>NC_091440.1:105695837-105995837 GCF_964237555.1 Oryctolagus cuniculus | reverse complement strand
TGATGAGCATGGGAGGAAATTATGTCATTCCTCTTCCATAAAATGCTGTGTTTCTCTCTGCTTATTCAAAATAGGATTTACCTAGTTAACTACATCACTAACATTGTATTCTGATTTCTTCCTCTCAAATGGGACAGATTTTTACTGAAAAGCCAAAAACAATCTCTTTCATTGTGCTATTTTTTTTTAGATTTATTTTTTTCTTTTAGATTTATCTGAAAGGCAGAGTTACAGATAGAGGTAGAGACAGAGACAGAGAGAGAAGAGAGAGAGGTCTTCCATCCGCTTGTTCACTCGTCAAATAGCTACAATGGCTGATCCAAAGCCAGGAGCTTCTTCCGGGTCTCCCATGTGGTTGCAGGAGCCCAAGTTCTTGGGCCAACTTCCCCTGCTCTCCAAGGTGCATTAGCAGGGAGCTGGATTACAAGTGGAGCAGCTGGGACTTGAACCAGTGCTCATATGGGATGCCTGCGCTGCAGGCTAGGTTGGACTGGCTCGGCTCCAGCCCTTGCGGCCATTTGGAGAGTGAATAAGCAGATGGAAGACCTCTCTCTGTCTCTCTCTGTAACTCTGCTTCTCAAATAAATACATAAATAAATAAAATGCAATGGCATTATCACAATTCCATTGTCTGTTTTATTCATCCTTGCCTTAGTGCATTTTGTGTTGCTATAACAGAGTACCACAGACTGGGTAAATTATGAAGAAAAGAAATTTATTTCTCACAGTTCTGGAAGCTGGAAAGTCCAAGATTAAGGTGCTGTCTGGTAAGGGTCTTCTTACTTTGTCAACCCCTTGCAAAGGGGAGAGGGAGAGGGCGATGAGGCTGAAGGTTAAAGCCATTCTCTTCTAGGGAACCTCTCCTGTCCCGGCTAACTCACCCCCAGATGACGTTTGTGATGGCAGAGCTTTTGTGACGGCATCAACTCTTTTTTTTTTAATAAGAGGTTTTTTTTTGTTTTTTGTTTTTTTTTTTTTTTTTTGTTTGTTTGTTTGTTTGTTTTTTTTTTGACAGGCAGAGTGGACAGTGAGAGAGAGAGACAGAGAGAAAGGTCTTCCTTTGCCGTTGGTTCACCCTCCAATGGCTGCTGCGGCCGGCGCACTGCGCTCATCCGAAGGCAGGAGCCAGGTGCTTCTCCTGGTCTCCCATGTGGATGCAGGGCCCAAGCACTTGGGCCATCCTCCACTGCACTCCCAGGCCACAGCAGAGAGCTGGCCTGGAAGAGGGGCAACCAGGACAGAATCCAGCACCCTGACCGGGACTAGAACCCGGTGTGCCAGCGCCGCAAGGCGGAGGATTAGCCTAGTGAGCCGCGGCGCCGGCCAATGACTTCATCAACTCTTAAAGATCCCTCCTCTTCACAGTGTTGCCCTGGGATTAAGTTCCCAACACATGGACACTGGGGCACACATTCAAACCAGAGCAGTTCTTACTCAACTGTGTCCCATTTTTTTTCACCTGTCTTGCCCTCCCTCTCCTGTCTCCTCCATTTCCTTTTATTTTATTATATTTTTTGTTTTTCTTTCAATCCAGGATCTGATCAAGAACGATACATGGTGTCTATGTTTCATGCTTCTTTGTTTTCTTTTAATTAGAACGACTTCTCAGCCTCTCTTCTCCCTCTCCTGACGTTGGTGGTTCTGGGGAGTCCGAGTGAGTTGCCCTGCAAAATGCCCTCCGTTTGGACTTGCTGGATGTCTCCCAGGGAAAACCTCAAGTTCAGTGTTGTTGGCAGGAGTGTCACACGCTGGTGTGTTCTCAGGCCTCCCATCAGGGTGCGTGCAGTGTTGGTTTGAAGGTTGCTGATGATGCTGTGATCAATTGGCTAAGGTGGGAATGGCCGGATCCCGGTTCCACAGCGGCACCATTTTCCTTTGTAATTAATCAGTCATCTGAAGGGGTGATGCCTGGAGGGTTGTGTGAGTATCCCCCACTGGTCTTCTCATTCAGTGGATTTAGCATCCACTGATAATGGATGCGTTATCCTTTAAAGTCTTACAATGATCCTGTGAGGTGAGTGCTATGATCACCCGAACGTTTCCAATGAGGAGAGCTGAGACTGGCTCAGGGTGCCACAGCTAATGAGGAACAGAGCTGTCAGCCAGGTCTGGCCGCCTCCAGCCGGCACGCTCACTCCTTCCCATAGCACACCAGCTGCAGACAGACTTTCTCATCTCTTTTGCTCCAGGCAAGACAAGAAAAAAAGTGATATTTAAGATCATAGAAGACACAATGTATTTCATCTCTCCAGTCTCTTCCTTCTTATCCCCTGAACACGTTTTCCTCCTGAAGCCTGATGTCTCTGTTACCCAAAACATGTTAGTTAGATAAATTATACTTCTGTGTACTGGATCCTAGACTGTGGCCTGAATTTGACCCCAGAGTGCCCAGGTGCTGGCCAGCACCACGCCGTGAGCCAGGCAATGACTTTCTTTATGGGCCACTCAAATGAGAGAAAGACCCCAGCATACATCCAGAGATGTTTACAGTGGACTTCCTGCTGGGTTCTTCCATAAAGGGGCATTTTGGGAGACCCAGAAATGGGGGTGGGGAACATATTTATCTATTGATATGAAATTTGCCAGTCAAGAACTGGATTAAAGGTTGTAACATTAAAACAGGAAGAGATCCTTTAACCTGATCCACTTCCTGTAGCGGGGAAGGCACTGAGCGGTGGGACTGTAACTGGTGTGACCAGGGTCGTGGCTGGTGCCAGCAGATCTGGGGCGGGAACTGTGGCTTCCTGTGTGTGGGAAATACCTCCACCTGTCCACTCAGGAATGGACCTGCACACTCAGGAAGTGCAGTGAAAGTGACCCTTGATTATCGATCTTGCAAGATCAGATGCCTTATGAGCAGGCACGTGCAGGGCAGTTACAGAAGCAGTTTATATTCTAGCATGCGGGTCCCTGCCCTGGTTCCTCACCGCTGAGCACTATGGGGTGTACAAGCTTCCCGGATGTTGCCAAAGCTACAAAGTTCCCTTCCTCATTCCCATCCAATCCTGTTTGCCTTGTGAGTTTTGCTACATGTGCAAGTGAGCTAACAGTAATTTTCCATCCTGTGTTGAAAATGGACCACTGAGTGTTTTCTTACAGATCCTTCCTCTTTTTATTTTTACATTTTTGGATGCAATTTTCACTCTTATTTTTGCTCTCAAATCGTTACTCTCTTTTTTCTAATTTAGTTCAGGACTCTGGCTACCATTATGAGAGAGGTGAGGAACTGAAGCCGCCATATCTTCCATTTTCCAAAGTAGCCTCCTAGCCAACTGTAAAGGGGTCGTCATTTTGAGCATTCTCTGCCAGTTTGTTGGCCAAAGTGGTTGGCCAGTGTAATGCCTCCAGGCTGGTCCTGTCGGGAGCTGTGTTATTTGGAATGCAGCGTGTTCCTCCTCATAGCCTTTTTCTGAGGCATCCGAGTATATTCGATCCTCAGACAACCCTTTCCAGCTTCCTCTTATGACAACTGCTCTGTTGTCATAAGACAGAGTTACAGAGAGAGGTAGAGACAGAGAGAGAGGTCTTTCATCCGCTGGCTCATTCCTCAGATGGTCGCAATGGCCGGAGCTGCGCAGATCCGAAGCCAGGAGCTTCTGGGTCTCCCACGCAGGTGCAGGGGCCCAAGGACTTGGGCCATCCTTCACTGCTATCCCAGGCCGTAGCAGAGAGCTGGATTGGAAGAGGAGCAGCCGAGACTAGAACCGGCGCCCATATGGGATGCCGGTGCTTCAGGCCAGGGCTTTAACCTGCTGCGCCACAGCGCTGGCCCCTAAAATAAATCTTTAAAAAAAAAAAAAAAAGAAAGTGATGAACCGTAAACCCGAGAGGCAGAGTCTGGGCAAGGAGTCCTTTTAACCTTAGGGATGATAAAGTAGAGGATACGGCCAGCACACAGTTAAGGAACAATCCCTTCTCCCTTCTCAGAGCCCATCTCATCCTAAGCAGCACTATTGGGAGCCATTTGGGATTTGCCCCTCATTCACTCCCATTCCTAAACCTGATCTCACACAATCAGGTCTCACCCCAGGAGATTAATTCCTGCCTCAGACACATATAAAAATGACCCCTCAATTTGTTCTGGTGCTAGACTGATGATGATGAACATTTTTAAAAATATTGGAACCCGGGGGCTGGCTTTGTGCTGCAATGCCGGCATTCCACGTGGACGCCAGTTCGAGTCCTGGCTGCTCCACTTCCCATCCTGCTCTCTGCTAATGGCCCAAGAAAGCAGTGGAAAATGGTTCAAGTGCTGGGGCCCTTGCTACACACATGGGAGACCTGGAAGAAGCTCCTGACTCCCGGCTTTAGCCTGGCCCAGCCCCAGCCATTGTGACCATCTGAAGAGTGAACCAGCTGATGGAGGATTCTCTCCCCCCCCCCCCCACTCTCTGTCATTTCTCCTCTCTCCATAGCTCTGACTTTGAAACAAATAAATCTTTTATTTATTTATTGACAGGCAGAGTGGACAGTGAGAGAAAGAGACAGAGAGAAAGGTCTTCCTTTTTGCTGTTGGTTCACCCTCCAATGGCCGCCATGGCTGGCCCGCTGCGGCCGGCGCACCGTGCTGATCCGAAGGCAGGAGCCAGGTGCTTCTCCTGGTCTCCCATGGGGTGCAGGGCCCAACCACTTGGACCATCCTCCACTGCACTCCCTGGCCATAGCAGAGAGCTGGCCTGGAAGAGGGGCAACCGGGACAGAATCCGGTGCCCTGACCGGGACTAGAACCTGGTGTGCTGGTGCCGCAAGGCGGAGGATTAGCCTAGTGAGCCGCGGCGCCAGCCCGAAACAAATAAATCTTTAAAAAATATATATTAGAACCTGGACTCCCTTCTGCTTTATCCACAGCGCTGTCAATTTTCCCCTGGACAATTCTTTGCCTTTTGGTTGATGTGTCATGGAAGCAGCTCCAGTGTCAACCAACAATGTGGCCTCCTTGGCTTCAGGTCCCACAGTTAAGTTCATCATCCCCTGTGGGACCCACTTGGAAGGAACCCCTGACCCTCCTAAGCCTCACCAAAGTCATGGGGGGATTACCTTTTCTTTTTCTTCCATTCTAGGCATTCTCTCTTGAGGTGCCCTGTCTCTCCACACTGTCACCTGCACTTACAGTCTTAGGAGTGGCCCTCTGTGTGTCCCTCCCAGCTGTTTGTTGAAATTTGGGGTTTCCCCATCTCTGCAAGGGAGATTCTAATCCAATCTCCTTGTAACTACCTCTTCTATAGTGGAAACATAACTTTTGATTTTTGCTTTTGTTTTTCCTCTTGTATTGTTATGAAAACTTCCCGTGCTTCCCTTAATAGTTTCTTAATTGATTTCTCATTCTACCCATCAATCTTTTGTAATTGCTTTGTGAGATCAGGCCGGCTTTTAATTGCATAATTAATTTTAAAAGTCCTTATCCCGGTGGGTCCTCTGGGTCCAGTCTGGGTATTTCCTCATTTGATCTCTAAGTCTCTGTAGAAAAACAGAGGGTAGGGGGTCTCCTCTTTTTCCTGCTGAATTTCAAACGCCTTAGAGACATTTTGTGACCTGGGAATGGACTCTGGGGTTCCTTTCATCGTTAGCTCTCTGAGAGCCCACATTTGTTCTTCATCCCTGGAGTCATCATTATCCCACTCAGGATCAGCATCCGGAAACTCTTGTTTGGCTGGTAAAACCCCCTGCCCAGGAAGACATCCTTGTCCCCAGATGGCCATGGCTGCCGTCCTAACCATTCCTCTCCCTTTCCCTCTTGAAGGGGGACCATGGGGGTCAGCTCCTGCGTCCAGCAGAGAGCATAAGCTATCTCTTCTTGTAAGGATGGGGTGTTGTTGTTCCCATGGAAAATAAGAGCCCAGCACATCCAGACTTCATCTGAACCAAACTTGGGTCGGAAGATTGAGAGTTCATGAGTTGTGCCTTTAGGCCAAATAAAGCAGCAATAATGAATTGTCTTTTTGCTTTTCTCTTTTTCTTGTCTGAGGGGCATCCCCCCAGGATGCTAACATCCTCCCCAGTGGACTATCTGGGGGATGTCAGAGGGAACCTTTTCGCCACGCCCCCACCCCCACCCCCATTAACCTAGAATTCTTGTTTCCCATTTTTGACCGATCTCTGTGTCTGAGTTTCCCTGTGTGCTCCAACCCCTGCAATGGGGATTTCCTGCACAGCACCCTGCATTTTCCTGCGAGCTCAACCCCCCAGGGTGGAGGTGCCTTGCACCCCATGGGACCTGCTTCATTTCTGGCCATTTCCCTCACGGGAAATTGGGACTCCGCACTCACTTTGTACCTAGGACATGTCTCAGTCACACCCACTCGACCTCTGAAAATGCCCAGCCACAGAGGTAGTACTCACAGACCCGTTTCTCCTACCTTGGCTTGTGCACAAGGATGCCTGGTTGCTGCAGGGCCTGCCTCTGCTTTTCTCTGTCACCTCCAGGGTCTTCCGAGTAACAGCCTCGGGCTTTTCTGTGGCTCCTGTGCGCAGACAGGGCACTCACAGAGCAGGCCACCTGAAATTGTGTGCACTGCGTCCCTCTCTCTGCCGGAGCCCCACCCCACCCAGGCACAGAGATCCTGGACAAGCTCCCAGCTGTGTGGCACTATCCTCACCTGTCCACGCAAGACAGGGATTCAAACTCAGACTCAGAGAGTGCGGTGAAATTGAGACTTTTTAAAAATTTTTTATTTAACTTGAAAGTCAATTACAGTGAAAGAGGGAGAGACATACAGAGAGAGGAGAGACCTTCCATCCTCTGGCTCACTCTGCAAATGGCTGCAACAACCAGGGCTGGGCCAGGCCAATGTTAGGAGCCAGGAGCTTCATCCAGGTCTCCCACATGGGTGCAGGGGCCCAAGGACTTAGGCCATCCTCTGTTGCTTTCCCAGGCACATTAGCAGGGAGCTGGATCGGAAGTGGAGCAGCTGGGACTTGAACTGGTGCCCTTATAGGATACAAGTGCTGTAGGCAGAGGCTTAACCTGCTGTGCCACAGCACTGGCCCCCAAAAGTGAGACTTTGCTATCAGTCTTGCAAAATTGGGTGTCTGCTGGGCAGGCACACCTGGAGCAGTTATAGCAAGCAAGTTATAGCCTAGCACGCAGGCCTTTCCCTGGCCCCTCATTGGCTGAGTGCTGTGGAGCATACAATCTTCTTGCCACGGCCAAGCAAACCCTCCTGCCTGCTCTTGGTTGTTCTGCTGCCCTTGCCAACCCCTTCCCTTCTTGGATGTGTCCTTTGGAAGGCAATTACTCATCCCTTTATTCCTTCATTAGTTGCTTTGTTCTTTTTTCAAAAAAGATTTAGTTGTGTATTTGAAAGGCAGAAGAGAGAGACAGATAGAACTTCCATCCACTGGTTCACTCCCCAAAGGCCACAATGGCTGGGGCTGTCCAGGCTGAAGCCAGGAACTCCATCTTGGTCTCCCACGAGGGAGTCGGGGGCCCAAGCACTTGGACCATCCTCTCATGTGTTCCCAGGCATATTAGTAGGGATCCAGGTTGGAAATGGAGCAGGCAGGACTCGAACAAGCACTGCAATATAGGATGCTGGCATGCAGGTGGCAGCTCAGCTCACTGTGCCACTGCGCCAGCCCCAGTTGTTTCATTATTAACCAATGTTTATTATTTTCCTAATGTACATTAGGCACAGAGGGCACAGAGCCAAAAGAAACACAGCTGGTGCCTTGCAGGATGCTATTGCTTAAGGGAGGAAGGGAATACAGTCATCACTTTGTATCCACAGGAGATTGGGTTAAGCCGCCCGCCCCTCCCAAGCAGATACCAAAATCCACAGGGGCTCAAGTCCCTTATATAAAGTGGTGCGACATTTGCATATAACCTACGTACACCCACCTGTACTCGGTGCTTTACATCACCTCCAGATGAGGTGATGGAGATGCTATGTGAATAGTTACACTGTGTTGTTTAGGGAATGAGGCAAGCATAAGAGGCCGCCCATCTCAGTCCACAGCTGTTTTCTGGACTCCTGAATACCTTTGATCCGTGGGTGCTGGGCCCCAGGGCTGCAAGACTTGTAGACCCAGTGGGCCGGCTGTGTTATCCATCCCCACGGCACGGAGCACCAAGTGCCTGAGTGACGGTCTCATTGCCCGCAGAAAAGGGAGGGACGCCCTGAATTCATTTGACCCCTTGGGGATTGGCTGGGGGAGGCAGGGCCTTCGGAGGAGAGGGAAGGCGGGTATGGGGAGCAAGGAAAGAGCCCAGTGGGGCTCGACTGTGTGTGCTGCGGGCATTCGGGGAGGGACCCAGAAACACTCTTTCACAGATGCAGGGGGACTTGGTGTGGCTGGGCTGCAACTGCTGCCGGCCCTGAGAGACCACAGCTGTGTTCCATTCCAGGGTTTAAGGGGAGAGCGAGAGCCTCCTCCAGGGCTGCCAGTGTCCAGAGCTTGGGCCTGTGGGCGTGGCGTTGGGGCTGGGGGAGGGAAGGAGTGAGGATGCTGAGAAGCCAGAACCCGACTGCCCAAGGGCGCTGATGGCAGCCGCAGCTGCAGGAGGCCTGCGATCTTCCTGCTTGCTGCTCCGTTCACGGCATAATGGACACTTAGTTACGGGATCTAAACTAAGCCTGCGTCTTACGCTGCACCAGGGAATAATCGCATCGCCAGCTGGGAGGAAGGACTATGCCGGGCTGATGAGACCCAAGCACAGGCAGGAAAAAGTTCTGGCTGCTTGCTTCTGTTCTTGCTGCTGCCCCTCGACAATGGAGGCCAATTAGGAGACATCTGCTCACCTCTCAAAGAGCTGGCCGGATGCCTTCGTGCGGCGTGGCTCTGGGCTCTGCTGGCCCTCCCTCCCGAGCCGCCTCCTAAAAGCAGTGACAGTTGAATGACATTTTCCTGTGCTGGACCACAGATTACCTGGTTCATCCTCACACCAAGAATTAGGTACTAGTAAGATTCTGATCTTGCACAGGAAGAGGCAGAAGCCCAGAGGAGGAAAGTCACTTGCCCGCAGTCACACAGCTAATAGATCCTGGAACCAGGACTGAACCAGGCACTGGGATTTCTGGGCCCGCAGAAGCAAAGCGGCCTCTTAGTCCCCAGAGGATACGACTTGGACAGGCAACTCAGCACACTTGTTATGATGTAGCATTAAAAAATAAAAAAATAAAATAAAAAAAGGCCGGCGCCGCGGCTCACTAGGCTAATCCTCCGCCTTGCAGCGCTGGCACCCCGGGTTCTAGTTCCGGTCGGGGCGCCAGATTCTGTCCCGGTTACCCCTCTTCCAGGCCAGCTCTCTGCTGTGGCCAGGGAGTGCAGTGGAGGATGGCCCAAGTCCTTGGGCTCTGCACCCAATGGGAGACCAGGAGAAGCACCTGGCTCCTGCCTTCGGATCAGTGCGGTGCGCCAGCTGCAGCGCGCCGGCCGCGGCGGCCATTGGAGGGTGAACCAACGGCAAAGGAAGACCTTTCTCTTTGTCTCTCTCTCTCACTGTCCACTCTGCCTGTCAAAAATTAAAAAAATAAAAAAAAATGATGTATCATTATATTATTTATTCCTCTTGTGGTTCATTAGATTACAAATTCTGTCCGGGGCAGGATGTTCCTTAAACATCCTCCACGGAGTTCTTGGAGTCCAGCGCCGTCCTTGTCCAGAGCAGTGGATGCTTCACGTATATTTAGGGATGAATGACTAACGGCGGCGCAGCCTACATGGCCTGCTTGGTGTTTTGACAATGACGCTAGCAGGTGAAGCCACCGAAAGCAGGCCATCCCCCAGATCTGCCTCTCACAGTTACAGGAGCTCTCTGGCCCATGGGAAGTGGGCTTTGGGCAGATTTACCAGAGCCTTGCCTTTCCTTTTCTTTCTTCTTTTTTTTTTTTTTTTCCCTTGCTGCGTCTACTATAGCTTGTGCTCGTTCTGCAATTCACTTATTCTGTAGCTCTCTCATGAGCGTCTGTTCTAACAGGGCCAGGTGCTGTTCCAGGCAGAGCAGCGGTCCATAGAGATACAAATGCCTTCTCACACCCAGCCCACACTACACTGGAGGAGCAAACAACAAAGGGTAAGCAAATACAAAGCCCTTCGTACAATGGGATAGGAGCGTGGGGGACTGCAGGTATGAAGTGTCAGGAAGCCAGGTGGCCAGAGGAGCTGTGATCCATTTTCTGTTACCATAACAAAATGCCCAATGCCGACAACTTTTGAAGAAGACCAGTGAAGGGCTCTGACCGGAGATGGGCAGGACCTGACTTTCCATGTCATCCTGTAACTTAACCCTTCGCGCATCTGTCTGCTGCCCTCTCGGCTGGGAGGTTCTGGAAGCGAGGTCTGCACACATGTTCCCCGTGCTGAGCCCAGGACCCAGCACACAGCTGGTGTTTCAGTCCGTGCCTGTCCGCTGAGTGAGCACGGGACCGGCACAGCAACAGCATGAGAGGAGCCAGGGCTGGGTGCCAGCAGGGACCCAGAGGAATGGCGACGGCACTTGAATGAGGAAGGAGGGGTTTTATGGAGCAAGTGCTTCTATGTAAAGGCCTGGAAGAAGGCAAAGGCATTCCACTGATAACAGAGAGAGGCACAGGTGAATTCGGCTGAGCAGGGGACAGGGGCAAAGGCTGGGAGGCAGGAAAGTTGCAGGGCCAGCTAAGAAGACATCCAAGAGATGAAGGTTTTGGGTGGACAGGGTGCGAGGAGTCCCGTGATGACTTGCACATCAGGCGCGGAGCGGGTGGGGAGCCGCTGCACGATCCTAGCGGTGCGTATCTGCTTTGGAGGGCAGGAGTCAGCCCATTAGGTGTTGGCTGCTGGCTCAGTCCAGGCTTGCGACCAATGAGGCCAGCAGGGAGGGCCGAGGATGGAGCTGTGTGTGGGCAGGTGGGGCCTCCCGCTGTGGCCACAGTGCAGCACTGTGCACTGTGTCAGCACCAGGTGGAGAAGCACTGGCGTGTGCAAGAGCGAAGAGTCCGTCTATTACGTCACAGGAAGCTCTGGGGACTCCCCTCTGTGGCGCCCGTGCCTCTGCCCTGTGAGAGATCTAGCAGTTTCCTTGGGTGCGTTCCGATGGGCAGCCAGGTTTAGCCAGAGCGGCTTTGCTTGCGTTACCCTGCTCATCCACCCCGGGCAGCCCTTGCGTGAAGTCAGGCAGCTAGGAGGCTTCATTTCTTCTCCTGGGCCGGCAGGGAAGAGGTGGCGGGCTCTGCCCTTCATGCACGCAGCTCCTCTGCTGTCTTGTCTGAAGTCAAGGATTGGTCACAGGGCTTCAGGAGGTGTCCAGTTGCTCCAAGCAGGGAGACGGCAAAGGCGGGTGTTGCTGGCTGCTGCCAATGCGCCTCCCGTGCGTTCTGATGGGGCTGGGTGGAGGCGGCTTCCCAGTGTGCCTGCAGCCTGGGGTATGGTGCCCCGCACTGTCCTGCAAGGAGTGCCCTGGGGCTCGGGCACCTCAGGACACAGAGGCGGGTGGGCAACCCTTCTAACTAGCACGTGGTGTTCATGATTGGGCAGTGGGCAGCTGGGGCAGGGGCAGGATGGAGTTGCTAGAAGAACCCCAGGACCCAGCTTTCAGGGTGTCTACATAAGAAGCCGGCAATTTGGAGGAAGAAACTTGTATCAAGAGCCCCTGGCTTCCTTTTAGTTGCATTCAGGGAAGGGAGCCGGGCCCCGGGACTTACTGAACCTCCCGTCCACAGAAGCCCCCACAGAGGCGGGCACCTCCACCTGAGACACCACCCTTAGAGGAGCCAGGGCCGTGCCGGTCACGCCGAAGTTGGAGACAGCACTGTTTGCCGGCCTCCCTGTGCCCCCAGGAGGTCCCCTGCCACATCACTGCGTTCTCTACAGGCAGTGCACACGCCCTGGAGAGGTGCTGAGCTGGCCCTTCCTCCCGGGTTAGCCTGAGACAACAGGAGACTGGGGAGGGCCCAGGCGAGGTGGGCATATGGGTCTGATGAAGCGTGGGTCCCTGACTGCTCCCTGGAGCTGCATAGGATGGGTGATTTTTTATTTATTTTTTATTTTTAGTTTCCCCTCTTCTGTAAGGATTAATAGGTAACTGCATTAAAGCAACTCTCAGTGTCTACCAAAGGCTTTAAAAATATTGTTAACTTTTGACCTAAGATTCCAACATCTAGGGATGTCACCAAAGAAATTAGAGATAAGTTGCAAGTATTTAGGATAAGGATGTTTATCCTATTAATATTTATAATAGTAAAAAGCTATAACTACTACAAGTTGCTATCTCAGGATCTCTGATGACATATTTACAATTTTTAAAATGTAAAAAATCATGAAATATTTTGTATAGGAAATTACAATTAAATTAAATTAAATTAAATTAAATAGCTGCTATTACAGCTATCCAAATGCCTTCCAGCCAAAGTTAACAAATGTTGACATTTTGCCGTGTCTGCCTAGGAATGTGTAGAAAGGGCTGCTGCGCAGGCATCCCACATGGGCGCCGATTTGAGTCCCAGCAGCTCCACTTCCCATTCAGCTCCCTGCTAAGGCACCTCAGAAAGAGCAGAGGACATCCCAAGTGCTTGGGTCCCTACCACCCACATGGGGGACCCAGATGGAGTTCCAGGCTCCTGGATTCAGCCTGGCCTAACTCCAGCTGTTGCAGCCATTTGGGGAGTGAACCAGCAGATGGAAGAATTCTCTCTCCCTTTGTCTGTCACTGGGATATGTTGATGCCTCTTTTGTTCTCTTCCTTTTTCCATCACCCCAGAGATAACCTGAAACTGGTATGTATGTTTCTTGTTTAGAGGTTACACATTTATGACATATATGAATGCATCACCTTAAAAGTAGCATTTCTAAGCACTTAAAAAAGTTTTAGACTCCTGCAATATATTGTTTTTGAAGAGTTAAAATTGTATATGTGTGGGTGTAAAAAGTTAAACTTAAGCTTACAGGTTGAAACCTTCCTGGTGCAGCTGTAAAAATAAAACAGAGTGAAGTAGCACCTTGACAGTAGGGACTCCATTTTGGAGCACTTGAGACTCCATTCTGGGGAAGTACCCCCCCCCCCACCGTGAGACTCTGGTCTGAAACTATGATCTCAAATAGTCGGACAATAGCAGTGCACTACATCACCCTTGGCAACGCACAAAAACCCCCTAGCATGATTGCTCAAGCTTAAAAGTAGAAAGGTTGCACCTGGGTTACCTGGGCTAATAATGAAGATGTGATTTGTCTATGTCTTAAGATCATAATTGCTGATTGTAAGATTTTAGCAACCGCTTAGCAACCGTGTATTCTCTCCCCCTCCCGATTTTGTGGGTTTTGCCTTTATAAACCCTATGCTGTAGTTCCTCACTGCTCTTCTGTCCTTGTCAGAGGGCCCCAACATGTTGGATCAATAAATTTAACCCCTTGCTGGTTGCATGAGAGAATAAGTCTCTTGGAGTCGTTCCTCGGGCGGTGGGCTTTTTCAGACCCTAACATTTTCACTCAACACAATTTTCAAGATTTGCCCATTTTAATTGTTACGTATTATAATGGCATGTGCATAAATTTTAAACTTGAATTATAGGGGGCCAATGCTGTGGTGCAGCAAATTGAAGCCCTGGCCTGAAGTGCCAGAATCCCATATGGGCACCGATTCTAGTCCCGGCTGCTCCTCTTCCCATCCATCTCTCTGCTACAGCCTGGAAAAGCAGTGGAAGATGGCCCAAGTCCTTGGGCCCCTGTACCCACATGGGAGACCCGGAGGAAGCACCTGACTCCTGGCTTCAGATCGGTGCAGCTCAAGCCGTTGCGGCCATCTGGGGAGTGAACCAGCAGATGGAAGACCTCTCTCTGTGTCTCTACCTCTCTCTAACTCTGACTTTCAAATAAAATAAAATAAATCTTTAAAAAATTGAATTATAACAGTTTGATGAGTTCTCCAAGTGAACACGTCACCCAAGTCGAGGAACAGAAATGACAGAACATTAGCCATGTCCCAGAAATGCTGCGGCTGTGCCTGTTCTTGGGAAAAGTGGCCACTGTCACAATTCACCTGTGGGATGCCCTCTGTTTGCCAAAGAGTTCATTGGTGGTGTTGTTCAGTTCTTCTCTTTCCTAACTAATTTTATTTGGGTTTGTTATCAGTTACAGGGAAAGATGTTCTGTACTCTCCCACTGTGAATGTAGATTTTTTTAAAAAAAGATTTATTTATTTGAAAGTCAGAAGTTACAGAGAGAGAGAGAGAGAGAGAGAGAGAGAGAGAAAGAGAGAGAGAGAATCTTCCATCCCTGGTTCACTCCCCAGATGGCTGCAATGGCCAGGATTGGTCAGGTTTAAACCAGGAGCCAGGACCTTCCCAAGCACTTGGGCCATCTTCCACTGCTTTTTCCAGGCCATTAGAAAGGAACTGGATCAGAAGCTGAGCAGCCGGGATTTGAACCGGTGTCCATATGTGATGCTGGCATCGCAGGTGGTAGCTTTATCTGCTCCACCACAATGCCCACCCCAAGTGTAGATTTTTTTATTTTCCTTTTAACTCAACTTTTGCTTTAAATATTTCATTTAGAATTGTGGTAGATTTCTGGTGAATTGACCCCTTTATGATTATGGAATACTCCTCTTTATCTTTAGTAATTTTTTTGCCTTAAAGTCTATTTTCTCTGCTATTAGGATGGCTGTACCAATTTTCCTTTAGTTAATTTCTCATCTTTTGATTTTCATCCTTTCTGGGTACTGGGTATTTATTTATTTATTTTTAAAGATTAATTAATTTATTTGAAAGGCACAGTTACAGAGAAAGGGTGAGAGGAAGAGACAGAGAGAGACATCTTCTATCTACTGGTTTACTCCCCAAATGGGTGCAATGGCCAGAACTGGTCTGATCTACAGCCAGGAGCCTCTTCTGGGTCTCCCATGAGGGTGCAGGGGCCCAAGGACTTGGGTCGTCCTCCACTGTTTTCCTAGGGGCATTAGCAGGGAGCTGGATCGGAAGCGGAGCAGCCAGGACTCAAACCAGTGACCATATGGGATGCCGGTATCGCAGGAGGTGGATTAACCCTCTACACCCATGGGTATTTATATTTAAAGAATACCTCTTGTGAGCAGCATGTAGTTGAATTTTCAAATCCATTTTTCATAATCTTAGTAGATTTATTTTAATATATGCATATTTAACATTTTTTAAAATTTATTTTTATTAATATAAAGAGAACATATTTCATGTAGTTCACAGATAGAATTCTAAGAATATAATGGTATTTCCCTCCTTCCCTCTCACCTCGTTCCTTCTTCCTTCCTTCCTTCTTTCTTTTTGCAATAACATATTGTTCATTTACTTTATAGGCACAGGCTTAATGCGCCACTCAATAAAGAGTTCAACAAGTAGAATGCAGAAAGCCCAGTGTGCGGCAGGAATATAGATAAGGGCTATAAACAATCGTCAAATCCCAAAATGTCAGTGTCGCTCACATACGTTAAGCTTTTCGATTTGTGTACATTAACATTTTATCTGCGTCCATTCGCTGCAGTACCCGTGGTATTGGGATGCTATCTCCCATTTGCCACATTTGTTTTCTATGTGACTTGCCTGTTTAATGTTCCTTTTTCTCTCTTTCATGCCACCTTTTTGAGCGAGCACGTATCTTGTTGATTTTCTTTTCCTAACCTGAAGGTTATACATTCTTTGCTGTTCTTTTGCTCATAGTGATTACTGTAAAAATATGCATCCTTGACTAACAGCCTAATACAAACTCTTACTTGAGCACTTCCCCCATGAAGCTGGCCCTTACGTACTCTGTACTCATCTTCCGCCTCCAGCCTTCTGTGCTGCTGTCTTCCCGCGTTTGAATTTTGTGTGCACCTTAATCTCCACAATATCCGTTTACATTCTCCACATTTTTGTCTCCTGTATTTCCACCTGTCGCCATTTTTCTCTTGCCTGAGTAAATACCTTTCCTATTTCCTTTAAGGGAGCCGGGCAGCGACACATTGTCTGTTTCCGTCTGTCTGAAATGTCCGTGTGCTGCCTCCGTGGTATGAGGGCCCGTGCAGATTTCCAGGTTGGCGATTGTTTCCCTCGGCACCTTGTCACTGGTGCTCCGATGGAAGTCAGGTGGAAGTCTCGGTACTACCTCTTCCAGTGCTTTATGGTTTTATTGCCGCTGTTGGTTGGTTGGTTGGTTTTCTTCCAGTTCCTGGGAGGTACTTCACCGTGGTTTTATTTAGACTTATACTGCTTAGGGTTCACAGAGCATTCTGAATCTGTGGGTTGGTGTCCTCTATCAGTTCTGAAATCTTATTTCAAAACTTACTGGTTGGAGAGGTGTTTGGCACAGCACTTAATACACCACTTGGGGCACCTGCATTCCCTATCAGAGTGCCTGGCTTCAAATCCTGGTCTGCTGATCCTTCTGACCCAGCTTCTGCTAATGCACACTCTGGGAGGCAGCAGGTGACAGTTCAAGTACTTGGGTCCCTCCTACCCACGTGAGAGGGCTGGACTGTGTTCCCAGCAACTGATTTCGGCCTGGCACCCTTGGGTGTTCTGGGTATTTGGGAAGTGAAACGGCAGGTGGACAATCTCTGTTTGTCTGTCTCCCTGTCTCATTAACTTTCAAGTAAAATTTTTTAAAAATTAAAAAATTGCTTCCTTTTTCATGCAACTTCATATATGATAAATCGTCTGACTATAATTCTAAGTCGTTTATGCTCTTTTGTGTATTTTCCATTTTAAAAATGATCTCATTTTGGTATTTTCATTAGCTCGTATTCTGGTGTCTAAAAACACTTGTTGAGGGGCTGGCACCGTGGTTCACTTGGTTAATCCTCCACCTGTGGTGCTGGCATCCCATGTGGGTGCTGGATCCTGTCCCGGTTGCTTCTCTTCCAGGCCAGCTCTCTGCTGTGACCCAGGAGGGCAGTGGAGGATGGCCCAGGTGCTTGGGCCCCTGCACCTGCATGGGAGACCAGGAGGAAGCACCTAGCTCCTGGCTTCGGGTTGGTGCAGTGCTGGCCGTAGTGAACCAATGGAAGGAAGACCTTTCTCTCTTTTTCTCTCACTGTCTATAACTCTACCTGTCAAAAAAAATTATAAAAAAAAAACACTTGTCAAGTTCTTTTTTTTAAAAAAAAGATTTATTTCATTTATTTGAAAGGCAAAGATAGAGGGAGAAGGAAAAATAAGAAGAGAGATATTCCATCTGCTGATTTACTCCCCCAAATGGCTGCAACAGCCAGGGCTGGTGCAGGCAGAAACCAGGAGCCGGGAATTTCCTCAGGGTCTCTCATGTGGGTGCAGGGGCCCAGGGACTTGGGCCTTCCTCTGCTGCTTTCCTAGGCACATTGGCCGGGAGCTGGATTGGAAGTGGAGCAGCCAGGACTTGAACCCGCGTGGGATGCTGGCTTCTCAGGCAGTGGCTTAACCTGCTATGCCACAATGCTGGCCCCAAACTTGAGTTCTTGGTATCAGATATTGAGTTCAATAATTTCAGATATTGTATTTTGTTCAGTTTTAGAATTTATGTTTAAATATATTTTTAGAAAAGATTGACTTATTTTATTTGAAAGTCAGAGTTACAGAGAGATAGAGGCGGAGAGACAGATGTCTTCCATTTGCTGGTTCACTCCCCGGATGGCCGCAACAGCTAGAGCTGTGGTGATCTGAAGCCAGGAGCCAGGAGATTCTTCCAGGTCTCTCACAGGAGCCCAAGAACTTGGGCCATCTTCCACTGCTTTCCCAGGCCATAGCAGAGAGCTGGATTGGAAGTGGAGCAGCTGAGACTCAAACCAGTGCCCATATGGGATGCCGGCACTGCAGACAGTGACTTTATCCACTACACCACAGCGCTGGCCCCTCTATTTAATTCTTTAAGAACACAGATTCTAGTTCTTAATTTAAATTATTTCTCTTTGTTTATTTTCACTATTTTCCTTCTATTTCCTTAAAGTTACCAATTATACTTATTTCATGGTTGTTGTCAGTTAATTTCTTTTTTTTTTTTTTTTTTTTTTTTTGACAGGCAGAGTGGACAGTGAGAGAGAGACAGAGAGAAAGGTCTTCCTTTGCCGTTGGTTCACCCTCCAATGGCTGCCGCGGCCGGCGCACCGCGCTGATCCGATGGCAGGAGCCAGGTGCTTCTCCTGGTCTCCCATGGGGTGCAGGGCCCAAGCACTTGGACTATCCTCCACAGCACTCCCTGGCCACAGCAGAGAGCTGGCCTGGAAGAGGGGCAACCGGGACAGAATCCGGCTCCCCGACTGGGACTAGAACCTGCTGTGCTGGTGCCGCAAGGCGGAGGATTAGCCTAGTGAGCCGCGGCGCCGGCTTTTTTTTTTTTTTTTTTTTTAAGATTTTGAAAGGCAGAGTTACAGAGAGGCAGAAGCAGAGGCAAAGAGAAGCCTTCCATTGGCTGGGTCACTCCCCAAATGGCTGCAATGGCGAGAGCTCTGCTGATCCAAAACCAGGAGCTAGGAGCTTCTTTCAGGTCTACTATGCAAGTGCAGGGCTCCAAGCACTTGGGCCATCTTCTACTGCTTTCCCAGGCCATAGCAGAGAGCTGGATCAGATGTGGAGCAGCCGGGACTCGAACTGGCGCCCATATGGATGCCAGCACTGCAGGCGCTGGCTTTACCCAGTACACCACAGTGCCAGCCCTCCCAGGCAGTGTCTTAACCGGGGCACCGAATGCCCAGCCCCGATGTGTTCGACAGGCTTCCTCCTCCCGCGGGGACCCTGCACTCCATTTTGGATGCATTAGCTTTGGCTTCAAGATGCAGGAGGAAGTTCATTGCTTTCTCGGCCCCTCACTTGCTGTTCCTGGCCCCTCGTGGAATGAACTCTGGGCCCACTTTTCCGGCTTTCCTTCCTCTTTCAGGTCCCAGCACCATACATCTCTGTATTGATTATCTTTCAGATGCTGTGAAACAGTTTCTTCTATGTTGTCAAGCTTTTCTGGTTCTCAGTGGAAGGACTGGTCCAAAGGGGTCAGCTAAATCCTGGAGAGGGAATTCTCAGCAACAGCAGGCACTTCAAAAAGTTCACAAATGTGCGTTCGCTTTTCATTCCATTTTCAAATGTATGTGTATGTGTGTACATGTTTATATAGTTTCCGCTGAAAAGCAGGTTTTAAAACAGCACATGCTGTATGGGATTAATAACTTGGTTAAAACTAGAAGCAGCGGGGCCGGCACTGTGGTGCAGTAGGTTAATCCTCTGCCTGCGGTGCCAGTATCCCCTATGGGCGCTGGTTCTGGTCCCGGCTGCTCCTCTTCCAATCCAGCTCTCTGCAATGGCCTGGGAAAGCAGTAGAAGATGTCTCAAGTCCTTAGGCCCCTGCACCCGCACATGGCCTCTCCAACAGAGACTGACACATGAGTGTGGGCAGAGAACAAACAGCATGTGCTGAGGGTTTTGAGAGACAGGGTACTTGCAGTTCTGCAGACGAGACAGCCTCACCAAGGGAACCATTACATTGATTTGAAGCCAGAGTCTTTCAGATTTTTGATGGCTTCCATTAGGTACTCAAGCAGAGGCGCGCAATGGAGTGGGAAAATCCAAGAGATTTATAAACCCAAGACCTTTGAGCGAGACAGCTGGAGCTTACAAATGTAAGGGTCTTTTCCTTGCAGCGCTGACACGTCTTTGGGGGAAAAGGACTTGCAATCTACCACATCAGAATTAGCTGATGGTGAAATGCTAGACGGATGCATAGGCAGGGGGTGGGAGAGGGCATCTTGCCTTTGCCTGGGATGGGGCCTTGGGGTGCTTCTCAGGGGCTCGGCTCTTAAGAGTTCACTTTCAGAAAAGCTGGTCATTCAGCATACAAATCCAGGCCATCACTGGGAGGGCAGGGAACAGTCCAGCTCTCACGTGATTGACAGAAGAAGGAGGACCCTGTGGGTTTTGGAAGTAGACTGAGAAGGGCAGCAAAGGGTCTTGTCTGGGGGGGTGTGAATGTTCGGGGAGTGGGGAGAGAGAAGCTAGGGCAGATGAGCTTTGTATATCATTGAAGTATCACGATGTAATTTAAAAGCCATTGGTAATCTGACCCCCGCTTAAAATACCACCCGCGCTCAGGAACCGCAGCTCCAGAAATTGCACACCAGGCGTGCCTGCCAGTTCACCACTCACACTTGACTCGAGTCAGGCCTCTAGAGTGACTGTCCGTCACTGAAGGGGCTTAGGGCAGCACCTGGAAAGATGAGAGGTGGGAATAAGAGACCCAAATCCTGCGCACTTGACTGGCTGGGCTTTCAGCATAACCTTGGGTCTGCTCTTTGCAGAGAGGCCCTGTTTTGACACCACGTCCTGATGTCAAACAGTGGCTCTGCTGCTTGCTAGCTGGGCACTAGGGGCTAGTTTTTCAAAACTCCTCTGGACTTAGATGTCTCCTTTTGTAAAGTTAAGAGGAACCGTTTTGTCTACTTCGTCGTGTTGTGGTGAGGATTAAATGAGTCCACGCATGTAACAACATTCAGAGCAGTTCCTGGCACATAGTAAGTGCGCAGTAAACATTTCCCATCATCCTTACTAGCTTTCGGGGTGGCGGCACCTGCTGTTGCGAAAGCATTTCCTGTCTCAGCCCCAGCCAAGCTGCGGGAGCCCACAGCTGAGGCTGCGAGAACAGGCGAGTGTTCTCAAGCTCTCCATTTCTCAACTGCAAACACTTTGAAAGGCGCTTCAGTCCTTTCTTTAGCAAACTTCATGCTTATTCTAAGCCCTGTGTTTAAGCACTTGGGATTGCAAGATGGTTCAGAGACAAGTTTTGCTTAATTAAAAAAAAAAAAAAAAAAGAAGAAAGATGGTATGAACTGAGTGCGGCCAAGGCAAATGCCTCTGATGGAACCGTGCACAACTTGGTTGTAGCCATTCCTTGAAGAGCGTGGGTGGAGACTCCAGGCAGGTCCAGTGCCAGTGCTAAAGAGGCTGGTGTGCTAGCTGCTGGCCCTAGTGGCTCACAAGTGTGCTGAAATTGGCCTCCTGCGGCATCCTCCCCCGGTCCTGCGGCTTGCTGCCCACAGCGTGGTGGGTGGGGATTATTCCAATTGCCAATTTAGCCTACCTCTTTTGCCCCCTGGGCTGGGTCTGGACTCTCGCCCTCCCCGGCCGCCTGTGCTCCTCCCACCCCCAGATGCTCGTGCTGGTTCCTCTGCAGGGATGTGGCTGGGGCAGACTCGGTGAGACAGTGGCTCT
Organism: Oryctolagus cuniculus; assembly: GCF_964237555.1. NCBI lineage: Eukaryota > Metazoa > Chordata > Mammalia > Lagomorpha > Leporidae > Oryctolagus > Oryctolagus cuniculus. The sequence goes on along the minus strand of NC_091440.1, from coordinate 105,974,751 downwards.
GCTGGCTTTGGTCCCCTCTGGAGGAAGGGTGTTTGGGGCTGGGTGGCTTGTTTGAAGAGGGAAAGAAGCAGGTGTTGCGGGAATGGTGAAGTGGCATGGAGATGGAGGATTTAAATGTTAAGGGGTGGGTAGAAAATGTACCAAGATATTTTGAGGGCTAAATTTGTTCTGGAAGTTAAATGCATAGAATGTGATGAATCAGAAGAACAAGAGCCACTTAAGATTTCTAAAGCCGTTGGGTTGCCCAGGCGATACACAGACGTTTTGTGGATGGTTTCTTATTAGCAGTCAACATTCACACAGCACTTCACCTCCTCAAGTATTCATCCAGAAAACCAGGGGCTGTTGGTGACGGCCGGAGAACCAAGACCAGAGAGAGTCTGCTCAAGGTCATAACACCAGCTTGCCACAGGGCTGTCAGGAGATCCCAGCTCTCCCTGCATCACTTGGCCACCTGCAAGGGACCCTCACCTCGCTCTATTTCTCGTGGTGAATGACGTCACCCACTTCCCAGTTGCCCAAGCAATGTGTCTTTTTCTCTTTGCCCACTCCCCACCTACCTTGTGCCTAATCAATCACCAAGACTGGAAAAAAAAAAAAAAAAAAAGAGGGGCCAGCGTCAAGGCTCACTAGGCTAATCCTCCGCCTGTGGCGCCGGTACCCTGGGTTCTAGTCCCGGCTGGGGTGCTGGATTCTGTCCCGGTTGCTCCTCTTCCAGGCCAGCTCTCTGCTGTGGCCTGGGAGGTCAGTGGAGGATGACCCAAGTGCTTGGGCCCTGCACCCGCATGGGAGACCAGGAGAAGCACCTGGCTCCTGGCTTTGGATCAGCGCAGCGCTGGCTGTGGTGGCCATTTGGGGAGTGAACCAACAGAGGGAAGACCTTTCCCTCTGTCTCTTTCACTGTCTATAACTCTACATGTCAAATAAAATAAATAAATACATTTTTAAAAAGATACATTTTTTAAGATGCATAGAGACAAAGAGAGAGAGAGAGAGAGATCTTGCATCTGCTGGGTCACTCACCAAATGCCTGCAAAAGCTAGGGCTGGGTCCCATTGAAACCAGGAACCAAGAACTCCATCTGGGTCCCCACATGGGTGGCAGGGACCAAGGCACTTGGGCCATCACCTACTGCCTTCAGACACACTAGCAGGAATCTGGATTGGAAGTGAAGGCAGAACTTGATCCCAAGCACTCTGCTTTGGGACGTGGGTGTCCCAAGTGACAACTTAGCCCACTGCACCGCAATGCCAACCCCAATCATCAAGACTTTGAATTCCACCTGTTTGCTGTGTGACTCCCTCTGCTTTTCTCTCTCCAGCCACGAGGAGCCCTTGTCTGCTAGGACAGCGTCCACACTCGTGACCCGTGGCTCTCTCCTGGCCATTCTCCTGCTTGCTAACATCAGTCCGGTTGTTACCCTGATGAGGACTCTTCCCAGGTTCCCGGCAGCCTCAGGTTTAACAATGCCCCAACGCCCATCCCATGGCTTCCGCCCACCCCTCCAGATTGGCCTCCCTATCCTCTTCAGCATCCGATGGGGACTTTGAGGGCAGGGCTGGAGGGAGCCAGAGAAAGATTACAGGAGAGAGAGAGAGAGAGAGTGACTCAGAGCCAGGAGCCTGGTAGTGCCAACATGGAAATACTCCCTTCCTATGGGATAGTCTCAGCCCAGAGAGCTCCGATAGCAGACTCAGAGCTGGACTACATGTACCAAAGCAAGATTGAAACTCGGAGCTCTCTCTCCAGACAACACACCCTGATTTGGTGAGCAAAGGACAGAGCCCTTTAAGATGATGCCATTTCTTACTGGCCCAGACACTGACTGAGGCTGTAAGTCTTGCTTTCTGCACCTGGAAAATGGGGCCAGTAGCTGACCTCCTGTGCAGCTGTCTTCTGTGCATTTGTTCTGGCTGCCCGACGTTGGAGCCTCCTGCCCATGTTGGGGATCCTCTTCTGTAGCAGCCTCCACGGGGAGGGTCCTGTCTCCTGCTGGGAACCCAGAACAGCCAGACACTGTACTTGACCCTAGACGCTGTACTTGGCCCCAGCAGAGAGGGAGATGCTCACACCTATGTCGTAATGAGTCGAAGCTGGTGCAGAGAGGCGGACACAGTTGAGAATTGTTCCAGGAGAGGGCCCACTGTGGTGCAGTGGGTTAACGCCCTGGCCTGAAGCCCCGTCATCCCATATGGGCACCGGTTCTAGTCCCAGCTGCTCCACTTCTGATCCAGCTCTCTACTATGGCCTGGGAAAGCGGTAGAAGATGGCCCAGGTCCTTGGGCCCCTGCACGCGTGTGGGAGACCTGGAGGAAGCTCCTGGCTCTGGTTCCTGGCTCCTGGCTCCTGGCTCCTGGCTCCTGGCTTCGGATCGGCACAGCTCCGGCCATTGCGGCCAACTGGGGAGTGAACCAGCGGATGGAAGACTTCTCTCTCTGCCTCTCCTTTCTCTGTGTAACTCTGACTTTTGAATAAATAAATAATTCTTAAAAAAGAGAGAGAATTGTTCCAGGAGAAGCAGCGGGGGCAGCCGTGACAGTGGGGGTGTCATCGTGGTGTCCAGGTCAGACAATTTCTTTTTCTATACCTTTTAGTCAGTTCTGGGAGTTGCCTGATTTCCTCCCAATAAGGTCCTTCTGTGCTCATCAGGGGGCCCAGGTCTGTTTCCGTGGATGGGATTGGAGGCTTGGCTTGAAGACTCAACCTGTGCTGTGGGGCGGCTGGGCTGGAGCAGGGTGGGGCTGCCTCAGGCAGTGGGAGTCAGCTCTGGGGGAAGCCTGGGTTTGGGGGCCCCAGGGTCTGCCTCTCACGTTTTTAAGAGAAGCTGAGATGATCATGGTTAGGACAGCCATGTCAGAAGTCGCATCCGTGCCAGGCGAGCACACTCTGTGCCGGACAAGGGAGATGGAAGCCACTTTCCCTGTGTTACCAACAGAGCCCTCCCACTCCTACTCCTCAAGGCCTTACATTGAGCTTAAACGCATCATCGTGGGGTGCAAACGGGAAAGGCACATGTCGGGTTTGATGGGTTGCTGACCTGCAGGAGCGTGCATTTCAGGGGCCAGGTCTCAGAGCTTCCCGGGGCACCTCTGTGGGTACAAGAGGGGAGGAAACTCCTTCAATAGCCAGGCTTCTGGCTTCCTCCAGGGGTGGAGCCCATCGAAGCTGCCTGCTGAGGTCTGGGCTTGGCTTGAGGCAGCCGTGCCAGATGAACTTGATCGCAGCCCTGCCGACCTCTCCTAGCAGGATCCCTGGGCTCACGTCTGCCGTTCAGACCCTGGGTGCTCAGAAAACAGGCGCCAGGGCCAGCGTGAGGCCGGGCTCCAGCCAATTTTTCACGTTAACTGGGCTGGGCTGGGAGCTTTCTTTGTCCCGGTTGCTCCAGGGCTGTTTCTGATGACATTTAGGCAGAAGAGGCTGAAATATGCCGCAGGGGACAGAAGGACCTGCTGCCGAGCCTCGGCCCCTGGCACCCGTTCCCTCTACACTGTCCCCTCTGGGAAAGAGACACTTTGAAGATGCAGTATTTAATTATAGCAGTAAAAAAACCTCAACAACCTCGTTTTGAAAGAGCAAGCTTTCAGGCTGACTTATGTGGAAGCAGAGCCATTAACCTCAGGAAGAACTGAGTGCCACGGCCAGGGAGACCGAGGCCGGGGCTGCAGGCACCCCCACCCTCCATCTTTCTCTGCTCTGCAGGGGAAGCCATCGCCAGCTGGCCAGCCTGCCTGCTGCTCACAGTGCAGCTGTGGGGAGGCTCCCGGTCCTGGGGCCAGCAAGGATGGGTGCAGCTGAGGGGAGGGCCCTGCGGTCTGAGCGGGGTGCTGGAGGCAGTGTGTGCTCATCGGGAGTGACGGGACAGCCCAGCACCAGCTCGCTTGGAAAGCGAGGGAACTAGGCTCAGTGGTCCCCAAGTGTATTTCTAAGTAGCTTTCTTTTGGTGGTTTCCCACAAGCCTCTGGCGTGTCAGGCCTGGGCTACATGCAGCTCTTGGGTTCATGCTGCTTTATCCAGCACGGTGCTGGGCCAGAGACCCACTCCTTGGGAAAATTACCTGCCTGGGCTTATCTGGGTGATAAACAAGGAAGGGGGTGGGAGCTTCCTGATTGAGCTACCTGGAGATTGACGGCCACCTGCTGTCATCCGAGATGAAATTGATAAGGGAAGCTGGGCCGATGTCAGAACATTCAAGAGCCAGGCAGAGGGGAGGGCAATGTCTTTGTTAAAAAGAAGAAAAAATGGCGGGGCGGGGGGCGGGGGGGAATGAACAGAACGAGAACAAGAACAAAAATACTCTGGAAATGATTTAAAAGTTTTCCAATTTGACCAAACAAGTTTATTTGATTATACACAGAATCCCATTGAATTTGAAAGCAGTTAACATGAAAGTTCATGTTTCCTTCTGGGCAAAAGGCTACACAATGCAAAGTCTGTTGTTGGTGCCAGATGGACTGCAGCCGGGGACTGGGTGAGGTTAAGCAGAAGTGGGGGGCGGGGTGAGGGAGTGGGCAGATGGGGAGGTGGGGGCGCAGAGGGAGAAGGAAGCTGTGGCCACATTCACCCAGTATCTGGTGGCTCAGCTTCAAATTCAACCTCCAGGCACTGGCATTGGGCCACTGCCTGCAACACCAGCATCTGAAATGGGAGCACCAGTTCCCTACTCATGCACCTGGGAAGGCAGCAGAAGATGGCTCAAGTGCTCGATCCCTGGCACCCACGCAGGAGGCCAGAATCCGGCCTGGCCCAGCCCTGGTCATTGCAACCATCTGGGGAGTGAACCAGCAGATGGAAGATTTCTGTCTCTCCCTCTCTCTCTCTGTCAGTCTGCCTTTAAAAGAAATAAAAATAAAATCTTTAAAAAAAAATGTATCCTCCAAAACGGCACTCCCCTGCCCCCCCCCCCCCCCCCCCGCCCCCGGCCTGGTCACGGTCAAGCAGGTCGAAGGAAAGCTGAAGAAAGAGCCTTGTTTTTGTTCCCCGTCTAACGCTGAGTGATCAGAGCTGCGGGTTTGCGGGAAGAACACCCCTGTTTCGGCCGTTCGGTCCCACCTTAGGGATGCCGGAGTTTAGGAAGTGACATACGAAGGAGAAGCACAAAGAGAGATGGAGAACAGAAGACAAATTGCAAAGAGAATTGTGAAGTCTCCCGACAAGAGAAAAAAAAATGGAAGAAATGAAATGTGTATACACACACACACACGTATATACCGAGATTTTACAAGAAAGAAAGATAAATATAAGACATCAGACTGACTTCAGATTGTCTAGACACATCCACGGCAAAATTCAAGAATATAAAACTTACAGAGAGCAAAAGCAAACAACCCATAAAAGGACAAGAATCGACATCTGTGTTCCCAATAGGGACGCTGGTTTCAAGAAGAAAACCAAGTATTTCCGGGTGTCAGAAGGAGCTTATGGCAGGCAGGTCCAGGCACGGCGGTTCAGGACCACAGCCCCGAGGATGCCAACGCAGGGGGCTGTGTGGGAGGGGCTCTGGTCTCTGCACACATCGCAGTCATTAGTAGTCACCCAAAAAGACATAGCGCAGAGTCTCACCTGTCTAACAGCGACCCCAGGGTCAGCGGGAATCCAGGTAAACAGGAACACCCGACATAGTGCGGGACGGGAGTGCAAGCGCCACACGTGGAAGTCGAGGGACACAGCTCAACAGCACCCAGAGCTATCAGTGATGCATTTCCCACCCAACAAGCCAAGCCGGAGAGCAAGGGAGCCAAGCATGTGAGTCGGTGCTTAGGAGAAAAGAGCATTGGAGCCAGCAGATGGGAAAGTGTGAGATGAGCTAATGAAGACGAGGGCACACAGGAGTGGGACAGAAAGGGCGACGGCAGCGGAGACTGAAGGAGTATTCTCTGGAAAGCAAACCTCTGGTGAAGACGATCGGAATGCATGATGAAGAAGGATTAGAGGAGGAGCAGCCGCCTGCGTAGCTGATTAAAATAGCAAAAGAATCTGATGAGCTAGAAAGCAAAAATTTTGAAAACCTCAATGCTGTTTTGAATCAGGTGTTTTGTAAAATAACACGGGGAACACAAAATAGAATAATTGAACTATAGCCTTCTAAAGGATTGAAAAATCATCCAAACCACATCCCACCCTCCCTTTGAAAAGTCCCAGGTTCACTGTTCATCAAACTTTACAGGATCCAAGGATGCCTAAGAGTATCTTACAAAAATTGTGTTAGAAACTAGGAAAAAGGAGAAGTCCAGTATGCCCTTGATTCCAAGGTCGGAGAAGGATACTAAGATAAATTGTAGCCTGTTTCATTAGGAGTTCCTAATTAAATATTAACTCACTGAATCTAATAATATGCTAAAAATGTATAATGGACAAGTAGATTAACTCCAGAATTGCAAGGATCACTCAAAACCATAAAATCTCTCCGAGTAAATGGTCATAAAAGTAGGGATGGAACTTTAATTCGATAAAATCTAAATACCAATGATCTACTGTGAACATACAGAGAAACAGGTAAACGACTAATTCCTGTAAGAGCTGGAACAAGACAAGGTGCCTCCAAAACATTGCTGCTTCCCAGTGTACTGCTGGAAGTCCTGGCCAATGCAATCGTACATGAAAAAGAAGTGAAAGAGTAAGTGTGGAGAGTGAAGGGACAGGGAGTCATCTGCAGACGTAGAAACCAGCAGAATCAAGAGACAGACGAGTAGAACTGAGAAGTCAGCAAAGTGAATGGGCACAAAACCAACTTAGAAAAATCAGTAATGTTCTTTACAATCAATTAGAATACAGAATAGAGAAAAAGATACTGTCTTCAGAGTCAACAAAAATTATGAATTTCTCAGCAAAGTGTCCAAAAGAGAATGTAAGACCTTCAAGGAGAAAAATAACTAAAGGTTATTACCAGACACAGAGAGAGAGCTAGACCAGGTTTAGAACTGCCTGAAGGGCTGGCACCGCGGCTCGGCAGGCTAATCCTCCGCCTAGCGGTGCCGGCACACTGGGTTCTAGTCCCGGTCGGGGCACCGGATTCTGTCCCAGTTGCCCCTCTTCCAGGCCAGCTCTCTGCTGTGGCCAGGGAGTGCAGTGGAGGATGGCCCAAGTGCTTGGGCCCTGCACCCCATGGGAGACCAGGAGAAGCACCTGGCTCCTGCCTTCGGATCAGCACGGTGTGCCAGCCGCAGCTGCCAACAGAGGATGAACCAACGGCAAAGGAAGACCTTTCCCTCTGTCTCTCTCTCTCTCTCACTGTCCACTCTGTCTGTCAAAAAAAAATAATTACTGCCTGAAAACAATGTAAATTTCCTGTAAATTCTAAGTTCAATGCAAATCCGACAGGAATTAAGGTAGAAATTGGGGAGTGGCCTCATAAGCCATGTAAAACGTGTATGAAATAATAAAATCCCATCAATTCCTAAGGTGAAGAGGGAAAAATAGGGGTGCTCACCCTGCCATCCTCCGCAGACTTGCCTCAAATGCTGCGCTAGTGCACTGGGGGTGCAGCTGGTGCAGGGGCCACGGAGTCCACGTAGCAAAGCAGAGCGCACAGCAAGCAGCGCGGGACCACGCCCTCGCTCTCAACAGGTGGCATCGCAGAAGCGGAGGTGTGGCTCACATGCGGACGTGGTGGGTGTTTGCAGGCCTGGTTTTCTCTCCAGAGAAAAAGAATTCAGATCTCTGTCTATCACTAAGAAGAAAAACCAAGCTGCAAATGTAGATCTAAATACGAAAGGAAAAACTGTATTAAGATAAGGGAGATTGTGTGTGTATGTGCGTGTGTGTGTGGGGGTGTTGGGGTTAGGGAAAGACTTTTAAGCACTACTCAAATAGCACGGATTATAAAGGGGGGGGAGGATGGATGTGGGCACATGAAGAGCTTCCGTTTAATGTAGGACACCATAGACCAAGTGACAGATTGCTGTAGAGTTTAAGATCTGTGCAACTTTGAAAACTGACAAGGAAATTTCTAGAACATACCAGGGACTAATATAAGTCAAGACAAAACAAGAAACGTTTTAGGAAATTAGACAAAGGATATTGTTAAGGATTGGATAGGGGCCAGTGCTGTGGTGTAGTGGGCTAAGTGTCAGACTGCCATGCTGGCATCCCATATGGGCGCTGGTTCAAGTCCCTGCTGCTTCACTTCTGATCCAGCTCCTTGGGGATGGCCTGGGAAAGCAGTGGAAGATGGTCCAAGTGCTGGGGCCCTTGCACCTTCATGGGAGACCCGGAGGAAGCCCCTGGCTCCTGGCTTCAGATTGGCTCAGCGCCATCCATTGCAGCCATTTGGGGAGTGAACCAGCAGATGGAAGATGTCTCTTCTTCTCTCTGTAACTCTGCCTTTCAAGTAAATAAATAAGTCTTTAAAAAAAAAAGAAAAGAAAAGAAAGAAAGGATTGGATAAGGCTTGGCTCCCCAACTCGTGCAGATGTTTAAACTCTATTAAAGGTTAATGATTAGTGGTTGGAGGATTAGAGTGGTGGCTTGATTTGGATTATATGTGAAGGTGAGACCTCTGGGAAGTGATTGGACTGGATTAGGTCTCTAGGGCTGAGCCCCATGACCAAATCATGGTAGCTTCATGCAAGGAAGTCACGTGGAGGGCAGACGAAGAGGGAGCTTCCTGGCTGGGCGATCCTTCCTCTGCCGTCCGTGGTCTCAGACGCCTCCACCACGGAGACCGTGAAGCCCCAAGGCTGTGAGCTGAGCTCAGCCTTCTTCCTTCTGATGTAGCTCCTCTCATGTTAGTTACAGGGAGGAGGGGCTGACTTACGCAGATGGGAGCTCACGGGAGGCTAACGCATACACCCAGGGCTGCTCGACCTCGCCGGTGGTCCAAGACACACAGCGGGAAACCAGGCACCACGACTCCTGATGGGCGGCCGTGGGGCGCTCAGATACTACCAGGTCTCGGACAGGACGTGGTGGATGAGAACTCTCAACACTGCAGGTGGGTCAGCGCTGGGCTGGACACCGGACAGTAGCCTTGAGATTCCTTTGCGGAATGAACATCTCCTCTAATTCAGCAAACTCCCTGCCGGGTCTGTGTCCCAGAGCAATTCACTGAGAACTGTAAGAGCACTGATGCCCACTGCAGCATTCTGTGTGGTTACAGGCGCTGTCTGTCCAACCCATTCTTCTCCAGGAGCATGGGGAAGGAATAATAACGCTAGCTGGGTAGCCAGGATTCCTGCTTTTTTTTTTTTTTTTTTTTTAAATTAGTATTTCTCAAAGCCCTTCAGATACATCTAAAACTCATTAATCGGCCGCCGCGGCTCATTAGGCTAATCCTCCGCCTAAAGGCGCCGGCACACCGGGTTCTAGTCCTGGTCGGGGCGCCGGATTCTGTCCCGGTTGCCTCTCTTCCAGGCCAGCTCTCTGCTGTGGCCAGAGAGTGCAGTGGAGGATGGCCCAAGTGCTTGGGCCCTGCACCCACATGGGAGACCAGGATAAGCACCTGGCTCCTGCCTTCGGATCAGCGCGGTGTGCCGGCCGCAGCGCGCCGGCCATGGCGGCAAAGGAAGACCTTTCTCTCTCTCTCTCTCTCACTATCCACTCTGCCTGTCAAAAAAAAAAAAAAAAAAAAAAACAACTCATTAATCTTCACAGCCCCCTCCCTGCCATGGACGAACTCTTACTACCCCATTTTTTGGGTTGGGAACCCTAGGCCTAGAGCAGTTTAGTAATTTGCCCAAGATCACACAGCTAAACTAGCGGCAGCACCGTGATGTATATGGAGTGGACGCGGCTCCCTGGTCCACCCTCACCCATACTTTGTTCTCACGGTCCACAGTGACCTGCAAGTATTAACAGAAATAGAATAATTCGTGTGCTTTTAATTGCACGGGTTTTGAGTGGAGTGACGACATCTTCTGCTGGCTCACTCTAACCTGCCTGTCAGTCACGGCGTACACTGCCTGCCTGGGGGTCACTTAGCAGCCGCCTATCTGATACATTAAAACATCATGGATCTGCATGTATAGGAACAAGCGTAGTACGTGTCTATATAGAGTATGGTACCATCCGTGGTGTCAGGTATCCGCTAGGGAACCTTGGGATGTGTCCCCTGGGGATGGGGTGGGGGTGGGGAACAGGCGGACAGCAGTGAGAAACCATGAATTGAATCTAGCCACAAGATCTTAAAGATGGGGTGTCATGAAAAAGCGACTTGTGTATCAGGCACCTGAAACGTGACAAGCCGGCTACTCTCAGCGGCCCGATAGAATTCTGACACTGGAGTGGATCCCAGGAGGTAGGCCAGGGACCATGAAGGGACAAAATGGGGGCTCTCCCACACAGCAGTGCTGGCCGTGTGTCACCACCTGGGGAGAACACGTGGAACTCTGTGAGCTCGGGTCCCGTCCTTAGCCAGGCAACTTCCACCGTTAAACCCACGTGAGACAGGTGAGGAGTCTGGGTAAGACAGCCTAGAGAAAGAAGCTGCCGTTGAGGTGCCCCGAGAGCCCCCTCCGTGGACCCCCCCCCACACCAAGGGCCACAAGGCACCAGCGAGAAAAGACAGCAGGGAAGGCGGATCTTTGTCAACTTCCGCTCACTTTGTAGTACATCCGTCCACCTGCACAAAATCAGAAGCAGCCCACGTCCTCCTTGCCATCTAAAAAAAGGTTTCTGGGCCACCTTTCGTCGCTGCTATTTCCTGGACATGCTAATTTTAGCACAACCCTGAGCAGCATGAATTAGGGAGCAGAGCTACTGAAAGGTGCGGCGAATCCCTCCAGCTGTCCCCGGGTCTTTTCCCCTGCAGGTGTGGTGGGCGTTGTGGGTGTGGGGGGCACCTCGGGGGACGGGGTGAACAGAGGTGACCCCCCCTCGGCTTTCTCCTTCTGATCAGTTTCCGGCTGAGACCAGCACCGGGTGCCGAGGTTTAGGGGATGCTCTGATGGCCGGGCAGGACCCATCAGAGGGTTTCAGGGTGAGCGGTCCCCAGCATGGTGCTTTGTTGCTGTGGCTCAGTGGACTCCCTCCCTCCCAGGCCAGGCCACAGTCTAGGAACAAGTTTGCTTTGCTTTGTTCCTGAAGTGCTATGGAAGTTTCCAGTCTTGGTCTTGCTTGTTTCCCGCCATTTGAGCCTTTTTGTGTATTAAACAGGGAGAATTAGGGGGAGCTGGCAGTGGTTAGGACGCTGCTTGGGACACCTGCGTCTCCTGTTGGAGTGCGTGGGTTTGAGTCCCTGCTCCATTTCTGATTCCAGTTTCCTGCTCCGGTGCAGCCAGGGAGGCAACAGGTGATGGCTCAAGCCGCTGTGTCCCTGCCACCGATGTGGGAGACCCGGATGGAGTTGCTGGTCTCCAGCTTTGGCTGAGCCCAGCCCTAGCTGTTGTGGGCTTTTGGAGAGTGAATCAGCAGATGGGAGATCTCTCTCCTTCCCTCCCTCCCTCTCTCTTTCTCTCTCTGTCTTTCAGATGAAAGATGAAAATAGCAACTTAAACAGGGAATGAGGCCAGTCCCGTGGTTTGGGAGGTGCGCGGTGCTTGCTGTGCCGTGGGGCTGCTGGGAGTGAGACAGCATCGAGTGTTTGCACCTGCACCTTCTCTGACCTGCACAGGCTCGTGGGGCCCTTCGAGTACTAGGCTGGTAAACGAAGCTCGTTAAAACTTCATCTGCGGGAAAGCAAGGATTTGGTTCCGGCTGACACCTGGGTCAGCAAGGAACCTGAGGCCTGCTGTCTGACTCAGCAGGAAGAGTGACTGTCGGGGGGGACATGGGGAGTCGGGGTGGATTCTGGAGGGAGAGGCCACATCTGGGGTGAGGCTGGCGCTCAGCCCTGATTGTGCTGAGATCTGATTGAAGGTTCCTGGGCTCCTCTGGTTCCCCACCCCGCCCCATCACCCACTTATTAAAATAAAAGCCACCCCCTCCCCTTATTTGGTGACGACGGCCAGGATTCCAATGTCCCAGAGAAACATTTCTTGTACATCTCTGCTGCATTTGTCTTTGACACTTGCTTTTAAAACACCACCACCTTAGCGTGGCTGCCACAGCAACGTGGGGTGACTTTCAAGTTCACGCCTTTGAAAGGCTAAAGCTCTCCATCTTCGCAGTACGGGCAGCCCTACGTAAGCCAGGGGCTGAGCAATGGTTGATAAAATCCCGGCTTCATCCATCCATCAGAACCCAGAGAACCCAGGCAGCCGCTTTCTTTTTTCTTTCCTTTTTTTTTTTTTTTTTTTTGAGCTGCTATTGTCAGAGTGCAGGAGATCTCTATTAATAGACTAAAGATTTCATGCCACCGGTGATGTTTCTGAGAGGAGGCAGTCATGCAGCCGTTCCTGGCTCAGCTCTCCCTCTTTGCAGTGAGAAGTTTTGGCTGGGTGCATGGCCATAATTGGGTTATGAGGCTGTTAATAGGATTGTGCTGCCTGGAAATGCAAAAGCCACGAGTCAATTGAACATCAAGGTGAAGTTATTTCCAGCAGATCGATCGCAGCATCTCCTGGGTAGCACTGAAGCCTAGGTGATGGGAGAGATGGTATTCAGCAGGCGACACTTCTTCCTCTCCGCTGGTGCCTAGCCTCGGTGGCAGAGGGACCCTTTATCTCTGGAAGTGCAGGCTCCGAGTCCCCACTCCGGGCAGCCTGCCCAGCTGACGGGAAGTCCCCGGGCATGGGGACAGTTCAATTGGGCATTTTGATTCAATTCGGCAAACATGTACTCGCTGCCTGCTGCGTGTTCCAAGTAGACACGAACTGGGGTCTTCTTTCTCCCTTCAGCATCTGAAACATGCTGGCTCTGACAGATCAGATGTGAGCCCAAAGGCCACCTTTTACCCGCTCCAACCTCACTCCCTCAGGTATCTGACGCTGAGTTTGCTCCACAGGTTTGCAAAAGTTCTCAAGGTATCTACAAACAGATTCACGTACATCGGATTTTTTAGCACAAGAAAAATGGAGTGAGATGATACACATTTCCCAAGACTTCCTCCTCCTCCCACCCCCTTAACCGTAAACTGGGGAAAGTTTCTAGGTTAGTACGTGTGATTCCAGTTCATTTCTCTATTGCAGCTGGGTAGAATGACACACTCGGGCTATCATATCCGTGATACGCACATGTACTGGGTCGCTGCCTTCTGGTGGGCATTCAGGCTGTTTCCGGTTGATTTTTTTTTTTTTTTTTGGCTCTGTCTTATTATGCTTTAAGTGGAGGATTTGTGAGTAGACACACCTGGATTTGAATCCCAACTTTGCCCCTCCCTGTATGATCTTGGGAACGGTCTCTAAGCTCCACTAGCCTCCATGGCTTCAGCTATAAAATGGGGCAGTGACCCGTCCACAGTGATGGCAGGAGGACTGGGCGAGCTGTGCACTGGGTGTGAGACAGGGCTTGGCAGGCAGCAAGTGCCCAAGAGGGCTGGCGGTCTCCCACGTCATGCCGGAATTCTCACTCCTGTCATCTAAGGAGAGGACTCTACCGGGTCTGGGGCTCTCACGGGGCAGTCCTTGGAGAAAGGCAGTTGCAGCTGTCTGCCTCCAGTGCGGCCTTGGAGGGGTGGAGCGGGGGAGTCCGTGAGCAGCCCCAGGAGGACGGGCCTCCCTGCCCTGCTCTGCAAGTGCGTGAGTGTTCCTTTCAGGGGCTCACCCTCGCCCTCGCTGGGGCATTTTGTGCTGAGAAGTAGAGGGAATCCATGTTGGGGGAGGGGTCCTATGCAGGGACCCCCTCCAGTTCAGCCATGGTGCTAAGCACCTTGCCTTCTGCTATAGCCACTGCCACCGCCTGACTGAGGGACCGGAGCCCCTGGCAGTTCCCCCTGGGGGCCCTTGATGCTCCGTGACTCTAATTCTCCGGTGCCACCATGCTCATCTCCTCCCGCCTCCTCTGTTGAACTCACGCTTGGTCGTTCTCCAGAACATTCTTCCTCCCACACTGGCCTTCCGGGCTCATCTCCCCCAGGGTCCAGAGGCAGAGCAGGCAGTCCCGATGTCTGGCTTCCCCAGGCCACCAGCAAGGGCACCCAGGGGGACCGCCTTTGAGATCCCAGAAATCCCGCACCTCCATCAGTTTGCATAGGCTCATTCACGTACATAGAGTGCTTTAGGTCAGTGGGTCATTTAGCGATCTGCAGATTGCGTTCAATCAGAGGTTCATGGCGAAGTGCGAAGAGTTTTCATAAAGGGAAGTGTATTCAATTTACAGCACTATTCTTCACCCTCGAGCTCCAGAGATGACTTTTTTGGCCTTAAAATATCCTTTTAAAAATGGTCATTCCTTTCAACAAATGGAAACACATAATTTTTGAAAATATTTTAAATTAACTTCTGTGACTTTTCAGAAATTTTGCTTCTCTGTCACTGGGTGTGTTTTTTTTAGATATTAACTTGCAAGATATATTTTAAAAGCACTAATCCCTCAGGAAGGTATTTGCAGAAAGGGCAGTTTGTCACGCTACTGAATTTTATCTAGCATGCATGCTGCTTTTTAATATAGTATACATTTTTATGTAGTCTTATGTATATTTTTATTTATTTGAAAGGCAGAGTTACAGAGAGGCATAGGCAGAGAGAGAGAGAGAGAGAGAGAGAAAGAGAGAGAGCGCGCGCGAGAGGTCTTCCATTGGCTGATTCACTTCCTCATTGGTCCCAACGGCCAGAGCTGTGCTGATCCGAAGCCAGGAGCCAGGAGCTTCTTCCAGGTCTCCCACATGGGTGCAGGGGTCCGAACACCTGGGCCATTTTCTACTGCTTTCCCAGGCCATGGCAGAGAGCTGGACTGGAAGTAGAGCAGCCGGGACTCAAACCTGCGACCACATGGGATGCCGACACTGTAGGCGGTGGCTTCACCCGCTACGCCACAGCCCAGTAGTCCTATATTTTTTGCACTTTAATGAAAGCAGTGAAAAATCTAACTGTATTACACATTTCATCTCCAATTTGTATGATTTGTCTTCATCTCAACTTTAGTAAGTGAAACACCTGTGTGTTCTTATTTGGACAGATTAAAAATTGGTCAATCCATGGCCGGTGCCGCGGCTCACTTGGCTAATCCTCCACCTGCTGCGCCGGCACTCCAGGTTCTAGTCCCGGTTGGGGCGCTGGATTCTGTCCTGATAGCTCCTCTTCCAGTCCAGCTCTCTGCTGTGGCCCAGGAAGGCAGTGGAGGATGGCCCAAGTGCTTGGGCCCTGCACCAGCATGGGAGACTAGCACCTGGCTGCTGGCTTCGGATCGGCGCAGCACGCTGACCGTAGCAGCCATTTGGGGGGTGAACCAACGGAAAAGGAAGATCTTTCTCTCTGTCTCTCTCTCTCACTGTCTAAATTTGCCTGTAAAAAAAAAAGGTTAAACATTAGTCAATCCTGTATGGAGTCCCTAAGTTTTAGAATTTTAATTATTTGTGAAATCGAAATGTCTGGCAAACACTGTGCTGGGTGTTCTCACTCCCTCCTGCCTCTCATGGGTGTGGCTGATCTCAGTGGAATGGGCTCATTGGTCCTGGTACACCCGATGGAAACTCGGGAGATTCCATGAACACACCTGGCCAAACCGTCTATTATTCTGTGACCCATTAAAAACAAATAAAATTAATACACCTCCTAATAACTTACTTTTTTTTCTTTAAAGATTTGAGAGGTAGAGTTACAGAGGCAGAGACAGAGAGGTCTTCCATCTGTTAGTTCACTCCCCAAAAGGCTGCAATAGCCAGAGTTGGGCCGATCCGAAGCCAGGAGCCAGGAGCTTCTTCCGGGTCTCCCATGCCAGTGCAGGGGCCCAAGCACTTGGGCCATCTTCCACTGCTTTCCCAGGCCATAGCAGAGAGCTGGAACAGAAATGGAGCAACCGAGACACAAACCGGTGCCCACATGGGATGTTGGCACCGTAGGCAGAGGCTTAACCTGCACCCCAGCGCCGGTTCCCCTCTCCTAATAACTTCCTTAGCCTCTGAAACTTCAGACTCCTCCTTTCTCAGCTTACACCCCCGTGCCTTTCTTGTTTGACTCTGTTGTTAGCTGGTAACATGTTAGTTCGCAACAATTGCTATTGTAACTGGCACTTTTCCATAGTCGCTAATTCAGTGTTATAACTTCCAGTTACAGCAACCATTGTTACCATACGACTCATGGTGGTTCACACACGAGAAATGCAGACGCGGTGACTTGGGGACCCTCCCTTATTCTAGGGCTAACCGGAGCGTGGTGCCTTCTGCACAGCCTTTGTCGCGGGGTAAAGTTGCCTTCAGCCAGTTCTTTGCTTCAACAGACTGTGTTGTTGCCTGCATTTTGGAGGGCTCACTCTTTCCGGAGGGAGGCAGGGGTCCCAAAGAGGGCTAGAAATGGAGAGGGCGGGGTAGGGTGAGGGCCCCTGCTACGACAGGGGTAGGGAGCTCTGGCCTTTGGCTCAGGGCTCATCCTGATTGCAACGTTTTTTTTTTTTTTTTCTGACAGGCAGAGTGGACAGTGAGAGAGAGAGACAGAGAGAAAGGTCTTCCTTTTGCCGTTGGTTCACCCTCCAATGGCCGCCGCGGCCAGCGCGCTGCGGCCGGCGCACCGCGCTGATCCGATGGCAGGAGCCAGGAGCCAGGTGCTTTTCCTGGTCTCCCATGGGGTGCAGGGCCCAAGCACCTGGGCCATCCTCCACTGCACTCCCTGGCCACAGCAGAGGGCTGGCCTGGAAGAGGGGCAACCGGGACAGAATCCGGCGCCCCGACCGGGACTAGAACCCGGTGTGCCGGCGCCGCTAGGCGGAGGATTAGCCTAGTGAGCCGCGGCGCCGGCCTCTGATTGCAACGTTTAACTACGTGACCTGGGACACGTCACCATTTCTCTGAGCGTCATTTTCTGCATGTGGGAAACAGGTCATCCCCCGTATCAGGGTGTCCACGCAGACCACGGGGGTGTGAATGCAGGTGTTAGCCCTACCGGGAACTACAACCAGGCAGTCCCGGCACGTGAGTGTTATGTGAGGGAAGAGGGACGTTCACCATGCAAGGGTGACGGTGGGATAGCCAATGCTTTTTAAGATGATGGGTATTTCTTTTCCTTTTCTCCTCTTCTTCTGCTTCCTCCTCTTCCGCCTCCTAATTCACAAATGGAAGCACTTAATTTTCAGCGGTGTTTTAGATGAACTTCTGTGATTTTTCTAGTCACTTTGCAATTTACCCAGGCCTCATTAAAATGTGTTATCTAATTTGAACCAAACCAACAGTCATAAAACAGATGAGACTTAAATAGACATTTTTGCACATAAAAGGGTGGGTTGAAGGTTAGCATTGTCATGCAGTGGGTTGAGCCACTGTCTTCCATGTTGGCATCCCATATGAATGCATATGAGTGCCGGTTTGAGTTCTGGCTGCTCCATTTCCAGTCCAACTGTGAATGCGCTTGTGCCCCTGCCACCCACATGGGAGACCAGGATGGAGTTTCTGGCTCCTGGCTTCAACATGGCTCAGACCCGACTGTAATGGCCATTTGGGGAGTGAACCAGCGGATGGAAGATTCTCTCTCTCTCTTTCTTCCTGTCACTCTGCCATTCAAATAAATCTTAAAAAAAAAAAAAAAAGAAAAGAAAAAGATGGGTTGAGGATAACAGTAATTTTGCAAGGGCAGGTAAACAGCTAGGAGAACCGTGGAATCAACCTTTCTCCTGCGCCTGGTCTAATCTGCCCATCAGTATCCAAGTGAGCCCCAAACAGCAAACATCTGATTGGTTACACAAGAAGCTGACTTACAGCCTCCTGAGCCTCCAGGCTTTAGAAACCTAGATTTACCTCCTCATGCTAACACCACACTTCGTGTAGTGCGCCCACTGTGCCTTTGCGAGTTGTAGTTTTCAGTCCTGGCAATCGTCAAAAGCAAACATGAAAATAAACGGGGCTTCTGAATGTGTGTATCAAAAGTTTGGTAGTTGAGATAATTGAATTGAAATATCAAAGTATGACTCCAAGGTTAAAAAAAGAAGTTGCAAATTGTGTTACATTGCTGTCATTACAAATGTGACCGTGGATAGCATTTTTTTTTTTTTTTGACAGGTAGAGTGGATAGTAAGAGAGAGAGACAGAGAGAAAGGTCTTCCTTTTGCCGTTGGTTCACCCTCCAATGGTGGCCACGGCTGGCGCGCTGCGGCTGGCGCACCGCGCTGAGTGGATAGTATTTGAATGAAGGGCAGACCCTGATAAGGAGGAAGCATCTGGGGGTTAGGTCAAGATCTAACATTCAGTATCCATTCTTAAAAGATCTATCGTAATTTATTGAGACCAACAAATAACTTCCACCTTTTTGCCGCTGTGGAACATAGAAGCAGTAATGGGCGGGGTCTGCTTTTTGACATTTCAAAGACCCCTCCTGGCCGAACTGCTTGCTCCTAGACACAAGTTTAAGGGAGGTGTGAGATGAACCGTTAGGTGAGAATGTATCTGGAGCGTGTAATATAAGAGTGGTGTCGCTCCCCCTCGTCGCGGAGGAACGACACAGGACCCTGCGTTGTTCTTTCGTCTGCTCGGCCCTCCCCGGGTTTGCTGCTGGTTCTTCCCGGGTTGGCTACTGTCCCTTCCACCTCCGTGGAAGGGCGGTTCCCCCTGGCCACATTCCCCACTTCCGCAGGGGAGCGGCACACCGCCGGCTGGCTCTCTCGGGGGCTGCTCAGATGTTCCCCTTAGATGTTCCCCTTAGATGTTCCTGGTGCATGCCGTCTCTCTCCTCCTTTATAGTCCTCCTCCGCCAATCCTAACTCGGCTGCCCACACGCCGAGTACGCTGCTCTCCTCCAATCAGGAGCAAGTCCTACAGTTTATTGGCTGAACTGGAGGCAGCTGTGTAGAAACTGTTTTCTCCTCTCCCAGCGCCATATTGTGGGAGAGCAGATGCATAGAATAAGTCTTACTTCCAGTAACAGTCTAGTCCGGGTTGCTCCCCACAGAGTGGTAACTTAAATCCTCTCTCTTTTCTAAAAGTATTCCGAAATTTAGAATCCTACAAAAGATGTAAGTCGAGCAAGTGTTACAACTGCTACGCTGAATTGCTTTTAAAACTAAAAATCAATGTAGATAATTTGAAAAACGCCGTCGGCCGGCGCTGCGGCTCACTAGGCTAATCCTCCGCCTGTGGCGCTGGCACCCCGGGTTCTAGTCCCGGTTGGGGTGCCAGATTCTGTCCCGGTTGCCCCTCTTCCAGTCCAGCTCTCTGCTGTGGCCCGGGAGTGCAGTGGAGGATGGCCCAGGTCCTTGGGCCCTGCACCCGCTTGGGAGACCAGGAGAGGCACCTGGCTCCTGCCATCGGATTGTTGCGGTGTGCCGGCCGCGGCGGCCATTGGAGGGTGAACCAATGGTAAAGGAAGACCTTTCTCTCTGTCTCTCTCTCTCACTGTCCACTCTGCCTGTCAAAAAAAAAAAAAAAAAAACAAAACACACACACACACAAAAAAACAAACAAACAAACAAAAAAAACCCTCCAACCAAAAAAAGCACTCCTTGGTGTGTTGGGCTTGTGACTACTGGTGTGGTGGTGCAGAGGCTGTCACTCCTCAGCGCACCCCACTTCTGCGTGGGAAGAAGGGTGTGTCGGGGGGAAAGGTGGAGGGGGGGTGGTGAAGCAGCCGGGGTGGGGTGCCACCCAGCCAGGCCTCCTGAGTGCCAGCGGCAGTTCCCCTTGTCCTGAACTCTCCACGGGTACCCTCGGGAAAGCCAGGTCTGGGAAGGAAAGGAGACAGGGGGAGGAGAGGAGATGACGAAGTAGAAAGAGGAAAGTGTGGCAGACAAGAAGGCAGGGGGTGAGGGAGCAGCTCTCCATGCCCAGATGTTGGGGAGCAGATACAGTCCTGCTGCCTCCCCCCAAATTAACAAACAGGGAGAATCCGCTTCTAGAAACTTGGTTTAATCGCTGTCTCAGTTACTCTTTTCCACACATCGCAACTCCTGTTGGGGGACCACGAGGTTTCTCTTTGGCTTCCTTGAGCTCTCAGTCAAGGGTCAAGGTTCGGGGTTCAAGGGGCAGAAGCGGTTCTTTCCCAGAGTCGCCAGCTCTTCATCAGTCCAGCTCGCCTTGCCACTTGCTCTCAACATCTCTCCTTTCGCTCCGCGTCCGTGTCTGCGTCTGCCTGGGATGGCCTGGGGAGCTCCGTGTCCCCCTCTTGACAAAGTCCAGTCTCTCCCTGTGTTCTCTCCCGAAGATTCCCAGCTGTGATTTTTAACAAAGCTCTGTTCTTCTGCAATATGGGCCCAGAACTGCTTTTTCTCTCCACCCTGGGGGTTTGCATGTGCACCGCACTCGGAAACCCAGGTCAGTTTCCTCCTGGCTCCAAAAGCAGCTGCTCTCCCTTAGGGGTCTCCATGTCCCTCAGGGTCCTGGCCGTTTCTTTCCTCTTCAGTGGATGTTCCGGTAGGAACCTCATCTGCCTTCCCACGCCCCTCCTACAGATCCGGGAGACATACCCTCCATGGTTCTCAGGAGTGACTCTATCTGTGCTTTGGCTTTTTCCATTTGTCTGCTGATACATTCGGTTTCTTCTTCCAGAACCGTGTCTCTCCTGAAGTAGCAGACATGAGCTTTTCCTTGTGGGTCTTCTCCCAGATCCTTTGCTTTATAAAGCATGAAATGGACCAGGTCCTGGGGTGGGGCGTGTCCAGGGAGCAGGGTGTTGGGCACTTCCGGGCTCTTCCATCCCAGGGTGATGCTGGCAAAGAGCTGGGTATTCAGCAGGAACTGGTGCCGAGCGCCAGGCTGCTGACTGGTGTGTTCGGCTCTCGGGATGGACATCTTCATTTCGTCATTCAAGTTCTGCCTTAAACCAAGAAGACCATGAACCCAGGAAGTGCCATGGCACACCCCACTCTGACACTCATGCAGGATGGTATCTCCTGGTCCGGCGTGTCCTCCATGTTGTCTGCATTGTCGCCTGGGGCTTGCCAGCAGTGGCGGATTCATAGCGGGAGGAAGCTCCGGTGCAGTACCCTGGGCTGCCACCTTGGACAGCTGCCTTACTCAGGGGAGTGCCCTCAGAACCAAACTTGTACCGGGCAGCGGGGACATGAACAGCAGACCACGCACACCCCCTCAACCTTGCCCAGGCTCCCTCTCTCCCGAGGGACCAATCCCCCTGCCCTGGCTATTTGCTCTTCCCTCTATCTGGAACGCCTTTGCCCACGTGTCCACCTGTGACCGTCCACCTGTGATCGCGGGCCTCGTCACCTGTGTCTCCCCAGTGCCAGTGAAGGGCCTGGCATGGAGTGAATGCTTGGTGGTGTTCCACACACCTGTCTGTGGAATGAATGAGTGAGTGAGTGAGTGAATGGAGGGGGACATTCTGAGGAGTCACCTCCAGTGCTCTGTGGGCTCAGCACCTTGTGCTATTGTTAGTAGTTAACACCTCCTGTGGGTGAGGGACATCTGTGTTGCGTAAAGTAGGTAACAGATGATTCACTTTGGGTGGCCACGTCCCATGCTTCAAAGTTTGTCCTTGGACTTCAAAGAAGACCTCAGAGTTGTCTCAAAGAAATTTCACTTCTCTCAACGGAGATAGTTTTTCTGGAATCACATTTCAGCACCTTTGGAAACAAGTAACAAATGCTGAAGTAGAAAAAAAAAGTAGCAGTCGTAGAAATCTCAAATTTCCTTTAAACACACTCTGGATCAGAGGGTCACCACAGCCTTCAACAGGGAATGAGTGTTCAGAAGATGCTAACGTTGAAAACACTGCGTACTGGAATCTGGGGAATAGGGCTAATGCTGTTCAGAGAGGAAAATTCATATCCTTCAATTCGCAACATAAGTAAACATAAAACCATGCAAATGAACTGGGCAGTCCAGCTGAAAGGGCTAGACATGGTCTCATGTGCACACGCACACACATACACACATGCACACACACGCAGAAATGAAATCAGAGAAATGGAAATAAGACTGAAAATGTCTTAGAATACAGAAAATCTGAAGGCTTGGCAAAGCAATCAAAGAGCTGGTTATAGGATGGCTATGATCCTTTTTAAACAAAAAAAGGTGGAAATGCGAAGTTGAAAAGGAGGAAGACACAGAGGAGTACAATTGTTCAGATTGGAGAGGGGGGAAACTGACTGGCGGCGGCTCTCCACTGGGCTCCTGTCTGCCACCCCTGCCCCTCCCCCTGACCTGTCGCCCCCACGTGAACAGGTGCCCTCCTGGGGTCCTGGGACAGGAAGTGGAAAATTCCACTCTGGCTGCCAGGATGTGAGGGCTGGGCCAGTGTGAAGTCGGTGGCCCGGGCTGGGGTCACCCTTGAGGCATTTCCTGCACTGGGGAATTGGAGGCTGGGGCCTGTGCTCCTAACCTTGTTTGTACTTTTCCATGTCCCTCTCTACTGAGAAAGATAATTTTTAAAAAGTAAAATGATAGATTCTGGGTCTAAAAAACTCTACAGGCTAATAATGCAAATCAAGGGGCGAACTGACCTTCCTTCCAAGATGAACGAATGAATGAGTGACCCAAGGACAAAGCCACTGTGTGTTCACCCTGAGGACAACAACATGCATTGCTGTGCATTTTGCCAATGGTTTTCCCAGCAGAGCTTAAAACCCCAGTGCAAAAGCCAAGTTCCTGAGAGGTGCTAGTGGACCTATGGTAGTATTAGATCTCATTAGCTATTAGCGCTCCAATTTGCTACGTCCAGTGACAGGTTCTTTATTTTAAAGATTTATTTATTTATTTGAAAGGCAAAGTTACAGAGATGGGGAGGGGGAAGAGAGACAGAGAGCTCTTCCATCTGCTGGTTCACTCCCCAAATGGCTGCAATGGCCAGGGCTGGGCCAGGCTGAAACCAGAAGGCAGGCGCTTCTTCTGGGTCTCCCACGTGGGTGGCAGGGGCCCAAGCACTTGGGCCATCTTCTGCTGCTTTCCCAGGCGCATTAGCAGGGAGCTGGATCAGAAATGGAGCAGCCAGGACTAGAACCGATGCACATATGGGCTGGCAGTGTCACAGGAGGCGGCCTAACCAGCTGCGCCACAGCGCCGGCCCCTAAAAACAGCGTTCTTAGTGACTGCCTCCTCCCCGGTTTCCTGACCCTCCTCCCCACCTACTTAAATGACGCCACCATCAACTGTCACGAGTGCCTACTGTCACGCAGCTTGACAGCAGCAAGTGCGACGTACGACTTGTCAGTCATGGGGAAGAAAGGAACACCAGGACACAAGACTGTCTTTCCAATGAGAGATTTTATTGCTTGCACACCAGGGTTTTTTTTATCACACTACTCATCAGCATGCTCATTGAAGTCAATACACTTATCAGTACCAACATACTTATCAATCTATACTATTTAATACACTTATCAATAAACTTAACATCACTTAATCATAACTTAACTACTTAACTTAGCTACTTAGCTTAACGTAAGTACTTAGCTTAATCACCTAACTTAACATAATCACTTAACACACTTATCAATATCATTATCAATAATGTCAATAGTATCACTTATCATAACTTATAGCTAACTTAACACACTTACTGAATCACTTAGCTTAACATAACTACTTATCATCTACTTAACTTACTTACCATAATACTTAACTATCAGAGTAACACTATTTCCTTAATGACTAGAGGACTGAATATCAATAATACTACTTGAACTTATTCATTAATCCATAGATCACAGTATACAGTGTTAAAGTAATTTTAAGGGCTATCTAATTATAATAGTATATGTACATCAAGGTCTCCAGCATTATTTGCAGATACCTTGCATAGGGTCAAAACATAGGGTCAAAGCACAGTTAGATTAGATTACACATGACTAACACTACTTGTAAAAGCTGCATTTTCAAGGCTCGCATCACGGTCACGAGAGTGTCAGTGTTCGATGTCCAGAGCTCAACGTCTCGGCAGAGACGGATGTCAGATCAGTCACTCACAGGCGGCAAGTTGTGGGAAGGCTGTCACTCTGGGCAGTAGGCTCAAAGTTCCCAGGCGGGCGGCCAGGCGAGAAGTTGGAGAGGTCCCCTGCTGAGAGGCCTGGTCCGGCTTTGTGGTGAGGTTTGGCAGCAGGCTGATGAGGACTCCAGGCCAGGCAGTGAGGCGGCCTCTCGGCTGGTCAGACACGGCAGCAGGACAGCAGCACAGCAGCTCCACTGGCCTCTGGATCCCGTCATCACCTTGTGCTGCGTAGCAAAAGCTAGCAGGCTGGCTCTGGGACTCCAAATGTGAGGAGATCCAGAGGTTCGCGCGCACTGGGCCACACACACACACACACACACACACTCAGACAGTGGGGTTACAGCTCAGGGACAGCTCTGCAGGTCGGCTTGTGCTGCTACCTGCTCTGTGCAGAGTAGTGGGCTGCCTCTTCAGCTCCGGATGTGTGGAGATCCAGAGGTTCACACACACCGGGCCATGATCCCCAGAGGATGAAGAGTGGTGCAAGGGCTCCCTTTTTTTTTTTTAATTAAAAAAAAATTTTTTTTTGACAGGCAGAGTGGACAGAGAGAGAGACAGAGAGAAAGGTCTTCCTTTGCCGTTGGTTCACCCTCCAACGCACTGCACTGATCCGATGGCAGGAGCCAGGTACTTCTCCTGGTCTCCCATGGGGTGCAGGGCCCAAGCACTTGGGCCATCCTCCACTGCACTCCCTGGCCACAGCAGAGAGCTGGCCTGGAAGAGGGGCAACCGGGACAGAATCCGGTGCCCCGACCGGGACTAGAACCCGGTGTGCCAGCGCCGCAAGGCAGAGGATTAGCCTAGTGAGCCGCAGCGCCGGCCCTAAGGGCTCCCTTTTTATCCTCATTTTCGGCAGTTCTCCAGCTCGCCATCCTCCAACTTGTCCAATCAATGCTGTTTCCTCCTTGCTTGCAGCTGAACAGTCCAGTCAATACCGTTCCCGCCTTACTTATGTTTGAATGGTCCAGTCAGCGTGGGCAGGAGGGTACTGTCCATAGCGCACCGTTATCTGACTGACCAGAGATGTCTGCTTGGTATAATTAGGAGTGTTTCCCTAACAGCCATTAGGCATTGCCTCAGCTCCTGACTTACAACTCCACTTTACTTTTACTTCATGGCTAGTGGTAACTTCTTCACGCAATGTTTTACTGTGTTTCCACAGTTCATCTCCTTGTCAGGTAAGCGGTGATCCGTGACTCTTTTTGAGATTCCTGTGGGATTCCCCACATCTACCCAGGGTTGATTGAGGCAAATCTCTAGAAGTCTACGCTGTCTGTCTCCTCCCACCTGACTCACACACCCGTTCACCAGAACGTCTTGTCGAGACCTCCGAAACCATTCCCGGATCTACGCAGTCCGCTCCCTCTCCATGGCTTCCACCCTGGCCAAGGCCCCTGGGCGGCACAGCGGCCCCTTCCACCCCCTTCCTGAGTCTGCTCCTTACCCTCCTGGCTGTTCCCGTGGCACGGGCGGGGCGGGGGGCAGTTATCTTAGTCTGCAAGTAAATTGATCATGGCATCCTCCTAGCTGAAACCCCCCCAGGAGCTTGTCCATCAGATCTGAAACCAATGAAGACCCAGGCCCTGGCAGGCAGCCGGGGCCCAGCACCCACCCCCCCAAACCACACACAGTAGGCCTCAGCCACAATTGCCTTTCTTTCTGTTCCCCAACGTACCCCCTGCTTTAGAAGCTGACTTGCATTCACTCCCTCTTCCGCAGAGTGTGGACCCCAAGAGACACTTGTTTGTCTGACTTTGGCTTCAACACCCTCTCTTTGGACCTTATATAAGCCCCCCGCCCCCCACCATTCCATCCTATCCACCTGCTACGCTGCCCATGTATTTTGCACAGAATGACCTAGAAGTCCCCAAGCATTTCCAGATGTGCCCAGAGGTGGCAGTGAGCAGACAGGTTCGTTGTCCTTGCTGCCAGTAGCCTGGAACCCAGGCAAGGATTTGGGTTAATTTCCTTTCTTATCAGAGGTACTATGGAGCTTTTTTTTTTTTTTTATCAGTCAGCTGTTCTGGATCAAGGAAAAGTCCTATTCCCAGATGCTTCTGACCACTTGTATCCCAAAGGCAAGACCTGCCTGGCCCCCAGGCCTCTAAGCTCTCCCCTCTGAGCCCCTCACCTTTGCTTTTTGTCCTCACTAGGCCCCGGGGACCTCTAAAGGAATGGGGGACAAAGTGAAGGGCACATGGTCCAGGTAACAGTCTGGGGATCTCCGTCCTCAGCTGCCTTGGAACCCACTTTCTAGGGAAGAAAGAGGCTTTGGCCCATAGCCACTCAACTCAGAATATTTTTATTCTCAGAATATTTTTATAGAACCTGATTTCCCAGGAGTGCGCTCTGTCCCTTCTAGACCTGTTCTGTCATCGGCGGGTGCCGAGGGATCAGGCGGGGCCGCCTATACGATCGAGGAAGCCAAGCCATCACAGCTACGTCACCTTGCACCACTCTGTTTCAGGAACCAGGCTGGCACATTCACAAGAAACCATACAGGCCAGCAGACATGGCGGGAAGAGAGAGCCGGGCGGTTCCCGGCGGGTTTGTCTGCTTCCCTTGGGATGAATGAAGGCAGCCCACGTGGTGGGCGGGCCTCTGAGAGGCCAAGGGAAGGGCTGCTGGAGCTGCCTTGCACACGCTCCTCCTGGCGGCCCCAGGGACGCACTCGGCCTCAAGCAATGGAACTAGGAGGAAAAGACAGTGGGTGAACGAAGCACGCGGCCCCTGCAGTGCCCCTGCTCTCCCAGTCCCCCTTGGGGAGGGGCCAGAGGTGGGGGAGGGCTTTGTGCCCAACAAAGGATGACTGCCAAGAAGGGGAATTTGAGTGAAGCATAGGGTTGTTTCTAGCTATGAGTTGGAGAGCCCCTCTGAGCCTGGGGACCACCCGCTCTGCCTCTAAGTCAGATCGAGAGCGCGAATGAGAAATGCAGTTTTGTCTGCGCAGTCTTGCATGCTCTCCTCCTCCTTGTCACCATGGCTCACACAGAAGCTGAGAGGAGCAGCGCTCGCCCGCTGGGTCCCCAGGGAAGGAGGCCTGCACCTGCTGGGTACAGAGCAATACAGAGCCATCACCATAACCTTTTTATTCTTAGTCACCCAATTCAGGTAATTTGCCTTAATTATGCTTCTTGAAAAGGACTTGTTTGCCATGTTAGTGAATGCAAAGGGTATACCACGGCCCCAAGAACTCTTAGCTCTTTCTCTGGTAATAACAATCATTGTCGTCGTTGTTGTTGTTGTTGTTACTGTGGCTGTGTGTTTCCTCTCCGGTGTTACTCTGGGGTGCTTTGGGCAATGCTTGTGGGCTCCCTTTGCTTTCCTGGTGGGCTTCAAAGGCATGAAAGAGAAAGGGGTCAGTTAGCAGCCTCTCTCCACCGTTTGTCCCTACACACTGTCTTGACACGGGCCTGTTCCACCAACGCAGCGCTTTCCAATGGCCCCAGGACGTGTGCCTGTGCCACCTAAGGAATGCAAACTTCATGTCTGTTCGTGGACCAGGAACCTACGAGTTTGCAGTGGTCGCGTTTACTGGGGTCAAGGGCAGGCTTATGAAGCCACTTGCCAGAACCATGTCGAGCCACCTGCCTGCTGGTCCCCTTGATAGGGACTGCCTGTAGGATTCTGCTGTGACTCTTCCTCGTCACCGTCGGAGAATTAGGCAGGCTGCCCGCAGCTTGCCTTGGCCGAGGAGGGGAAGTGCGCCACCCGCCACTCAGCCTCCCTGAACCCCAGGGGGCCAATCAGACGTGGTGGGGAACCCAGTCTAAGCAGGATCTCACTTTTGTAAAATGGAGGTGTTTGTATAGCTGCGGTACAGAGTGGATGTGGGCCAGGGGTGGGATGATGTGACCCAAAAGGGTTTTAGTCAATACTATTACACCACCTCAAGGATCCTTAGGCAAAAGCGCCCTGGGGCTGGGTCGTTTACCGCCAGGGATTTGAAACTGAAAGAGAGGTTTTCAAATTCGAGGCAGGCTCAGGAAGTCCCTCTAGGCCTCTCCGGATTCAGCCTCCCCGACAGGATTCCATCTGGATTTCCAGACGATCAACTTTTTCTTTACTGGCCTCCTATCTGCATCGTGGACCTGAGTAAAGGGAAAGTTTAGACCTTCCTGGGGACATCCGCCCACTCTCTCCTTGCCGCACTCACTCATCATTGGGCTCGGGCACCCCCTGTCCTGCTGTGCCCTGGCCCATGGACCTTCTTGAAGTCTTGAATGACGCCAGGCCTCCGGACTATTGGCAAGAGGGAGTTAAGCCTTGGCCCCGAGCCTGAGCTCCTCTGCTTGAAGCTGCCGCCCGTCCCGGGACCCTGCAGCTGGTTGGACAGGGCTTGTTCCCCGTCTCAGGCCCTGGAGGCTCACTGTTTGCCGCCAGTCTGCTCTGAGATCCCATCTCAACACGCCCCCCGCAGGTCCCACTTCCCTTCTGTCCGCAGAGTCAACTCCCCCACCCCCCACGCCGCAGACTGAGAGCCCCACCACCCTGCTCCCCATCGGCTCACTCCAGCTGCTTTGTATCCATGCAGGCTTTGTATCCATGGGCTGCCCTGTGCCAGCTTGCACAGGCACCCCAAGGGGGCTTCAGGGACATGGCCAGCCCTCTTTAATTCAGGGAGTTTCAATCAGATTTCTAGAGTCTGCAGGTCAAGTAGGCTTCTTACACCACCTGCCAGGGCCGGTCGAAAGGGCAGCTCCTCCTCCCTGCCAGGCCTGAGAATCCTCGGGCAAATGCCAGCCTGTCTTCTGGGTCTGTTCAACCTTTGACGGAGGCTGTTGGCGAGAGCACTGGGTGCCGCCTACCACCAGGAAATGTTCTCTCCTCACCCCTGACCCTGGGTGCTGTAGAACAGGCCTCCTGGCCCTTGCAAATGGGGCTGTCCATACTCTGGCTGCTTGAGATAAACCCGCAGCCGTCTCCTCGACCAGCTCCTCCGGTGCGAGAAACAACTTTCGTGTGCTGTCCCGGGAACTAACCACATAGCCCCTTTCCGAAAAATGCAGAGTGAGTTTGCGGGGGTTCTGGGCTCCTGGGGCATGAGGGGGTGCTCTGTCCCCTCACCTACAGTGACCATCCCGGCGGCCCTTGAACGAGTGTGAAGGCAGACCCGAGCTCCCACGGCGGAGGCACGGGTCGGGGCATCCACTCAGTAGGGAGTCGCGTTCTTATTTTCCAAAACAGGTACTTTCTGTCAGGACAATTAAATTAGGAACCAGTTCATTTTCTTCAAACGGTAGAATGGGTTTGTTAATGATCAGATCTGCTATTTCTTGATTTAAAGAAAAAATCAACTTGATTGGGGATGCGAGATTGACTTTTGTTGGGGGCCAGAGCTGCTCCGTTTTTCATTTTCTCCACCCTCTTCCCACATCTTCCCCCAGCATGCTGTGCTGGGATTTTCCACCTCTGGGCCTTTGCTTCTGCCATGCCCACCGTGGGAGGGGGAGGGGCTTGCCTTTCTCGGGCTGTAGCTCCTGTAGCTCCCCACGTGCCCCAGCCTTCAACTCCGACATCACTTTCTCATCGCCTTCCTTGTCCATGTATCCCCAGCCCAGCCCTAACTCCTCCCACGCACCCGGTGCACGTATAGTATAGCAGTATTCAAATGGAAACTTTGGTTCTTCCCTCTTCCCTTCTTGACATTCTTGTGGGGCCAAGTGAGTGAAATTTAGGCATGGCTGCCCACCTCGCAGTGGTCCCCTGCCTTGACACACGGGACTGTAAAAATCGATGGCCTTCACCCCTACCCTGACTGCTTTGCACTAGGGTCGCTCCAGACTCCTTTGCTTGAGTAGGAGCTATTTTGCCTTGACGTTTTCCTAATTCCAGTCTGGCTAATGCGTCGGTCTGTTCAACAAAGCTAGTTCTGGAATCTAGGTGCCCTGTAAACCCACATACAGGGTCCTGAGACTTTCTGGCCCCTGAATCCCTTTATCACCTTAAAAACGTATTGGGGACACCAAAGGGCTTTTGTTTATGTGGGTTATATCTATTGATCGTTACTGTGTTACAAATAAAGGTTTTTTTTTTGCAAAAAAAAAAAAACCCTCTCAATTCATTTAAAAATAATGATAATCCCATTCCATGCTAACATTGATATTTTTGAAATGAAAAGTTTGCTGAGAAGAGTGACGTTATTTTCCAATGACGGTTCTCAACCTTGACCATCAGCTGTCGCAGTTTCGGGTCACATCACCATGGCAGGAAGCTCTATGGTGGATTGTAGGCCTTTGGCAACATCCCTGGCCAAAATGTATGTTAGTAGCACTCCTCCTCCTGGTTGTGGCAAGCAAAAAAAAAAGTTGCCTTGTGTCCCCCCGGGCAAAGGAGCTAATTGCCAATATCATCAGGGGATGAGCACCTCTGCTTTGTTATTTTTTGCAAAACTTTCTAATGCCCGATCACCAGGAGACCCCTGGATTCTCCTTCCTGCTTCTGCGTCCCATCTGCTGCAGATGCGTAGTTCTGGTTGAAGTAAATGATGACATTACAGCCTCATGTGGGTGGACAGGTCGCTGGAAAGGCAGGAGGGTTTTTAACAGCTTTTGTAGGAAGCGGTGGGTATTGTTCTTTGAGCCTACGTCTAACCTCAGGCAGTGGTGGTTGGTTGCAACGTGGACCCTGAAATTCTTCCCATGAACCTTCCCCACTCCCTTACATTAAAACACATGCGTGTATCTTGGACACTGAATACATCTCGTGCCCGTGTGAAATTTTGCGACATCCTACAGTAGTCATTTGGAAAATATTTAAGCAAATTTCTTAAATGTTAACCCACCCCACTAAGCTCTGTCAAATAGGTTACGTTTGGTGCTCTTAATAAGAAAAGCTTTTAAGTACTGACAGACCATTAATGTCACGATAGCTGATGCAAAGTTTTCTAAAAATTAGAATTCCCTCTTGGAGATCTGATTTTTATCTTTGGCAAAGTGGGCTCCCAGTTGTCTTCCCTGAAGTGACAGGGATACTATGAAGGACACTGAAGAATCTGTCTGTGTGGGTTACATCGATCGGTCGTTACTGTAGCACAGGTTAGGATGTCAAACTGTTAACTCGTTTCAAAACAGTCCTCATCCTGTTAATCAGGAAAGCAGCCGCCCCATGCCCGAACCCAGGGAGCCTTGGACCGTGTGCTGTCCTTTCAAGCAAACCCACGGTTCCGTGGACGCACTGGCCAGCTGGTTCAGTCCGTCGCTCAAGCCGTCTCTGAGGGCTTCTCCCCTGGATGGCCACTGTTCTTTGATATCTAACCCCAGTGCTGTGTGTGACTTTCTCTTATCACAGGGAATATTTTAAAAAGTGTCCTCAGGAGTTGAGATTTAAAGAGATGAGTACCCTTTTTCTGCTTTGTCAAGGACATTCTTAAGTGAGGCTGGGTTTGTTTTTCCTTCTGTCGGCAGGCACCTGCCCCGCGCAGGGTTCAGTGACTTCTGCGAGACAGGGACTGCTTCCATGGCGCTCAGGCAAACCCGTTCACCTCTTCACACCCTCGCTGATGCAACATCAGTGCAAGTAGCAAGACAGAGACAAAGACTGACAGTATCTTAGCTTTATCACGAAAGTAGTGTTGATCTTGCTGACCCTCAAAAGGCTCTCGGGACCCCAATGTGTGCAGAACACCGGACTGCTCTACCCGGGTGTCGTTTCATCTTGGACATAGACAAACTACTGCGGGCGTCACATGCGAGAGTTCAGGAGCTCTCTCTACGCCATTGGCACGCGACTTGCCAAGGACGCGGTTGGGGTTTCGACATCTCAGAGTAGAGGCACCCCTTTGAGAAGTTCTCACCCTGTGGCTGTTTTTCCCTTGTCGGGCAGCCGGCGAGAAAAGAGAGAGAAAGAGAGAGAGAGGTGATATCCCCACGTAAGGAAGCTACAGACCCCCAAGTCAGGGTTGGTAGAGATTCGCGACCGTGAAGATGAAACAGCGCTTCCTGGCGACCAGCTTTGCCAGCCACATGCGTGTGGCTGTCGGACAACTGAGCTGAGACAACGGGGACAACGGGGACCCTTTCCTCTTAGCTGTGTTCAGACGACACAAAGAGGCGATTTATTGGCGATTTGCAAATGCACAGGGCATCAGAAACGGGACCCGAGAATTCCTTTGAGCCATGTTTTTCTTGGCATCTCCCTGGACCAGATGGACCCAAGGACTGCTGTGCGGTGTGGCCTCCCAGAAGCTGTCCAGGATTACCTGTCCAGGGATGGAGGCCTGGCCCCGTTGGCCTCCCCTGCTCCCTCTCCCCCGAGCGACAGCTAAGGGCCGCAAGTGGTAGGGCAGTGGAGAGCACGGCAGCTGTGTGGTCCACAAGCACCATCGTTTTACAGGTGATCCTGCCCCTGAGTCCTCCCTAGGCCTGAGGGCAGGGCCTGCTGTCTTCTTGGGCCTCTGCCCCGGACATCTGCCTCATCAGCTTGGGCTTCCAGGGCCAGTGAAGACCTGGGTTGCAAAACTGGCTCACCTTGGGAACTGTTGTTGTGTTCCGGATTGTCCAGATAGAAAGAACCAGCGAGACTCACCATAATGCAAAGAACAAAGGGACTTTATTTGTAGGTCCAGCATGCTGGAGCCCCAGCCTCCCGTGCAACGCAGTGCTGGGAGACCAAGACCCCCTTCTCTTTGTTCTCGGGGGTTTTTATAGTTCCAAGCAAACAAGTATTATGTCTGCATTCCTTCCTTCCCCTGGCCCTGCGGGACCAAGGACGGCCCACCTTATTGGTTGCCTCCACCAGGTCCTCCACCAAGGACTGCCCGGTGTCAGGTTTCATCTTCTCACAGCAGGTGCATCCTGGCTCTAGTCAGTTTGTCTTGTGAGAAGCCTGTCATGGCGTGGCTCTGGCCTCTCACATTGTTAAAGGCAGAGAGTTAGAGCCACGGCCCTGGTCACCCTGGGAAGGTACTGACTGGCTGCCCTGGGGATGGCTCTGCAAAATCCTGGAAACCTGAGAAAGCCAGAGTCTCTCAGGATGGGGGAGGAGGGAGGGTGCCGAGGAGGGTCAATCAGGGGACTGCTTGGTGCACCTTCCCTACCCCACTCCCCAGATCAGTGGGCAAAATGGTGCTTTAGTTGGCATTCCAAAGACAAGAAAACATACCTGGCTTGTTCAGAGATTACACCCTGATAAGGGGATACAAATTAAACCCCCTGGGTTATGATAAGAGGGTACTACTCAGGGGTGTAGAGGGGCTGGGGTCAGCCAGAGATGCCCCCCCACCCCAGGAGCACAGCCCTCTCACTCCAAAGGCTGTTGGGAGGGATGGATGCTGCCCAAAGGGGAGGCGGACCCCATGGCTGCTTCCATCCTCCCCATGCACGGTCGCCCCCTCTGGTTCTATCTCCATTTCGTAGGCCTCACTGGGTCCAAGATCATCCTGAGGGCTCCTGGGTTCTCATCCCTTGGAGGTCATTCACTGAGCCTGCTGGCACACCCCAGAGGGCAGAGGTGTGCCCACGCTGGCTGGGTGATTGGAATGTGTTGAAAATACAGATTCCAGTGTGGGGGCTGGTGCCCCTGGGGCTCTGGGGCAATCCGGACCACCGCATCCCAGATGCCACTGTGACTTTGAAGTCAGGGCTGGGGAGGGTGCATCTGGGTCAAGGACAGGTCAGGGAGGGTCGTCCTCAGGAGATGAGCTCAGTATCTCCACGTTGACCCTTCAGTGGCCACCGCACCCAGGGACCGCCGTGCCTTCTTCTGGATGGTCCAGGAGTTGAGCCTCTGAACTTCAGCTGGGTGCTGGGGTTTTGTCCCCCCGCTGTTCCACTCGCATCTCTTGTCCCAGGCTCCCTGTGGTTTGGGTCCTGATATTGGCACCAACGTTGTACCTGTTGTTCGGCCCTGCACTTGAGCCAGGGCTCTGCGTACCCTCCTTCCTCCAGCGACCCCATCTCACTCTGGCTCCTGGGTGAGCCCTGTTTTCTTTCAGGTATCGAGAAGCAGGCATGCGCACTCAGATGAGGGCTAATTGTCAGGCTGCATAAAGAAATAAGGCAGTGCACCTGCCCTTAGCCCCACAGAGAAGGGGGCATCGTGGGGGCCGCCACGGGTCTCAGTGGATGAATATCAACTCCAACCCCAACCTGCTCCCTCCTGCCCCCCAGTCTCAGCCTCTAGCTTGTGCTGTCTCTCTAATCTGATCCTGCCCCCCACAGTGTGGCTTCTGTTTTGCACCCCCCAGCCCCTGGCCCCTGTCGGTGTCTTTTTAAGTTCCTTTCTCCAACTCTCTAAAAGGAAGGATACGATTGAGAGCCCAGGGTTAAGTGACCAGCAAATCTGCCTCCTGGGCTGCTATGTAGCCTCAGGCTGTGGGCTCAGGCCCAGACATCTGAATAGCCAGGGTAGTGGTGTCACAGGGTACAAAGCACCATTGCTTGTGTCCAAGAAATGGCCTGTGGCTGCCTTCTTCAGATCCAGGTACGTCCTTGGGTGTTAACTGAGGATTTAAGAAAAGGCGAGCCATGTGTTTAGGAGAGAAAGCGCAGGACAGAGTGTGCTCATTGCCCAGCCGGCATGCTGACC
This sequence comes from Oryctolagus cuniculus, assembly GCF_964237555.1. Taxonomy (NCBI): domain Eukaryota; kingdom Metazoa; phylum Chordata; class Mammalia; order Lagomorpha; family Leporidae; genus Oryctolagus; species Oryctolagus cuniculus. Next base: position 105,940,396 of record NC_091440.1, on the reverse strand, counting down.
ATCCCTCCCCCTCTATCTGAGGCTCTTTCTCACCACGGTCACGGTCACAGAGCCCCAAGTTGTTGCCATGCGCACCTCCCCCTGCCTGTGTGTGCAAAAGCTCCCCAGGCGCTTCCCCACACGTCGTCAGAGCACCTGGCTCAAGTCCACGGCCAAAGGCTCCTCGTGGGATCATCAGACTTGGAGTGGGAAAGGACCATCAGGGTCGCCAACAACCTATCCTGGGCTTCCCTCCCTCCAAGCCCAGGCTGCTCAGAGCTTCCTGGGTCCAAACACCTGCCCCAGGCGCCCTCCCCTCTCTGGGGTTCCTAGCCTTGGCCTTGTTCGCCCAGGCTTCTTGCACCTGCCACGCAAAGCCACACGTGGCGAAAGACAGCAGGCAGCAGGCTCCGCTGCACGGCTTCCTTCAAAATCAGAGTTACTCACTTCAGAGGGGGAATATTTAAAGTCTGATGGGAAATGAATCAGCGACGCTAATGAAAGACCACATTGTGGGAAAGCGCTTTCCGGGTGGGGGGGACGGAGGCAGGGGCTGGAAGGGAAGGGAAGTCATTCAGTGTGAGCCTTTGAGGCGGGAGCAGGGACAGGATACAGGCATGTTTGCCATTTCTCAAGTGGGAGACCGGGCTGAAGGGGAGCGGGTGGGGAGGGGCTCCTGGTGCCTCGGCAAAGCACGAGGATTCGGTAACTTCACCCGAAAGCCAGGCAGGCTGGGAGGGGGAGCTGTGGGCTGAGGCTGAGGACCCTCTGGCAGAGAGGATGGGGGAGTGTGTGAGCTGGCTCAGGGGTGGGGGCCGCCTTCCTTTCTTTCTGCCTTTGCCCACACTCCCTATGGCGAATCCCTCCCTCCTATGCCCTTGCTACGCTGAGCTAAGGAAGTGCCATCCCCTGGCTATGAGCGGAGCGTTCCCGCACGCCGGGGTGGGTGGCTCAAGAGGAGCCTGACATCCTTCATCCCATGGTGCGGGCAGCCGCTGGCCTCGCCCTCCGGCCCCTTTGTGTCTTGCCCACTGCCCAGCTTTACGCAGAGGTGGCGGGGACGCAGCCTGCTACGCTCTTTTTCTGAGGGCAAACTGTGGGGAGCAACTGGGAGCAACTCGGACTAGACTGAGTTACTGGAATTAAGACTTATTCTATGCATCTGCTCTCCCACAATATGGCGCTGGGAGAGGAGAAAACAGCTTCTACACAGCTGCCTCCAGTTCAACCAATAAACTGTAGGACCTGCTCCTGATTGGAGGAGAGCAGCGTACTCGGCGTGTGGGTAGCAGAGTTAGGATTGGCGGAGGAGGACTATAAAGGAGGAGAGAGACGGCATGCACAAGGAACATCTAAGGGGAACATCTGGAGGAACACCTGTGCAGCCCCCGAGAGAGCCGGCCGGCGGTGTGCCGCTCCCCCGCGGAAGTGGGGAAAGTGGCAGGGGGAACCGCCCTTCCACGGAGGTGGAAGGGATGGTAGCCAACCCGGGAAGAACCAGCAGCAAACCCGGGGAGGGCCGAGCAGACGAAAGAACAACGCAGGGTCCTGTGTCGTTCCTCCACGAAGAGGGGGAGCGACATAATGGTGCCGTGACTCGGATATGAAGCCTAGGCAGGGTTTAGTGTCGTTCCTCCACGAAGAGGGGGAGCGACATAATGGTGCCGTGACTCGGATAGGAAGCCTAGGCAGGGCTTAGTGTCATTCCTCCATGAAGAGGGGGAGCGACATAATGGTGCCGTGACTCGGATAGGAAGCCTAGGCAGGGTTTAGTGTCGTTCCTCCACGAAGAGGGGGAGCGACACAAACCTGGCCAATGACCTTGACCCCTAACCCCTCTCCTGGCAAAGCAGGGTTGGCAGGGAGGAAAAGTGGAGTTGAACCTGCTGAGCAATACGGCGCGACCCTGCTGCCCTCTCTTCTTTACTCCTTGAAAGAGCCAGGCAGGAGGAGGGGCTGGGGCAGCGTGTTCACACCCAATTCACAAACGGCCCCTCCCTTGTAAAGGGCCCGCCCAAGAAGTGGGGCGCTGCATAGGGCCCCGAGAAAAGCACACGCCTTTCCTTTGTCCGTGTGTTCCTCCATCAAAGCCTGAGTCTGTCTCTTGCTTAGCTGTGTGACATAGGGGTAGCTCCTTCACTTCTCTGAGCCTGTTCTCTCATTTGTAAAATGAGGATAATAGCTCCCACTAGGGCTGACGAGAGACAACACACACAAGGGTTAGCCCAGCTCCTGGCACCAGAGCTAGACCCTCAAAGGGTGTGGCTTTCCTCCCATCCTGGAGCCACGTTTCCCAAGAATCACATCCGAGTATGCTGGAACTGCCCGACTGTGCACCTGCCCCCAGTCACCCCTGGGCTGCCCTTGCCCTGTCTGGCTCCCTTCTCCCTATGGTCCCGGTTTCTGCTGGGATTGATCAATTTAGAGGAATACAGCCATCAGATGATGTGTTTTTGACTTTTTTTTCCCCCTGGGTCACAGATCCCTTTGAGAATCCCATGAAAGCTAAGGGATCTCCCTCCCTAGCAAGAAATGAATACCCGGCCTCCGCCACCCAGGCTGTCCCCTCCATGGACTCCTTTACCGGATGGAGGGGCGGGGCACATGGGCACAGATCCAGCTCCATGAATTATTTGTTACAGACCAGTCAGCCCCCAGTTCACAAATGGCCTGTCCCTTGTGACAGGCCCAGGCGGAGCCTTCCGAATCTACCCAACGCAGGGAGAAGAAACCCAAGGCGCAGTCTGAGTGGGTGGTTGAGTTGGCTCCCCCTGCAGGAGAGCTACAGTAGTGAAGATGGGGTGAGGAGGGGCGGAACTACCCCACCGGGGCCACCTTCTCTTGGCCCCTTTAATTAAGGATTGATTGAGAGAGGGAGAGAGGGGGAGAGGAGGAGAAGGGAAGAGGGAGGGAGACACAGAGAGAGAGAGATCAGACAGTAAGACTCTAAGCCCTCTAGCTGGGCCTCTCTTAGCTCACAGACTTTAGCAAGCAGGACCACCCTGGATATTCTCAGTGTGGCCAAGGTCCTGAAGTGTAAGGTGGCAGACAGGTCTTGCCAAGCATCATTGCCACACCAACAGTAAGGCCAGAGGAGGAGAGCCACCCTGGGATTGTGTCACTAGTACTTACAGACAGCAAAAGAAAATATGCACATACATTTTTTTTTTTTTTTTAGCAGAGGGGGTATCCTGTTACGGTGAGGTGCTGTGTGGTGCCTGTGCCCCCACCGGGATCTGAGCGAGCTGTGCAAGGCACAGCCAAGCCCTCGACTCCTCTTCTGGAACAGTGCCCCAGCTTTGCTGTGCACACCTTCGATTGTACAACCACCTTCACCTTGAGCTCATCCTTGCTGCATCAAAACTATTTTTAAAGAATGATTTCAAAACCACAAGCAGTAGAAAATTTGGAAAACGTAGAGAGCATCAGTGGAGAAAGTCCGACAAGCAGTACAGAGAAAGAAATTAAAATCACCCGTCGTCCTGCCGCCCAGGTTTAGTTACCTTTGTCCAGCCTCCCTCTTCCCTCCCTGTTGTCAGCACTATCTGTTTTTTAATCATTCACGGTCCAGCTTACTGGGCCTCAGGGCTCTGAGCCTCGGTGTTCCCATGTGCATGCTGTCGTGCCTGTCTGCCGACACAATCATCCAGCTGCTTCCGTGTGGTTCTGTCGTCTACTGGGTCAGGAGAGGCGCCTGTGGGTGCATCACAGGCTGTGAAAACAAGAAGGCTGGCGTGACGGATACACTGTCATGCTGAGGAGCAGGCCGTGGGATCCCGTGGTGCTTTTGGCCAAAGCAGACAAAAACAAGTCTGAATTTCAGAAAGAGTGGCCAGCAGAGCCGCACAGGGCAGATCGGCTGAGGATCTGTTCAAGAACTGGGCTCTGGCTTGCTTCCAGGATGCAAAATACAACAGCAACCAATCCCAAGACAGAGTTTACGCACTTTGCTTACGGAGCCAATCAGAGATCCGTTAGACTGAACTTCCTTCCTCTTCTGCACTCTATTTGGCCCTCGCATCCACCTGCAGTCCCGAGAATCAGCCTGCCCTTTGTGAGCGCAGTGGGGGCTCTCTGTCTGGCAAAAGCCTCAGCGGCTGCTCTGGACTGCCTTGGTGGGCTTTGCATGTTCTCCCTCGTCTCTGTCATTCGGGCTTCACTCTAGTCATCCTGTCTGTTCCCTAGGGCGAGAGCACCCAGGCCACGTGGCAGGAAGTCAAACACTACATTTTTTTTACCAAGTTGCTCTGAAGGACTGCACTCAAAAGTGGTTGGCCTCGTTTGGTAGGTGTTCATCCATTTGCTATTCTAGTTGGGATTTTTTTCCCTGTTAGATTGCTCATGCCTAGCAAGAGTGGGCAGAGTAATTTCTGTCCCCTTGACCTAAGAGCTGACGGCAGGGTGACCGTTCCATCATCAGGCACATACTTCCATTCCCCTAAACTCTTCTTTCTGGATTTCACTTTGGTCTGGAAATCAGAGCCTGGTTTGATGGTCTGATGACCAAGGCGCATTAAGAACTGCGGGCAGAGGTATCAAACAGTCACTCTTTGGAAGGAGCACCTCCAGACTCCATGAGGGTGGATCATAAGACCCCTGTACCTCAGCCCACCCTACCCCTATCCCCTCTCCAGTCTTTCCTTGTGGCTAGAAAGGCTCATTCTTCCCCTCCCCTCCCCCAATTAGGCATGACTTCAGGTCATCGTGGAAAAGGTTCTGGTTTCCTGACTCGTGGGGACAGCCCCTCTCTGGGCAACCCAGCCTAAGGGAGTGAGTTTGCCTTTCCTAGCTCTCTATAGCAAATCGAACGTGCTCTCTCAAAGCCAGTGCTGAGTGTGAATGTAGTCCTCGTGTCTTCTCTTACAAAACTGGAAATCAGGGTCTCTTGAATCCCACTTGCCAGTTTATGCAAATAATATACAAAACAATTGTGACAAAAATCAGGCAGAAGAGGTACAGGAGTTCAGCGTAGCATGCCTGCATCCCACACCGCTGTGCCCTGGGTCTGAGTCCCAGTTCCAGCTCCCGATTCCAGCTCCCCGCTAATGCAGACCCTACAAGGCAACAGATGATGGCTTAACTGCTCGAGTCCCTGCCACCCACGTGGGAGATCTGGGTGGAGTTCCTAGATCCCAATTTTGGCCTGCTCAGTCCCGGCCCTTGTGAGCATTCGAGGAGTGAATCAGCAGGTGGAAGCGTTGTCTCTCTGCCATGTAGGGAAGAAAAACAAAAAAAATGTGGCAAAGGAAGACCTTCTGCAGGTGCAGTGCTGCTGAGGTCAAATACCTCCAATGGTGAAAGTGGAAGCGAAGGACAGGCGAGCAGGGAGGGAGCCCCTTGGTGTGTGGCCGCAGCGGTGACGGGCGGCCTTGGAGTCTGCCTTCCAGTTCGGGAGTGGCCAGTGGAGATGCAGAGCGTCAGGGCCCTCCCTATTGTCTGTCTCACAACAGGGGCACCCTCCAAGCTGGGATGAGGATGGAGTCTACTGGCTGCTCCTGGAGCCATTCCAGATGCCACAGCTCATAGGGAAAATGGGTGTGAAAGGGCCTCCAAGCCCTCTGGCCGACCTATGTCACTACATTTACAGCCAATAGCATGACTTCAGAGTTAGCGCCAAATTAAAATGTTGTAATTGTTCCCCTGGGAGGTTAAGCTTTGTGGATTTTACTTTTCCACGACCCTGCTGTGACTATCTTGAAAGCCATTGAAGCTTTGTCCTAATTTGAGGGCTGTGTACGGATCATCTGGCCCACCCACTGTATTTATATTATGCATAAAGGCAGTAAGACACTAAGAAGTGGCTCGGCCCAGGTCACAGCCCCAGACTGGCCATCAGTCATGCATCTCGGGATGGTAGCACTCACTGGACTGCAGGCCCATGACACCCTACACACCAAAGAGATATCCTGGGAGTCAAAGACACTTGTCCTCTTATAGAGGTTCAAGAATCCCTTTATGAAAGCACACCCCTGTCACTCCAGGGGATTACACAGGCTTGTGGAACTGTGCTTTTCCCGTGGTGGGACGGCGATGGCTGCTCTCAGACTTGTCCAGAACTTCTGGGCAGCTTTTGTGATCACCCCACTCTTGACTGTTCATAGGCAGAGGTGCAGGTGGAAATTATGGTGAGAAGAGAAAGAAGGGAGAGACAGTACAGGGTGCAGGAGTAATAAAGACAGCCATTTATTGAATGCTAACTGCATTCCTGACATTGTGCTTAGGGCTTTACCCAATATTATCCCCATTTTACAGACTGAGGAGGTTGAGGTTTAGAGAAGTTAAGTAATTTGCCCAAAGTTTTACATGTCGAAAGAGGATCCAGGATTGAAACTTGGGGTGTCCTGACTTCAGAGCCCAAGCTTGTCACCACAATGTCCATGGGGCCATGGTGTGGGAAGGAAAGACTGCTTCCCAGAGGACTTCTAAGGGGGCCACAGCAAAGGGTGATTAATTCTCTTCTACCTGCTGTTCAGATGCCTGGCCTTGATGGGGCTTTTGGCACCACAATGGAAGAGAAGGCAAGAGGAGGAGGCGGGAAAATTCCTGTTTTGGCCAGGACTTGCTTCATCCTGCCTACTCTGTCCTGGGGCTGACAGACTGCAATTTCTCCAGCAAGTGTGGCCTGAGGGTATTGCAGCTCTCATTGACTTGTGCTGATGAAGTTTCTGGCTCAGATAAAAATTGATTTAGCTGTTTCTCCATCCGTACAATAAGCACTCTTGACACCGCCACTGAAGTCAACCAGGAGTCATGGTGGCTGTCCCAATATATGGAGCTCAGTTTCAGAGATCCATAGCTTAATTCCCACAAAACTCTACATTGATTATCTAGGGTAATTTAAGGTCCCTTTGCCATCTCCACTTCTCAAATATTGCTTAACCAGTAGGACCTTTCCACAGAAGGAAAGGGGAGAAGGTTGGACAATTGGGCTGCTTAGCACATGGGCTGAAGTTTCGGGCGAAGACTATGGAAGCCGAAGATTAGCAAGAGGTTTCGGCCTGATGGGCCAAGAGAGCGCTCGCTCCTCGCTGCTCTTCCCTTCCTGGGACACTTAAGTCGTCCCTGTGATATCAGGGCCAAACTATTCACTTAAAAATCCATCCCAGAATCCTCAGCTTGGCCTCAGAACTAACTGCCAGTTGCCCCTTACCCCAACAGAATTAACGGAAGCTGCCAACAGTTCTGCTCTGACCTCTTGAACAGAAAGCTGTGTCCTCAGTGGTCAGGAGCTCCTCTTCGCTCTGAGATAGCTTCTCCCTGTCTTGGAGTCAGAAATCTTCCCAAACAGAGGCCGGGCTTCAGCCGGGAAGGAGCTTGGCTATTCAAGTCCTCCCATCAGGAACCTCATTCTTTGCTTCTATCTGAGTGTGGGGACTGGTCTTATGAAGAAATCCTGACAGGGAGAGCAAAAGCCAAGGGAAAGATTGTGCCAGGGAATGAAAATTGTTGGGAGGGCTTAGCAGTACTCTGACTACAACCAACACTGAGAAGAATGGTACCTTTGAGCTGAAAGTGGCAGAAACCAGGGCAAGTTGCACACATGTGTTAGATCTTGGTAGTCCTCACCCCAGAGCCCTTTTGTCAGAGTTGCAGGCAGGTGGCAAAGGCATGAAAATTACTGGTGACTGCACAAGTTTAAGGATGAGTCCACTTTGGCATGGAAAATGTGTATAGAAAGAGTGCAATCAACAGAAGAAAGAGCCTAGGGTGGGGGTCTTGTTATGGTCAGAGCAGAGAGACTGGAGCCATAAACCCCAGTCATACCTGGCCCTGGAAGGAGACTTTATGACCAAAACAACGAAGTTACCCTGAGAATATCTTTCTAGTTTTTAGCTTCCTATTTAAGGTTGAGTTGATAGGTGGAAGGTAGGCGGCACGGGTACCTCCATGTCTTGGGCTTTTGGAAGATTTTTCTCTGGGCTGAAGATGGTTAGCTGGGTTAAAATATCAAGGAAGGTTATAGTTGCTTTTTCTCCACATTGCCAACAAGTGAGATGGACTTTTCGTAAAACGCTAGTGGGCACTGGGGGGAAGACAACGGATTCCAATTTTCCTCTTGGCTCAACTAAGCCATGAGCTCTAGGACAAGACTCTGAAGCTTTTCAGCTGTGCCCTAGAAAGATTTACCCCTATCTTGTAGGACTCTCTTTAATGGTTAAGAAGGAGAATAACCCCCCTCAAAAAATAGGTAAGCTGTGCAGAGTGGTCATCACCTCACAATGTCAGTGGGCTTTGTATTCTCAGGACGGACGGCTGGGTCACCTGGGACAACTGAATGCCCCAAACAATCCTCCTCTCTTTAGGATTCTTATAGTAAAATCAATGGATATTGATGTGGCCGGGGGCATAACATAACTAAACCCACTTCCTCCTGCTTTATGGCCAGAAAATGGGGGGCTGAGGGCACCTCCAATGGCAATGCTGGAGATCTTGGATACAAAGGAGCTGACTGTATGAGGGGGGCGGGGACTGTCAGCAACCTTTGAGAGCAATATGAACTGCAAGTTATTTTTGTGCAGAAACACAATGCAAATAACATTAACAGGGAAAGAGATGCAAACCACATCTTGCCTATTTAAAGCAATAAAGGAAGGGAACAAGATTATAAAGGCGAAGAGTTTCTTTTGTTCCTCCAGCCATGAATCCTGGTTAAAGAGTGCGCATAAGCCACAAAGATGGTCAACGCCATCTCCAGCGCTCCCAACGTGATGTACCTCTCATTCTTCCATGTGTCTCCTTCAGGAAAAAAAAATCCTACAAATACAGTAGGGTCACACTTTGCTCAACTTGCTCTCTCTTTGAGCTTTGTGTTAATGTTCTGTTGTACAAAAAAAAAAAAAATCTCAAGACATTGTCTGTTTTCTCTTCTGTAGTAGTTAATTCTTCCAAGACATAGGATACCAGGGGAAAATGTAGTGCAACTGTGATTTTTCCAAGCATACGCTCATTCATCATCCTCAACATTTGTTGATACTTGTCACATACTGCTCTCACGACTATGTGGGAATAACAGAAATAAACCAAAGAGGCCCTACTCGGGAGGGAAGAAAAGATGTGTACCCCGGTATCTGCATTTGGGTAGGAAGTGACTTAAGAGAGACAGAACTGGTTTGGGGTTTGGAAGGAGGAGCCATTATTTTTTATGAAATCTGATCTGCTGGAAGCAGACTGAGTTCCTAGAAAGGAAGAATGGGCAGTGCTCCCTGAGGTGGATTTCAAGCAGGTCACGGGTAACCTTGCACGATGAGATAAGGTTTTGGGATTTAATCTGGAAGGCATTGTTGAATACACGAGCTTGTTGCTTTGAGCAAGGGAGTGCATGATGGTCTGGCTAGAAGTAACTCGTGAAATTTGTAATCTCATTTTTGAGAATGAATTTAGAAGGGAATGACATGGGAGCATTGCGACTCAGGGCTGTTTTAAAAGGAAACAGCCACTCTGGCCCGGCCTCTTGCTAATAATATTCGTCGCTCCCCCCTGGGACTCTTTCTCAGCAGGGATCCACTCTGCCCAGGTCCCCAGGAGAGGTGAATCCTCTGCCGACTGGTTTCTGGAGCTGAGATCACTCCAGACACTGGAGACATTTAGACTGTTCTCACTAACGTGCCAGGAGAGGAGGAGTCCGCGGCTGGAAGAGAGGAGGCAGACACCCCACCCCCCACCCCAGCGCAGAGACGTTCCTCCTAAGGGGAAGATCTCTGGAGAGGCAGCGGGAACCAAGGAGGACGGCTGACCCTGCCGGCCGCAGGTGCACTGCAAGCTCTGGCAATTTTGGTTCAGTTTTGGGTGTTGCCACTAATTTGCTGTGTGACCTTGAACAAGTCACTTTTCTTCTCTGGTCCTGAGTCTCCTATGTAAATAGACAGCTTAGACTGAATGGCTTCTAAATGCCCCCTCTGGGATTACAGGGGTTGAGTGCCTCACGCTCACATTCGGGAGAGGTCTGACATCCCCAAGTTTCTCTTTAGCCCTCACTGGCACTGAGGGAGACCACATAAGCAGATGAGCTTTTGCTCAGAGCCCTGGCCAGGACTGACCACCTGAGTTTGGGTCCCGGCCCGGCTGCACGTTAGCAGCATGAACTTGGCAGTCACAAAACCTCCCTGAGCCTGTTTTCTTTTTCCAAAAAAAAAAAAAAAAAAAAAAGCCGGCGCCATGGCTCACTAGGCTAATCCTCCGCCTTGCAGTGCCGGCACACTGGGTTCTAGTCCCGGTCGGGGCGCCGGATTCTGTCCCGGTTGCCCCTCTTCCAGGCCAGCTCTCTGCTGTGGCCCAGGAGTGCAGTGGAGGATGGCCCAAGTGCTTGGGCCCTGTACCCCATGGGAGACCAGGAGAAGCATCTGGCTCCTGCCATCGGATCAGCGCGGTACACCAGCCGAGGCGGCCATTGGAGGGTGAACCAATGGCAAAAGGAAGACCTTTCTCTCTGTCTCTCTCTCTCACTGTGCACTCTGCCTGTCAAAAAAAAAAATGGCTAACATGTCAGTCCACCCCTGTTTCTGGCCAAGGCAAACTCAGGCTTTGGGACATTAATCTTCGGCATGAAGATCTTGACCGCTGCTGAGGCTTTGTTGACCAGGGTCAGGAGAGTATGCAGAGACGAGGGTCCATCTCTCTTGGGTCTTGAATTACATGATGAGTTGTCAGCCCCTCTGACTTGACAAGGGCTGCACAGTAGCAGTAAAGACCCTGCACAAAATATGTCAAACAGCTGCAGTGCAGGCCGTTATAAGAAACAAAAAGACTAACAGTGCCCGTAACAGGTCTGGGAGCCAGGCCTGGATTGCAGAATGGAGACTATGAAAACGTGTCCCAGAATCCCCTTGGCTCTGCTTTAGAGAGCCAGGTGGCTTTTGCTTTAGTGCCCCACACTTGGCGCCTTGACGGAGGGGCAGCAAGCAGTGTTTGCCACGGTATGACTCTCTCTTTGAATTCCTGCGGAGCAACTGAGGGCCGCGTAGCTATCCACGATTAGTGAGCTCTGCTAATGCAATCGAAGCAGACTTGCTGGACATTTCAGCAGCAGAAGTGGTCACTTCTGATGTCTGCCAGGGTCAGAGTCCTGTTTGGATGACCTGGCTCAGGTGTATGCATGGCTACTGTGGGAACAGGAGCCCAGGAGCGGCGGAAGCATTCTCTCCACGACCCTGTACCGTCTCTTTTGGAGGCGCCTGAGTTTTCTTCATGGGGAAATTTAACCCGGTAGACTTGAAGCATCTGAAGGGGCTCTGCAGGTTATCCACAGGCTAGGTTAAAGAACCGACAGGTGCACGGGGGCAGGAAGCGTCATGCAGCACGACACGAGGGGGCTAGGTGTTTGTCCCTGGAGGTGGGCTGGTTTCTTGAGTTCTGTGGCTCCCGAAGTACAAGAGGAGACTATGTGGACTAAAGGAACCCGCGCGTTGGTACCTTTGGCTGAAGAGCTAGCTTTGGCCAGAACGGTCATGACGACCTCATCAGAAGCGTCTTGTTGACAGGGGCGGGGTTCAGTGTTTGAAGATGCAGATGTGGAATCCATTATGTGGGGAAACTTAGGAGCAGAAGGCCCCGGCGGAAAGAACTCTGGCTTCTTGAGTGCTTAAAGACGAGCTACTCAACTCTGCTGGCAATCAGCTCAATTCAGAGCAGAAGTGTCAGGCTGGGGACACACAGCGGAGGTTTGTTTTTTCTTGCTTTTTTCTTCGGAGGCAGAAGACCACAGCGGGTGAAGAGGCAGCAGGAGGAAAGCAGGAGAGACCACACTGAGAAAATGGAGGCTGTCCTGGTACGGCACTGGACAGCAGCTGGCGAGCCGGGTCCCCGCAATGGGCCGCTGTCATTTCTCCATTGAACGCAATGTTACATACGTACTTACAAAACTTCCGTCTTTAGCCAATTTCTAAAAAGCAGTGCCACTTAAGTCATGAAACCAATGATAGAAAACTTAGGAGCGTTGTTGAATCCCAAGAACTTTAACCCTGGTCTTGGCCAAAGTAACGCACTGTGCTGCTGTTTCTTGTAGATGGGAAATTCATGTTGAAGACTCTGGAAGGCAACAACTCTGTTTAGGGGATGGGCATTTGGTGCAGCTTGGGATGCCTGCATCCCACAATGCAATGCTTCCTTTGAGTCCCGGCTCTGATTCCAGCTTCCTGATCATGTGAACCTTGGGAGCCAGCAAGTGATGGCTCAAGTACTTAGGTCTCTGCCACCTTCGTAGGAGACCTGGACTGAGTTCTGGTCCTCCGGTTTGGACCTGACTCAGTCCAGGCTGCTGTGGTTATAGGCATAGTGAGGCAGTGGACAGAGAGTTCTATCTCCATCTCTCTGTGTCTTTCTAATAACAAATGTTTAACAGGTTAAAAAAAAAACTTCAGAAACCATTTTTCTGGGGTCAAAGCCTTTTCCTCTTACCTCACAAATATAGTAGAAAAGGCTACTATTACGTACAATGTCTACGAAAAGAAAGGCAGTTGAATAACTTCCTTTTTAGACATTTTTGCCTGGATGATAGAAGTTTCTAGAAGGCACAAGTTACAGCTGGATTTTTTTTTTTTTTTACCAATTATCTTCACTGTTCTGCAAGAGGAGGACAAATGGGGGACAGAAACAAAAATCTCAGGGGAGCTGGCTTCCGATGAAAGTGAAAGTGTCACCATAAGGCAAATGCAACTCCTTTCGCGAGGAGAGGTCAGAAAAAGTTTGCTGCAGAAAAACAGACTCTGACCTGGACACCCCCAAACTAGTGACAGCACAGTGTTTGAGACAATAGTCTGGGCCTTTGACAGCTTTAGCAAGTAGCGCTTCCTAACCCCTGCAGGGTCAGAAACAGAGGAGGGATTTTTGCCCTAGGTCAAACACCACGATCCCTCTTTTAACACAAGGTGAGCTTCCTCCGCAGATTTCTCACACTTTGGGCTTCGTGGCCCCTCTCTCCTCCCAAATAGTCCCACGAGATTCTCAACCATCGCTAAGAAGACTTTGGGTCTCTGGGCATTGGTCAAAGGTCAAAGCAGAACGTTTCCCCAGCCGGTGGAAAATCCTCCTGGCTTCCACGCAGCTGGCACATGAGAGATAAGCGTTCTTAGGAGCTGCTGGGAGGCGAGGTTGGGGAGGAGACCGTTCGTTCCAAGGGTTTGGCGCAGGGTCCTGGGAGGTGCTGGTCTCAAGAAACCTTCTGAACTTGGGGTCTCCTGAAAAGCTGTTGGAAGACAGGCTTTTGGGGACAGTTACTGTGCACTCACAGACAACAGGCAGTTCAGGCATGGAGCCATCCCCAAACAGCCTCAGAGCTGCAACCCAATCAGAACCACACAGGTCCCCAAGCCCTCCCGACTGCTAGAAAAAAAAAAAAAAAGAAGAAGAAGAAGAAGACAAAAGAGCTTCATCCAGGAACTAGCAGTACTCCGTTGAGCCTGACCTTGCTCCCAGCTCTGGGCTGCCTGCTACCTGACACAGACACAACAGGCTTCTGTCAACATAGCTAGAGGCAGAGGTCCAGGGGAAGGAGGGCTTCAGTTGACTTGCAGTGGAATTTATTCCTGCCGACGCTCTGCAGCCGTGAGCCGCCAAGTTGAGTTCATTGCCTCATGGTGAATGGGAGAAGGGAGGCCCATGAGGAAGGCCTTGGAAGAAAAGCCCCTGACAGATCTGTGCTTGTGTCTGGTGATTGTGGGGAGCAGTAAGTGGGCGTTGCCCTGCGCCTGTGTCCCCTCTCGATGCGGATCCAGAGGGCGCTGTTGACCAAGTACTGGTCGTTTCTGCTTGCCCAGATTGGGGGACGTTTGATATTTTTGTGACTGGCACCGCTGACCTTGTCTTTGTCTGTGCTTAGACAAGATTATGAAGTAGTTTGGGGTCTTTTTTTGGGGGGGGTCCCACCTTGCAGTCAGAGAGGGGCCACCTCTGGCAGTGGTATCCTGTGAGATGAGCTGTGCCCAAGAGAACGTCACGGTCAAGCCCAAGTTATTAGTTTCTAATAACACCGGAGCCTCGTTGTTGACATTGGACCAGTTCCTAGATGCTGGGGGGGGGGGGCAGCTTTTCTCTGATGGATGTTCTAGTTCTTGAGCCTCGTTGGGAAATTCAAAACAGGGGCTGGTTACGAGGGCGCTTGTAGGAACGGACAGCACAACGAAAATGAGATGGGTGGTTCTCAGACTGCGAGCTTCCTTAACGGGGTCCCTGGTACCCAGAAACCGAAGCCCCTGAGAAACAACCGAGACAGTTACAAAGCTAGCAGGCAACATCTCGGGGCACCTGAATCAACACAGCTCCCCCAATGCCTTGCAGGTTTTTCAGGTGCACCGAGTTTTGCACACGATTTGTCTGCGCCGTTTTGCACGCATCTCTAGCAAGCTGTGCTGTAGGTTCACAGACCGCTAGAAATGAAGGACTATGGTGAAGGCACTGCTCGGAGGCAGGAGCAAGGAGAGCAGGTGACATCCAGTGCTGACTCACGGATGAGCCGGGGGGACCTGGAAGAAGCCAGACTTGAGGGTCCGTGGGGTGCGAGATGCCATGTCTGGGGGGACATGGGGACTAGGCAAACCCAGAGAGCTACAAGGAGTGGATTAGTGGTTGCCAGGGGTTCAGGGAAGGGAGACTGGGGTGGGGGGAGATGACTGACAGTAGGTAGGGGATTTCTTTTTGGAGATGATGAAAATGTTTGGGATTAGCAGCAATGGTTAACACAACTATATATTTCAAAACCACTTTAAAGAGGTGAATTTACGATATGTGAATTACATCTCAATAGAAAAGTTTTTAAATTTTTTTTTTTTAAAAAAAGAACCTCCAGAAATGGCACAGGTTTATAACCGGACAGCCAGAGAAGACACAGATAGCTTTCCTCACAATGCAGAGTGGTCGGGGGCAGCAAGCTCTGCCAGGTTCTCATCCCATGGCCTCTGCAGGCTGTCGTCCATGCCTGCCCCGCTGTGCCCTGCTAACGAGGGCACAGGTGACACTCGGCGCAGGGGCGAGGGGGAGGGGAATCAAGCCTCAACATGAGACAGAGTGCTCCTGAGAAAGACCCCAAGCAAGTCGCCATGAAGATCTTAGTTCCGTAAGAAGGCGAGGGGGAGTGAGTGGCTCATAACAAATCTGTTTCAAAAACTTCCAAGTCGCCAAACTTTTAAAGGAATTGGAGTCTCTGTTGTCCGGTTTCGGTGAGCTGGAAAGCTAGGAGTCCGAGGAGGGCTCATTTCCTAGAGACTCCCTAGAAGGATAGAGGTGCTGCCGGGTTTGTGGGAAAAGTAAACATGGCCACAGGATCCTTAGCCCCAGAGAGAAGGCAACCCGGATTGTTCGGGAAAACTCCAGCTCTCTGCGGCACCTGGGCCCTCCCATTGCCCTGATTATAGTAGCTGGTAGTTTTTCCCAGAGACGGATGAGTCTCTTTCTCAGAGGGTGGAGGACAGCACGGAGCTGAGGTGGCCGGGGCAGGGGTGGCGCTGTGACTGGGAGCCTACCTGAGCCTGCTCCCCCTTTTGTATCCCAACAGAAGGGATTTCTAGAACACAGCCGTGTCCGAGGCGAGCTGGCGGTGCCGTGCCGGTCGGGGACTCGGCAGGTGTCCGAGCCACCATCTTCTCAAGGCTCTGCCCGCTCGCCTCCTCAGTGCCCCCCCGCAGCTCACAAAGGCGCCTGGGGCCAGGGGCCGGGGCTGCTCTCGGGCTCTTTTAAGGGCCTCTAGGGTCCTCCTTGTCACACGCTTTGGGACACGGGGCCTGCTTTTGAAAACAAACAGTCTGGAGTTTTTGGAGATGTAAATTCAGGATTGCTTCTGGAAACCATATGGATAACGGGCCAGCTCCCCCAGTTGTGTGGTGGCTTTCCACGGGGGTGGGGGCCCTAACTTGGTGGGCAGGGGGGCGTCCGGAGGGGATTGAAAACCAAGAGAGGGTGACCTGCAGCCTGAGTTGTGGGAGACTGTGGCTGAGCCGGGTGCGGCAGCGCAGCAGAAGGGGCCACATTGGCTTCTTCCTGGGGAAGCAAGTGGGAGTGCCCTTCTTAAGGCGGGGGATGGGCTGACACAGGTCTGATGGGCTCTGACAGCAATCGGCAGGACAAGATGGCGCGCAGAAAATTCCGGAGCGTGGTTGTGGTGCCTCCATTCTCCGATTGTCTACAGACGGTGATTTGGTTCAAAGAGCCTTAGTTTCCCCTCTTAGGGGCCCCCCGTCTGGTTACCTTAAATCATGGGAATTTACTGCAAGGACATTTCTGAAAATGGGGAGGCCACCAGGTCCGGGGGTTCTGCAAACAGTGAGTGCAGGTTGGCTTGTAGAGCCCCAGACAGGATCCTGGGACTCCGGCCACGCCCTGAGCTCTGGCCCATGCTCTCCACCTGCTTACTCATGGCTTCTGCTTCCCCGTGGCTCCCCTCCTCCTGGCTTCCAGCTTCTAGTTACACCATCGGCTGTCTTTTCCTCTCCCATTCCAACCTGCCAAGAGGCTGCCATGAGACGTCTTGGCCACCGCGGCCCACGCTAGTAGCCACTTTCATGCTAGGCCACCTCTTGAGACGTTGGCTGGCCTTGACCAGGATGATCACCCCTGGTCCGGGTGGCTGCAGCCAGCGGGGAGCAGGCTGGCCAGGGGCAGACCCCTTTCCCGTGTGGAAGGCACTGGTTATGGTGCTGCCCCGACAACGTGTGTGGCAGGGAGGGAATGCTAAATAAGGGACCAGCAGGTCTGGTAAGGCTTGGCCTGAACTTGGGTGCCAGGAGTCAAAAGTATGAAGCGCTCCGAGGGTGCTTTGAAAAGATTCCAGAGGCCCTGACAAGAGTATCTGGGGAGACAAGAGCTGATCAGCCAATAGCAGGACTGGAAGATGCTGCCTCCTCCCCGTATTCTCCCTCTTTCTTTTCCTTTTTGTGGTCTCGTAAGTGGGAACAAGAAAAGGAGACTGAAAAAGTTAGCAGAGTTCTTTCTGGCTACAGGAGATGGTGCATAGATTGCTGTGGAAAACGGGGTGCTCTTAATTCATGCTGTGGCTTATCCAAATCGTTTTCCTTCTACGGCTAGGCTCAGCCTTTCTAAATTTGGAAGTGGTGTCTGGAGCATAGTACACGCTCCAAAGTTTTATCAGCGAATGAATGAATGAATGAATGGATGAATGGATGAATGGATGGAAGGCCTAGATGTGACTCTCGGCTTTGCCACTTGCAAGCTGTGTGACATTGGGACAAGTTTTTAACTTCTCTGCGCCTCTCTTTTCTCAGTAATGAGCTTTGCAGTATCCCCACTCCACCTCAAAGCTGTCTGGGCACGTACCGTCGACTGTTTCCTAGGCCAGAGCCAGGGGCAGTGTGCTCCTCTTGAGAGCTGTGCTTAGCAGGCTGACTCAGCGGGGTGGGGGTGGGGGGGTGGGTCAGAGGGGCTCATGCGCCGTCAGTGCCCCTGAGTGCACAGGAGTGTGGAAACGTGACTGTGGATGTGCAGGGCAGGCCCACACCCTCGCCGCAGGTCTTGTCTCCACCACTCATGGGGAAGGGAGGCTACAGTGCCGAGACAGATGCACCAGTCACAACCAGGGCTAGGCTTGAGTCTGGCAGGTGTGTGTGTGTGTGTGTGTATTGGCCATGTGTAGGAGACCAGGATTTGGCGAACAGCTGGAAGATGGCAGGTTCCGGAATTAAAGCAACACCAGCATTGCCAACGTGTGCACAGGGTACATGAAGGCGCAGAGCCAAATGAGCTGCTGTGTCAGCTTAGGGGGGAGGGGGGACAAAAGCCAAGAGCCACAAGCCAGCAGGGCCCAAGAGCAGGCATGCCCAGGGCCGGAGGGGAAGCTGGGGGGTCAGGGTGGGGGTCTCAGGGCAGGGTGGTCTCTGCTTGGAGGCCAGGAGCGTCGCCTTGGTGGTCTGAACCCCACCGGTCTTACAGCAGCAGCTCTGGAGCCCAGTGTGTGCCGGTTCGCTGCCGCACGGGCTGGGCTGGTCTTGAGTGTGTGATGCTGTGTGGATGGGGGCGGGGGGTGAAAGGGACAGGAGAAAAGTGGTGCGCTCTGAGAGAGGCTCCAGCCAGAGGCTCCCCTGCGTACGTCCCACAGCAGTTAACAGTCTCCAGCAGGCCAGTCCCCCCACCCTCTTCCTCCTCATAGCTACAGTTGCTCCACCTCTTACAGTGTGTGTGTCGGGGTCTCCTCTACCCCAGAGTCCTGTGCTTGCAATTCTCTGTCTGTTACCTCGAGACCTTGTCCAATGCCAACGACTTGGGGTTTCTGAAATTTCCCCCCGGGGACTCCCAGGAAGGCCCCCCGTATCTTCATTTGCTTCTCTGCGACCCTTTGCCTCCAGCACGGCTGCGACGCCTCAGCTCTTTGACCTCACTGTCTACCCGTTTCAACTGTCCCAGAAGAACCGCCTGCAACGGAGCCCCGCGGGGCGCCTCCTTGGCTCCCCCTTGGGGTGGCCGAGAGCTGCCGGAGATGACCCAAGCCTGCAGACCGCGGCCAGCACAAGACGGCCCTGGCATCCCCCCCCCCCCCCCCCCCGCCACCGGGCGCCTGGCCGGCTGTGTGCCCCTGCTTCAGTAAGGCCTAGCCAGAGCCAGTAACTGTATTTTTTTCCCACTAGTTAGTCTCTCCCTGACCCCAGTTCCCGGCAGTCTTATCCTCTACTCCACGGTAAAAAGTAAAGCTCACGGCGTGGGAGGGGCTTTGCCATCTTCTGGAGCCTTCTGCCCACTCTTTCGGGAAGCTTCTCTTCCTGTAACAGTGGCAAGAGCTTGCTCTCTTTGGAGCAACACCAACAGCTCTGATCCCATCCGAGGAAGCCTTCTCCTCACCGCCAGCCCTCTGCCCTTAGCCTGGAAACATGCTCCCGGATCTTTCTGATAGGAATTAGCAGCCCCATTGTTCAACTCTGGGTCCCTAAGAAATCCTGAGCTCATCACTACTTCCCCGTGAAAGTCTAAGTTCATGAAAGGACCGACTGCAGTCACTGTTTCCAGGGCGGCCCTCACCAACTGACTTCACAGCCGCGTTCCCAAGAACACTCCTCCGCGCAGCCCCTGCAGCTGCGACCCCTGCTGCCGACCTCTGACCCCCAGAGCCCAGACGACATGGTTTCTCAGGCTGCCTGGCCCTCGCAGGCTGTTGGTGCCTGCACCCCAAGGTGCCCGCCTGCTTTGACTTTCCCCGTTGATGCTGGGCCGCCTGTCTTCCTTTTGCCTCCTCGCTGGTCTTTCTCGGGCTCCTTCCCAAGGCCCCCTCCCTCTGTCCACCTCCCTTAAAGATTAGCACTTTCCAGAGTTCTGGGGGCTACCCTCTGCAGTTCCCAACTTTTTCCTTGCGGGGACCCAAGATTCAACCCCATGTATGAGACGTTGATGATTCCCAAGTAGAATCCAGAGCCCAGGTGTCTTTGCTGGGGACCACGTCTGTACAGACACCTGTCACCACTAAATTCCTTCCTTCGCCCCCACATCTGACCCTTCTCCTTTATTCCCTGTCTCGTAAATACTGCCTGCAACGCGACGAACGGTCGCGTGAGACTCAACTCGGACCAGTCCTGCTGGATGCCTCCCATGCTGCCGCACCCTCTCGCTGGTACATCGTGTCCGTAGCATGGCAGCCACAAGCGTGCTGGTTCTCCCTTCTTACTATCTGTGAAGTTCATCCTTGTCCTCAGCATTGCTACTCTCCTACTCGAAGCTCCTGCTGTCCTTGCCTTGGCCTGTGGGCTCCGCCCATCCGTTCTCCAACAGCTTGCAGGTGCATGCTCAAAGCACGCCTGTTCACGCAAGCCCCTCCTCTGGCTTAAAACCCTTCGAGGTTTTCCTGATGCCTTCAGGATAAAGTCCAAACTCTTTAGCGGGGTGCCCAACCCTTCGTCACCCCTGATGATTTTGAACACGGAGAGTGGGACTCAGGCAGACCCAGGTGCAAAAGCCGGCAGCGTTTCTTGCTGTGTGACTTTGAGTAAGTTACTTAACCTCTGTGAGCCTCTGTGTTCTTAACTCCAGCGAGGATAATACACGCCTGCCCCACTGGGACAGCAGGAAGGAATGTGGACGCCTCCTTGAAGCTTTTTTTGGATTATCATCTTTCTTAGCAAAGTGCCTTGTGGGTTGTAGGCACACAACAATGGGACCCACTGTTTGTACTCCCAGCCTCTGCCCTCCCTGCCACTTCCTGTCATCTTGTGACGGGGTGCACCATGCTCCAGCCATCTGGGGAGGGGCATGCTTCCCAATCCCGTCATGCCCCATGCTCACCTTAGCGCCTGACTTAATTAATTCCTTACAACTGTTTCAGGTTCCCCTCAGAACCTTCTAGAAGTTTCCCCGAGCGGTCTTCTCAGGGCCACACATCAGGCCCTCTCTTCCTTATCTTGACAGTTCCCTTCTCTCTCACGGGCACCCCCCTGTGCCGGGAGCTTCTTCAAGGGTCAGGATCATGTCTTATTGATCTTTATATCCCTGGCACTCCAGACATGCTGGGATGCCAATGGGGACCTGACGGATGAGCAAAGTTCAAGGTGGAGTTCTGCCCAGGGGTGGCATTCAAACTCTTGCACTCATTGTTTGTTTATTTTTCTGCTCCTCTTGGGAGTGGCTGTTGCTTCCTGAGGGCAGGGGGCCCTGGCAGCATAGTGACCTGTAGAATTTGCAGAAATGGGAAAGCAAAGGTTTCCTTATCTCATCTTATGCAAATAAGTCCCCTGGCCTGGCTCCCGGGGGGCAGGGGGTGGGGTGGGGGTGGGGGGGGTAGCGGGGGTGGTCATACGGGAAGGTAGGGGGATTGGGCCTGGGGAAGCAAAGGGAGTTTGGGATGGCAGGTACCAAAGAAAGTCAGAGAGGAGGTGCCCAGCTTCTTATTCCAGCTGGCATAGAGGACTGTGGACATTTGTCCCCAGGGACTATATCAGGCCACCGCTGACCTTTGCCACCAAACTGGGTTTAGGTTTTTGTTTCTAGATCAGTTTTAGGCAGAAGAGTCTCTGAAAGCCACCCCCTCCCCCAGTAGTTCACCAGTGAGCGTGGCAGAACCCCTGGGGCTGCCTTAGGCCTTCCCAGCTGGGTTGAGCTGGCTTGCTCAGCCCTCTGTCCCGTGGGGTCCCTTACATCCATAGGAGGCTACACCTCCTGAGTGGGTTTAGGAGTCGCTGGGCCTCCATGGCTCTTGGTCCGTTCCAGAAGTGGAGACAGACTGCAAGCACCTGCCAACAGGACCCTTGTCAATGCTCTGCAGGGCCGGGAGCACTGAGCCTGCTCTCGGGCCACAGTAGCAAGGCAAGGCTGCTTCCCAGCAGCTGGGGCCTTGGGGCTGCTGGTTTTTGGAAGAGGAGTGCCAGGGGCCAGGCATACCCAGAACACTCCTGTTTGTTACACTCACTCTCTTCCACCTAGGATGGATGCATGCTTTATGTGTAAGACAAGTGGCTGAAGACAAAGTTTTGTGTCTCGGCTTCTCTTTTTAAGACACCTTTCTCTGTGTCAGAACTGTTCAAGTTGTCCTTCTCACAGTTTGCTAAGAAATAGGGTTGGGCTGGGTGCTCTGTTTTGTCTTTAGGATCTGGGCGTCTTCAGAGAGGGAAGACGCCGTGTGGATAACCGGTCCCAAAGAGGAGGAGCTGAGGATGGCAGCCCTCCCCTCAGTGCGTGCAGATCCAACGTGGTTGCAAGCTTGACCCCCCCCCCCCCCGGCCCCCGCCATCATCACTTCCATTGTGTGCCAGACACCATGACACTGCCTAGAATACGGCATGTGCTTTGCAGCCACACGGGCACCTGGCGCCGTGACGGTCACGGACACCTAGGTGTCGTTATTGGCAGGAGCATAAGCAGTGAACCCAGGAACGTGTCTGCGAGCCAGCCTGCCTTTGTGTGGAAGACCAACAGGTGCTCCTCCCAGGCCCTCTGGGAGTCCTCTCTCCCTCCCCCATGACCGTCTTGGCCAGGAACTGTGTTCAAGGACTGTGTAGGGAGGTCACGAGACAAAGGCGGGGTGGAGTGATCCTTGCAAGAACAGCCTTCCCAAGCAGGACTCTCTGCGAGCTGTCAGCAGACGGCTGCCGTCCCGGTTAGCAGAGACAGGCCCCCCACCCCTGGTAGCCTTTCTTCTTTCTAGCTGCCAAAGCGTCTGCAGTTAGGTCTGGGGGTTCTGGAAGGCGAGCATCGAGTAGGTGGCAAGATTGTGAGCTACACGGGGGCTGGGCTTCTGGTCTGGCCATTTGGTGGGAGTCAGAGGGAGGAGGGCCCGCAAGGCCCAGGTGGCGGAGGAAGCGGGTGGTGTTTTTAGAGAAGCTGCACCCTGCAGGATTTTGCTGGGCAGCTGCGAGCGGAGTGTGATTGACTCTGGCTGAGATGCCATCTTCCTTTAGTCCTTCCGGAAGTGGCGGTGGGGGGAGGGCAGAAGCCACTTAGGACTGTGGGGTCTTCAGGCAGACGGATGCTCTGAAAACTGTGGTTGTGTTTACAAGGCTTCCTATGTACAAAACAGTTTCTGGAAGCCCACTTACAATCTTTGCCTGGAGTAAGGGAAGGCAGTGGGCTCACGAGTTAGAAGAAAGGATTGCGGCATCGCTACTGAGAGGTGTTCGTTCGCCGGTCCACCCATTTTAGCCAGTGCATATAATGACCTTGTGTGTAGTCGGCGCTGGGTGGAAGATGGAGCAGAGGGCACAGCCCCGTCCTCTGTTCAGAAAGCGAGAGGCGCAGCCGGTGTGGAGCAGAGGGAAGGGGGAGGTGGCTTGTTCTCTTTGTTTTGTGGTTCTGTGGTGCCCCATGTTCCTGATTTTTTCTGCAGTGGCGGCTTTTATTTCCTTTAGATTCTGAAATGCTTTACGGACCTCTCCTGAGGGAGGTCTTCCAAAAAGATAACCCTCCTCTGCCTTTGGAAACAGGATCTACAGAACAGAGTCTCGTCTCTTTGTTGTTTTGTTTTGTTTTGGTGTTTGGTCCTATTTCAGCCCTTCCTCGAGTGTTCCCCAAGCTTTTCTAATTGTTGGCACTTTTTTCTTCCATGATACAGGCAGCCGTTTGTCATTGTATCAGATCCCCCTGCGGCTGTATCCTCACCGGCTGTATCCAGTGAGGATGGAAGACTTCCCCAAGGACCAAGAGAACTGCTTTCTTAATGAGCAAGCTCGGCTTTGTATTCAACTTGAGGTCGATAAGCTTTGGTTTGCTGGCTGAGAGCTGGGCGGGCAGAGTGACAGCTACTCCCCGACCTCTCTGAGGGTGCATCCATTCCTTCCTTAAGCTGTGTTCTGTATATGATCAGAGTTGTTGGACGTAACTTGTGGCGAAGATGGGGTAGTACCCTCCAGGAGGAGGGGTCAGCGTGAGAGGCATTGTCTACACTGTCTACACAGCTGTGAGAGTGTGAAGAAGAAAGAGTTTGAGTGTGGGGAGGCCCCAGGAATGGTTTCATGGAAATGAAGCTTACCTGGATCTTGAGCCCAGGACAGGGCTTGGGGGAGGTGACAGAAATGGGCCGCATGATTGAGAAGTCTTCACGGTCCTTCCTGTTAACTCTACATGAGGTTGTTGCCATAGCATGGCATCCACCCCCGGCCCCTGCAGGGATTGGAGTCCCAGAACCTCGTCTTGGGCTCCTCCACGTCGTGCTGGAAGTGCGGAAGCTTTGGCTGCTGCGGCCTACACGGTGAGGGTGAACCCTCGCTTTCACACGGCAGACCCGGGATGAGGCAGGGTCGCTGAGCTTCCACACATGCCCCTAGGGTGGAGGAGGAAGGAGAGGGGGTCCATCTCCCTCTGGTGGGCACAGAGGCCCATCCTGTTCCCTAGAATCCAGACTTCCCTTGTGCATTCGAAGAGTAACCAAGCCGAATTTGAAATCAAAAAGCACTGGTGGCTGTTAGCTTGTGTGGGCATCTATCATTAGCGAAAAACATTAGAGTCTTGTTTCAACTTATCAAGTTCCTGGGGAACCTGGAGCAATGGGGGGAGGGGTGGTAAGGAGAGGGCAGGGAGAAGCTACCAGCCTGTGTCCCACCCTACCCTTGGGTGCCAAGTTCTGCATTGACTTGAGGCAGGGCAGCAGGAAGCAGGTTGAAATCCGTCCCTCAGTCGGTGATGAAACCAGTATGTTTCAAATGCCTAAAATTTAAGAAGTTACAGGGCATTATTGGAGCAAATGAGAATTCATTCAACAACCACTTACTGAAGCATACCATGTCTTCTGGTTCCAGATGAAGGATTAAGCAAAACTGGCAATCTCACTCTTCCGTCCCAAATTCCCCAGGAATGACAGAACATAGCGTTTAAAAATATCAGTACTGCTAGAAAACAAAAGATGTGCTGAGCGCATCCAAACTGGGAGGAATCCCTGAAGGATGGGGAGTAGGTGAGACCAGACGCCCCAAATGTTCCCGTGGAAGGATGGCTGAGAGACGAGCTCTAGGCTGCTAAGTGATGTGTGTGGGGCAGAAGGCAGACGAGGGTACGCACAGGGCGAGTGGTGGGCTTTGCGAGGAAGATGAGACCAGCAGATGGATCCCGCCTCAACTCTACATTTGACCCCCTAGAGGCCAGCAGTGGGCAATAGAGAGTGCTTGGATGCTCGGGCCCAGGCCAGCAGCGCTCCAGGCAGCCACAGAGCCCACGAGGAGGATACCCATCTCTGCACTCTCTCCCGGGTCACTCTGCCAGCATCAGGCCCTGCCCTTGCTTTTGTTGGCTAGGCGGAAGTAAAACCTGCCCAGGCTACAGCGCACTCTTTCCCTCGATTGCCACGTTAACAGGAATGTTCTGATGTAAAAGTGGGCCTGCATCCCAGGAGTCACCAAAAGTATGTGGGAAAGCAGTACCGTGAACAATGCATATGGATTTCAGTAAACAAAAACTCACAGCACAGGAGATGTGAATGGCGTGGCAGAGGCAGCCTCTGAAGTAAGGGCATGTACTGAATCCGTAAAGGATCAGCCAGAGGCCCCGGGAACCAAGTCGCTCACGACCACACTTCAAAACCAGCAGATGCGCTCAACTAGCAGAGTGGACATCGCCTACGACTAAGTTAGGGGACTAGGAGTTAGCCCTGAGGGATTCCAAGAGAACCACAAGCTGCTAGATAGAAGGGTCGGGATGGAGCACAGAGCCAGCTGCTTCGGCATCCGTAAGAAGTTTCACAGGGTAGAACGGATGGGCTGGAGAAGAAGAAACTAGGAAAAGTACAAAAACATTTTCCACCAAGTAGAAACGAAACAGCACAAGATGAAATCCCAAGCCTGAGAAGGGGTGGCCAAGGTGTCACGTAGACTGAGCGATGCCTCATGACACTGAACGCAAGGAAAGCTGCTAAAAGCAAGGAAAGACTTTCAGAGAGAGAGAGAGAGAGAGAGAGAGAGAGAGAGGAAACAAGAGCTCCCACTGGCAATACCGGATGCAAAAAAGTCGCTGGAGCTGTACCTCGCACTGCAGACCCAGCAAAGCTGTCATCCGAGTGTGTGGGTGAACCTCACGGATGGAGCGTCCCTCCTCTGCTGGTCACCAGAGGCCATTGCTAAGGCAAATCGGAACAGGGGGCAGTCAGGACCCTACTTGCTGCTAACCGCACACACTTCTGCCTTAAAGAGATGCGTCATCAGCCTGAGACAAACGACCAGGCAGAAGTAAGCGCAAGAATGGAAGTCTCTTGCCCTTGAACCGCCCTTGCCGTCCCACTGTGTTTGTTCAAGTGTGGGACGGCCGAGGTGTGTTGGCACCTTTGCTCACTTGGAGAAAAGAGGCATGGCTGCCTGGCTGGGGTGTCACCATCCCATGATGCATTTGGTGTCCCTTCAACCCTCAAGTTTTCTCTTGAGCATTCATTCAGAAGAGACACGGTGGCGGGGGCCGTCTCCCACTCCCCAGTCTGATAGTTGGGATTGCAGTAGACACAGCTCAGTGGCTTTGATCACTGGAAGCAGGACAGTGACCCACGTAAAGGGCTTCGAACCATAGGCACCCAGCTGAGCAGAGGGGCCCCTGTCTGGCACTGCTGGGAGCATGGCCCAGTGCCTGGCTCCTGGGGAGGTTGCCAGTCCTGAGGGATGGAGAGAGACCACTCACCAGCAGGCCCTGACAGCCTTGGAGAGGAAAGAAACAAAACTCACTGGAGGCGACACTGGAAGTCCTGGAGCGAATTCGCGAGGTTCTGCCTTGGGAACCAACCCCCTGGGGCAGAGGGTGGGGGGATTCTCCTAGGGCCAGGCCAGGGGAGCAGCAGGTTCCAAGTTGGGGGGGGGGGGTCCCTGGATCCCTGGCAGAGGCCTCGCCACAGAAGAAGGTTGGAAGCTAAAGTCCTTTACATTGCTAAAGTCATTCTCCCCCCTGAAGTCTCTATGCTCTGCCTACTCACGGTTGGGGCCAGCAGGTGGGGTCTCCTCTCTTCCCCAGGCTGGGCCTTTATCCCCTGAGTCCTCCCCAGTGAGCAGACACTGGGAGTGTCTTCGAGAGCATCAGGAACTTGGCTAATGGGATTTTAGCCCCTTTAGCCTCACCCTAGGCTGTGCCATCGAAAAGGAGACCTTCAAAGACCATTAAGTCCTGTCCTCTGGCCCCAGGCAGGACTGAATTTAAACCAGTTCCTTCAGGTTGCCATCGTCTCTGAAACCAAAACCCCAAAGGAGCAGCGGCGGTAGCGTCCCCTGGGAAGGCTCTCCCGGTTGAGTCCTGCAGACCCAACTATAGCCTGGGGGAGAGGCCAGCCTGTGCGTTCTCCTTGCTCCCCACCCCCTTGGGAAATGTACATGACTTCATGCCCTCCTGGCCGGGCACTCAGATCATCTCTGAGCTCTTGAGGGTTTTCGTGTCACAGGTTCGCGTAGGGCTTGACCCTCGGATTTTCAGACAATGCTTCAGACACTGTCAGTCCATTGAAAAGTACCTGAGCAAAACTAGAGGAAAGTCAGGGTGTGGTGGGACGTGTGAGGGAGGTGCTGGGGGAGGACCAGGCCATGGGTGAGGGCTGCCCAGAAGTTTTAGCCCTTGGGTGCCTCCCACCCAGCTCTGGTGCAAGGACAAGGGACCAGCCCCGGGGGCATATTTCTCCACAGGTGCCCAGCGACAGAGACCTCTGCAGGTGGAGCTTGAGTGCAAGCCTTGAGATAAGGCGGTGAGGCTTTGCACTCAAGAATGAGTATTTTTCAAAAGAAAAGCAGCCTTTTGGAGATGAATGGTGGAGTTGAGGGGGCGGGGGTGGGGGGGAAGCATCCTTGAAGGGCCCTAGGGCGTGAAACCTCCCCCATGCTGCTTCCTTGTTTGCCCTTTGCCCCCGCACGCCACAGTGGGCAGTGGGCTCTGCTCCGACTGCCGCTCTCAGGGCTCATCGTAAGAGAGCGCAAGAGCTGAAAGGGACCCACGAATGCAGCCCGAGTTCAGCCTGCCCCAGCTCCTCACAGCGAGAAGAGGAAACGAAACCCAAGGCAGAGACTGACAGGAGCCACCCCTGCCGGTTCCCAGGTCTCCGCCTCGCCGCTCCCCTTGCCCTGGGTCTTCAGCAATTGCTGGCACCACCAGAACTAGAATTTGCTTCTCCTGATTTCGGTCCAGCGGTTTATATTTTTTTCATTCATCTCTCTGCAGCTCCAGGCTTCCTCCGAATCCTACAGGCCAAGGCACAACTTACTGGCAGGCAGAAGCCTTAAACACCAGTGGAACAGTTTTGAAGGGTGAACCTGCACTCCAAAGCCATCTTGTAACGGATGCCTGACCTTCTACCATTAGAGATTCATTCTTTTGTATACCCTGGAGCTTGGGTAGCCTTCCACAGTCATTCATGGAAATGATAGACACCTAGGGGAAAGCCCGCCCCCAACAGGTGACGGCTTACAAAGAAAGCGCAAGGGCTCTTTCTCCGTCTGACGATGATGGTGGCAGCCAGCAGGGGAGGTCAGGAGAGAGAGGTTTAATTGGAAGGTGGCTTTGGGACCCACGCAGCTGTGGACATTGAGTCAAGGCTACTCCCTGCCTGACCCATGCAAAAGGCAGCCCACCCACCAGCCAGCCAGGTGCACTGGTGGGAAGTTCCTTCCACGAGGCCCCGTACCAGTGTTTGGAAACTCAGAGGAAAATATGGGACTGCCCACACCTGCGAGTTAGTTCGCCCAGTCTGGTGGTTCCTGGGCAATTAGGTACTGAGGCTTCGGAGGGAGCCAGCCTCTTCCTCTCAGCCCCAAGGCTTCCTGGCTGGCGCTCTGGCTCTGGCTGTCAGAGGGAGAAGCCTGCATTCCATTATGTGCCTGTGAGTGGCAGGCAGAGGTTGAGGCTGGTATGGTGCGCCCTGACACGGGGCTGCGTGCCCTCTCGGAGAAGCGGAAGGGATCCGAGCCAGAAGCTACGTGGCTGCTCGTTGCATGGATTTGATGAGACTCTGATGATACGCGGTGGGTGCTGGAAGCGTATCTGACCCGCTCCCCACCCCGCCACATTCCTGAAACAGCGCCCAGCGTCTTGGGAGACAGCGACCCTGCCATGGGCCCCCACACCCTCACGAGGGGCACCGTGGGTGCGGGCAGCAGCCAGGCTCCTGACAGTGACCTCATCGCTACTGGACACCGACTAAGGGAACCCAAAGGAGATGACGACGATGACTCATTGTGAGTGCATCCTTTAGGGTCCCCATGGAGCCCTTGTGTGTGTGTGGGGGTGGTGATAAAGGATTTTTTGTGCAAGAAAGCTCATGAGGAGGAAGCTTGAGCCACTATTTAGAGTGACACAGCCATAGTGGCTTGGTGATTCTTGGGTTCCTCTTAGATCATTAGAACCCTGCCTGAGATATTGAAAGACAAAAATGGTTCAGGAGCTTGGAGTAACAGAGAAAGGGAGAAAGAGGGGGAGAGAGATAGAGATAGAGATGGAGATAGAGAGAGGAGGAGGGGAGGGGAAGGGGAGGGGGAGAGGGAGAGGGACAAAGGAGAGGGAGAGGGAGAGAGGGGCCAGCGCTGTGGTGTAGTGGGTAGGGCCGCTGCCTGCGGTGCCGGCATCCCATGTGGATGCTGGTTTGAGTTCCGGCTACTCCACTTCTGTTCCAGCTCTCTGCATAGTCTGGGATAGCAGTAGAAGATGGCCAAGTCCCTGCACCCATGTGGGAGACATGGAAGAAGCTCCTGGCTCCTGGCTTCAGATTGGCACAGCTCCAGCCGTTGTGGCCATCTGGGGAGTGAGCCAGTGGATAGAAGACCTCTCTTTCTGTCTCTCCTTCTCTCTCTGTTTAACTCTGACTTTCAAATGAATAAATAAATCTTAAAGAGAGAGAGAGGGCCGGCGCCACGGCTCAATAGGCTAATCCTCCGCTTGTGGCGCTGGCACACAGGGTTCTAGTCCCAGTGGGGGCGCCGAATTCTATCCCGGTTGCCCCTCTTCCAGGCCAGCTCTCTGCTGTGGCCCGGGAGTGCAGTGGAGGATGGCCCAGGTGCTTGGGCCCTGCACCCCGTGGGAGACCAGGATAAGTACCTGGCTCCTGCCTTCGGATCAGCAGCGCGCTGGCCACGGCAGATATTGGAGGGTGAACCAATGGCAAAGGAAGACCTTTCTCTCTGTCTCTCTCTCTCACTGTGCACTCTGCCTGTCAAAAATAAATAAATAAAAATAAAAAGAGAGAGAGAGAGAGAGAGAGAGAGAGAGAGATCTTCCAGTTGCTGGTTCACTCTCTAGTTGGCCACAATAGGCTGGGGCTGGGTCAGGCTGAAATCATAAGCTTGAAACTTCACCTGCATCTCCCATGTGGGTGCAGGGGCCCAAGCACTTGGGCCATCTTGCACTGCCTTCCCAGGTGCATTAGCAGGGAGTTGGATCAGAAGTGAAGCAGCCAGTGCTCTGTTGTGGGATACTGATATCGCACACAGAGCCAGGGCACCAGGCTCGCAACTGTTTCCTTAATGACCCAAATACAGGACCGCAAGGTCTGGTCCTAATTCTGTCTGGGAAATAATAGTGGCACCAAAAGCTCCAGGGACCCCATATTCAGACAGGAGAGAAAGAAAGGAGAGGCATTTTTTAAAAACCTGAACCGGCTTGAGATGAAATGAGGAGCTCACGATTTGCTGGGAGCTGTCTAGTCAGAAACCATGACTCGGACTTTGTGGGGCTGGGTTTGTGGGCTCAGAGGCAAAGCCTCAGTAATCGAGTTTAACTTAGTCTCAGTAGAGCATGCAGTATCCTGCAGGAGATGATGATAGATTGGTTTAAAACAGAAGAGGGGCAGGCATTGGGTGCAGGGGTTAAGACGCCTCTTGGGACACCAGCATCCCAGATGGCAGAGCCCGGGTTTGACTTGTGGCTCCACCTGCAATGCAGCTTCCTACCAGTGTGCACCCTGGGAGACTCAGACCCCTGCCACCCACATGGGAGACTTGACTTGAACTCCCAGCTCCTGGATTTAGCCTGGCCCTTCCTCAGGAGTTGTGAGCCTCTGGGGGAGTGCCCCAGTGGACGGAAGACTCCATCTGTACCTGTCTCTCTGCCTTTTGAATAAAGTTTTTTTTTTTAAAAAAAAGAAAAAAAATTTTTTTTTTTTGACAGGCAGAGTGGACAGTGAGAGAGAGAGACAGAGAGAGAAAGGTCTTCCTTTGCCGTTGGTTCACCCTCCAATGGCCGCCGCTGCAGCCGGCGCACCGCGCTGATCCGATGGCAGGAGCCAGGATCCAGGTGCTTTTCCTGGTCTCCCATGGGGTGCAGGGCCCAAGCACCTGGGCCATCCTCCACTGCACTCCCTGGCCATAGCAGAGAGCTGGCCTGGAAGAGGGGCAACCGGGACAGAATCCGGCGCCCCAACCGGGACTAGAACCCGG
The DNA here is from genome assembly GCF_964237555.1 of Oryctolagus cuniculus. Taxonomy (NCBI): domain Eukaryota; kingdom Metazoa; phylum Chordata; class Mammalia; order Lagomorpha; family Leporidae; genus Oryctolagus; species Oryctolagus cuniculus. Next base: position 105,909,692 of record NC_091440.1, on the reverse strand, counting down.
TGTGCCGGCGCCGCAAGGTGGAGGATTAGCCTATTGAGCCACGGCGCCGGCTTAAAAAAAAGAAAATTTTTAAAAATTAAAAAAGAAGAAAGGGAGGAAATAATAAAAGACCATCTTTGCGTGCTGGAGAAGAGGCATGGTCCATCTGAGGAGACCTCAGAAACATGATGGACAAATGGAGTTAAAAGATATGTTTTAGTGCAAAAAAAATTTCAAATCTGTGCATTGTATTTTCCATAACTCACATTTGCATGAGCGTTTTGAAGCCCCTCCTCCTGTATGCTTGGGTTTCTGATTTTTTTTTTTTTTTTTTTGCACTGAAAGAAACTGATCTTTTCATTTTCCATGAACTTTTTGAAGCCTCCTCTTAGGCAAAGTTGGTGTCACTCTCCTCTTTCTTCCTCCATCACACACTTTCCAAATCGCTGGGTCTTTCCTTCCTGCCTGGGATTAATCAAGCCCATGTTTGCTTAGGATGCATTCAACCTAAGATTTGATGTAGCTGGGTGGCGGATTTGGGCACCAAGCTAGAAACTTTCCAGAAGTTAGGGGAAAATAAAAAAAAAAAAGAGCAATGTTTTCGGTAAGTGCAGCCCAGAGTGACACAATGGACAGAAATAGCTAAGCAGATGTGACACACAGAGCCGCAGTGAAAACACAGTTTGATGGGTGCCATTTAGATGGAGCTGCCCTGTCTGGAGCCATTGCCGGGTTGACAGCTACGCTGGCCTCCGGGGGTGGGGTGTGCTTTTCGCACTTGCTCATATACCTGGGAGTCTTAACAGCAGACGCAGTTTTGCTGATTTGAGCCTGTCACATCCAGCCACAAGCTGCACGTCCCTGCTCCCGTTTATTGGGGTCTCCATGGGCCTGGTTCTGGGGTAGGCCCTTAACAGCCCTGAACAGGAAGAATCTAGGGCCTCAGAGAAGTTAAGCGAGGAGCCCAAGGTCACAGCGTGTGTTGAACATCAGAATCCAGATTCCACCCAGGTGTGTGCCTGGCCACTGGTAGCGTCAGGGTGACGTGAGTTTAGGTAGGTGTAGTTCATTCCCCTCCTAGGTGTGTGACCCTGTCAAACTCTTAAACTTTTCTGAACCGCTTTTTCCTGACCTATTAAGTGGAGACAACAGTCCCACCAATATCTGGGGTTGGGGCGAGGACTCAGTGGGTCAACACGTGGGTGCCCTTAGCGCAGCACCTGTCCTGTAGTGGGTACTCGGCCTGCAGCCACCCTTCTAGTGACCCCTGGCTCCCTGTCCGTCTGAACCGCAGCCTCAGGTGCCGGCTCGTGGATGGGCCAGTGGGATCGCCACCCCAGGAGAGGGCAGAGCTACTTCTGGGAGCCACAGCTGCACTGCAATTCCATGGATTCCTGGTAAAGCCTCTCTCCTCTTGCTGTGTGGTTTTGAAACATCACCTCGCGGTTAACGGCTTTCCCTGTGAATAAGCTGGACAAACCCCACCTAAGCCTGCTTTATTGAGACTTCAGGTTGGGGCCTGTGCTAAGATGACTGCGACTTTTGCTTCCCAACAGTGACTAAGCCCCAGAGTGGACTACTGCTCCTGGCAAGCCGAGGACCCCGGCTGGCTTCTCCAGCAACCCAGCGTCTATGGCCATCACTGTGTGCTTGGGGGAAGCACATGAACTTGGACATGCTTTGAAGTCAAGAATCAGTAGACAGGTAGAAATTCTATTTGCACGTTGTCTAGAGGCATAAAATGACTCCAAAAGATTTTTTTTCGGTAATGTGTTGATTTGCATCATTCACTAGGAGCTGGTGGGGTTCTAGTGACGTACAACCTGGTGGCCGTGTATTCGTTGCTTCCACTATTGAGCTCTGTCCCCTACAAGTGATGGGAAGTCCAGTGGTGACTATTTATAATGGCTGCCTGGCTATTGTCTTTGAGACTGCTAGAGTCACACAGAACCCTTAAAAAGGGGGGGGGATTCTGTTTGCTCTGTGGACACCCCAATGCCTCAGGCCTCCTTGTGAGTCCCTGACCTCATGGAGGGTGTGACTCCCACAAGTGGCAGGGGGAAGAGTCCTCTCTAGGCTTCCTCTTGGCCGTGAGAGCTGGATTTTGGCTTGAGCTGCACCCGAGCAACCTTTGTTGTGATGTGGGTGTGGTTAGAATCACAATTCACATGGTGCACAAAAGGACAGGGCTTCTCTCAGACCAGGGGCTCAGAGAGGTGAGGTGACCTTGCCAAGGCCAGCCAGCTCCTTAATATCAGAGCTGGCACTGGGGCCCAGGACTGCTGTCTGCAGTTTCTGTTGCCTGTGCTAGCAAGAGATGCCGGGAGGAAAACTCATTGCATGAGAACACCATGCCGCTGGCGTGCAGTGGGTCGCCGACACTGGCTGGTTTTATCCTCGCAAACTCCCTGCCTGGCAGTGGTGACCATTTGTACGCAGATGGAGAGCTTCATTTCCTGGTCCGTAGAACCATAAGCTCTTTCTCTCAGGCTCCGTATGGGCCTCTTTCCTCCCACCATCTTCCTCCCTTAGCTATCTTCGATGGCCTCAAAGGGGAGGTTTTAAACAGCAAGATTTCCTGGGGTTGGGGGGTAATGGGACCCCTGTCTTACAGAAAATTGTGAATGCAGAGAGCATTGTTTCCAAAGGGAGTAAAAAATGAGATGGCAGTGGGGTGTCTGGGGCGGATGGGCCCCTCCCAGGCACTGGATACAAGCAGCGGTGACTGCCACCCACCCCGGCTGTCCTCAGACACAACCTCCCCGAAGAAAAGGGGACAGCGGGTGTTCCTGAGGCCCGAGTGTCCTTCGCGGCAGGTCTGCCTGGGAGACAGGTTACTGAGGCAGGTGCCCATTGTTTTCCAGATCAGGGGCGCTCTTGGAAACATCACGCTGCAGCCCAGGACATGGGAGTGAGCTGGTGTTGGCAAAGACCTCTAGGGAAGAACACAGCCCGGCCCAGCATGGCTTTCGAGCCTCTTCCGGGGCGCTGGGAGGCTCTCGGCACAGGAAGCGCCTGACCCTGGGCTCCGAATGCAGTAGATGTTGGGGTAGGAAAGGGAAAGAAGGGGGGGTGCGCATTCCCGCCTTCCGAGTGTCCAGTTTTGTAAGGAACTGGCATTATCCCTGAAAATACCACTTTTGGGAAACGATCATATGGAAATAAAAGCTCTCATTCGTAAAGGTGTATATAAAAGAACGTTTATTGTAATGTTGCTTGGAACGACAGGACATTAGGAACAACCTAAGTTGACATCTGTAGGATGGTAGCTTAAAAAAAGTATAGCTGATCTCTCCCAAGAGACCTCATACAGCTTCCAAAACTGCGGACTTGGAACTGCACCATCATAACCTGTGAAGAGGCCTATACTGCAGTGTTTAATGGAGAAAGTACGTCTCTGAGTGACGTCTATAACAAGATTCCATTCCAGTACCGCATCTAACAGCACAGACAGGATTTATGCCTTATATTTGCATGAACAAAAAACACAGAAAAATGTTATTACCTAAAGGTGCGAAGTCTTAGAAATAAAAAAAATCTAGCAAAATTTACTTTTTATAAAAAAAACCCTCCTCTTCTGGGAAGAGAAGAAAGAGATTGGGGCGGTTACGCAGTCCAGCGGGGACAGAGGTGGAGCCGGCCACAGCCTCGTGCAGAGCCGCCCCTGCTCCTTGTGCATTTCAGGGGAGAGAATGTTCCCAAAATACCGGTGCTCAGCCCTGTGCTAGGGCAGATCACAGCGCGTTTGGCCCCCACCTGATGTCGAATGATGCATTTGCAGAGTCAAGCCTGCGAAACTCATCGGTAAAAGTAGCAGAGGCATGAGAACTTTTGGTTTCTTGATCAAGGCTGTCCCAGCCATACTTGAGTGGAGGCTACCAGGCTATATTGAAGCTATAAAAACCAATCCATAAGACCTCTGATAGGATCTGAATACAGGAGTTCGTTACTGCATTAGGGTCATTTAACCAACTCTTCCTGGATTGTATCTTTTCATCTGAGTCTAGAGTCACCTACCACACGCTTAGCCCATAGCCACTGCTAAATAAAAGGGAATAGAAAAAACCTATTGCATTATGACTTGATCAGAGCAAGGAAGAAACAACATTCTGGTTATAATGGGGGTGGGAGGTAGGAAAAGCTCATTTCTTTGCAGGCATAAGCGGCACTCTTGCTGGTTCTTTGGAATATAGTTTAAGAAGCACTGGGCTCTGGGTTGGGGAGGAGCAGGACTGCAGAAGCTCTTGGGGCAGGAGAACTGCCCAGGTGTGGGGCTGCCTGGAGGCTCAGCCAGGTAGCTAGCTGCTGCAGCCTTGGCTTGGCTCCCATCTGGCACTGCTGGGTTAGCTGCCACAGGGAGGTGATGGATGATGGCTGTGGCCTGATTCTTGAGGAGACACGGACTCACTGCAGTGTGCAGTGGCCATATGTGAGCCCTGGCCACGTGTAAGGTTCCCTGGGAGGAGGAGGGGAAGGGCACATGACATGTGTTGTGCCTCTCCGCTTTCTGCAGCAACCACGTCGGAGCAAGCCAGCAGCACAGTCGACAGGTTAGAGAAGCCGCATTCTGATTCCAGGGGCTCTGGGTCTGGGAGGCAGCAGCGAGAGTGTTAGCTGGCCCCTGGATTTGAGCTAGTACAGTCTTCACCTGCTGGGGTCCCAGGGTGGGTGTGGGGAGAACCTTCGAGACTTTCCGCAGCCTTCTGGCGTGTGCAGCTCCTCCACGATGCCTATGCTCAGCTCAAGACAAATGGGAAGACAAAGAGGTACAGAGAGTTTCCCTGGGAGGGAATTAAATGTGTCGTTGGGACCACAGATCCTACCAGCTCACGGACTCCAGAAGACACCTTTTGCTTCAGTCTAACTGGACTCTGCCAGTGACGCTTTGTGACATCTCTCAACCCTGGGCAGTGTTTGCAGCCATAGCCCTTCCCAAGCGTCTCCCGCCAACCTTCATACGCCGGCTCAACCATCAACATGACTTTGCTCGATCCCAAGGCTCCTCAGAAGCTTGGTGTTGACAGATGGATCCTTCTAGAGTGTGAGGGTTCTTGCAGTATTGGAAGGCACTTTCTGGAACTCAGAAGAGACTTCGTTCTGCAGGTCTTTATTTCCAAACATCTTTATCCAGTTGTCTTCAACCATGGCTGCCATGTTGAAAATAACCATGCTATTTTCGAGTTAGGCACTTGAAAATAACCCTGATGCCAGACCTCAGTCATCTGAAACTAGAACCAGAGACTTGGTGCTCTTAATGCCCTCCAGCCAAGGCTAAGAATCATTATCTTGTTCCCTGGCCTTGGTTAACTTCTTGAGGACTGTGCTGTGGCGTCGGACACTCGACTCGAGATCTGACTCCTGACCCTGCCACTGAGCACTTGTGTGCGGTTTTATTCTCTCCTCTGTTCTGTGGGGATAACAGCTCCTACCTCAAAGAACTGTTGAAAGGACTATGTGATCAACCTTGTCATCCTGGAAGAGTCTCTGGTGTGTGAAACGTGCTCTCTAAAGTCTAAGCCATATGACCAGAACAAGGCCCAGCAAATGTTAATATTTGTGCTTGGACTGAGAGACAGGCATTGTTTTAAGCACTATGTACTTACTATTCAACACATCGAGTTGATCTAATGTGAAAAGGTGACACAAGCAACACATATCAAGACTTACTTTACTTGGTAGGATCTATTGTCCCAAACTACACATGGAGCTAGCTCACTTGCTTGTGGTCCCACATGTCTTCTTGCTCTCCATCAACATCTTATCAAAGCCCCACAAAAGTTCTGTACCTTTCCAAGCCTCTGAGATGGCTGAGCATTCATCAGTGGTCAGTCCAACATTTTTGTTTGCCTGCTGTGACACATAGTGCCAGGGCAAGCACTGTGACACAGCAGGTTAAGCCTCCATCTGGGACGCCAGCATCCTGTATGGGTGCCAGTTGGAGACCCGGCTGCTCCACTTCAATCCAACTCCCTGCTAATGCACCTGGGAAAGCAGCAGAGGATGGCCCCAGTGCTTGGACCCATTCACTCACATGCAAGACCCTCAAGAAGCTCTGGGCTCCTGGTTTTGGCTTGGCCCAGCCCTGGTAGTTGCGGATATTTGGGGAGTGAACCAGCAGGTGGAAGATCTCTCTCTCTCTTTCTCTCTCTGGGTCTGCCTTTCAAATAAATAAAAATTAAATCTTAAAAAAAAGAAACAGTACCCATGAATGAAGCAGGCATGTAAGAAATGCCCAGTGGATTCTCTTAACAGATCAACTGTTTAACCTGGTAAAAAACTGTGCTGATGCAGTCATGAAAGAGATGGAGGAAGATCAAATTTACATGAGTGGTGGTGATGGTGAGAAAATAATGCTGTGTGCTCGGCATTTGTCGTGTGTGATGGATTTTCACAACCATAGGAGATGGGTGTTCAGGTAGTCTGTTGCTACACCAAATCACCCAAATGTAGTCTATTAAAGAACCAGTCGTTTTGCTTGTGAATTTTAAATTAGCTGATTGCACAGCAGAGACAAGCAGCTCTCTGCACCAAAGGAGCTCAACACGGGGCTGGAGACACGTGGCAGACAGAGATGCCTCAGTCCAGCCATCACGGAACCACGCTGGTGGCCTGGGTTCCTCACCCACAGCCCCAGGGGCCCTGTAGGTTGGAAGGGTTGGAATGGAGAATCTTGTCCTGAAAACACAGCTCTCCATCACAGCCTCCCCGCTTCTCATTCCAAGGGGAGCTGCGTCTGTGCTTGGGGAGAAGCCAAGCCAAGCAAAAGATTTCAACAGAGAATGGAGGAAACACGCCCACTGAGGCTCTCCTAGCAACATAATCACGCACAGGCAGAAGCCTATTTCGGTGGGAGCCTGCTTCAGCTCCCATCCTCCCTGGTTAGTCACAGAATGGGTGCACACGCAGCAGCAGGAGCAGCGTGGGGTGGAGGCAGAGTGGAGCCCTGGAAGTAGGGAGCCGGGGAGTGGAACTGGGGGCTGCTGGGACTTGCTGCAGGTGGTAGGGCAAGGGCCCTCCCCGCTCTCCGACCTCAGGACGTATCTGTAAAAAAAACGAGAGGATTGGGCCAGCGAGCCTCGGGGATTCTTTCTTTGCTGTTCCTCTTGGTTGTACAAAGTACTGAGGCTGTTTTAGCAAGAGTCAGATGTCTCAGAACCTGTCGTCTCCGAGAAGATGCCTGGGGAGAAAGGGGGCTGGAGAGGGTAAAAGTCCTGGAGATTCTCATTTATCCCCTCCGCCACATGCTGCTCCAAAGAGGCAGGTAGGAATGAGGAGAATTGCCGTGTCCTGGCAAGGACTCGGCTCACTCACCCCTACCCTGATCCAGGGCTGTGGTCTGAGATGCAAAGGGTAAAGAGATTAAGGTCATTCTTTGAAATGTACTCCACCCCCTACACACACACACACACACACACACACACACAGAGTCTGTTAACTCCAATCTCCTGCTGCATTTTCTTTTCCCCCTCCTCCTCCTCTCGGGTCTCTCAGTCTCACTCCTCAGCTCCACTCACTGCACCCTGTTCTCTTTCCCCAGGACCGGGCAGGCAGTGGAGGCATCTCTGGTGCCAAGCACGAGTCTGGCCCTTTTCTTGAATGGACTCTGGGGTCAGTTGAGGACAGCCAGGCTCCCACTTCCTAGCTGTCAAAGGTGATGATACAAGCAAATAGGGCACTGGGGACCCATCTCCCCAAACGAGGCCAGAGATGAGGCGGGCAGAGCCAGGATGCGCAGCGAGCACCCTCTGGACCCCTGCCCTTGACCCGTGGGCTGAGCGCCTGGCAGTGCAGCTGTCTTCGGAGGACTCAGCCCCGAGTGTCCTGTGGCAGCGGAAGAGGCAGAGCGGCCCCTCCCCCTTTGTCCTGTCTCCCACTGGCTGACAGATGGCCGGTAAGACACAGAAAACCGAGCTCTCAAAGTGAAGGCAGGAATGCATTGTATAAAAATTCACACCCCCTGCTGCCGCCCAAACTCCCTTAAAAAGGGATCAAGAGAATCCTAATGGGTACGTGACATCCTCCCTCTCTCCCATAAAAGGGACTTCAAAATCTGGTGACGGTGGGGGAAGGGTGAGGAGGAAGAAGAGTGACGCGTGGGCAGGGGACTGCCAGCGAAGACAGGGGTACGGGGAGCCAGACCGCAGGCCCATGGACTTTCCCTCACCCCACCCTCCCCACCTCCCAAGCCACTTCTGGCTTCCACCTTCACCGCACCCCCTGAGCCTCCGAGGGGCTGGGAGCCCCAGGCGCCGCGGACTGGGAGAGTGGTAGGAAACAGGACAGCCCCTCTCAGTCCCGGAGTCGAGGGCGTTCAGGACCCTCCCCCATCAGGCCCCCTCCCCCACCCACACCTCCGGCAGCCCTGGTTTCCCGATCAGTAATCCGTCCAGGAACAGGCGGAGACGAGCGAGGGCTGGAGGCGGGGCGGGGCGGGGGCGAAGTGACCGCGGCCGGGGCTCGGCCAGCGCCGGCCCTGGGAGGGAGGACTCGCCGCGGTCCAGGAGCCTGCGGGAGCCCTGCCCTACTCCCTCCGAGCCGCGGTCGCGCAGCCCTGGCCCCCGCGCAACTTGTGCGCAGCGCGGGCAGTGGAGGCGGCCAAGAGCCCCCCGGAGCCGGGAGCGGGGCGGGGCGGACCCGGGGGCGCCGGGGGCCTTCGGTCTGCGCCCGGCCGCCGCCCGCTCCACCCAACCTCCCAGCCCGCCCCCACTCACCCGGCGCAGCCCCCGGGAAGGACGCGCAGGCAGCGTGTTGCTTCGCCCCGCGCCTCGGCAGAAGTTGACACGAGTTGGCCGCCGCCTCGGGCCGGCCGGACTTCGCGAACAGCCGGGAGAGGAGGCGCCGCCGCCGCCGCCGCCGCCGCGCAGCCCTCGGGGCTGCCTCCCGCCTGCCCGGCCCGCAGCGCGGGTGGAGAGGGGCGGGGAGGGGGTCGCGGTGCGCGAGAAGTACTGGAAACTGTGCGAAGGAATCCGAAGCAGATGAGAAGGGAGGGAAATAAAGTGGAGCCTGCAGGACGGCCTCGCCCGCGGCGGATCGGAGCTGCCGGCGCCCGCACCGGGGCTCGGCGGGGTCGTCTCCCTCCTCGCTCGCTCGCCCTCTCGCCCCCCCACCCCCAGGCTCTCTCTTTTAAAGCGACACCAGCTCTATCCCTTTCTCTGCTATCTCTGTATCACCAAACCCTGGCCGGCTCTTATGGGCATGAAACACTCCTCCCGTTGTCTGCTCCTAAGGAGGAAGATGGCGGAGAACGCCGCCGAGAACCCCGAGGTAAGCGGGCGCGAGCGCGGGCCTAGGCGACCCCGCCGCCCACCCGGACCCCGCCGCCCACCCGCACCCCGCGCCGCCGCCGCCGCCGCCGCGCTGCACCTGGTGCCAAACTTTCCCGGCTGCACCCCGCTTGCCGCTGCCGGCCGTTCGTGTATGTGTGTGTGTGTGTGTATGTGTGTGTGTGTGTGTTGTCTGTGTTGGGGGGGGCAGTGCATGTCTCAGGTCCCCTCCCTCTTGAAAATGCAAAAGAGTCGCTCTCACCCCGTCACCCCCTCCTGCCACCACTGCTCCTGTCCCCTTCCCCCAAGTTCCAAACCCAGGGCAGCCGCGTTCCCCTGCCCTCTCCTCTGGGCTCCGCTAGGGCTCCCGGGTCCCGGCTTCGCGTAGAGCTAGGGCGGGTGACCCCGGGGCCAGGGACGCTGCCCCCCGGGCGCCCTGACCATCTCCTGCCACTGCCTGGAGCTCGACCCTTCAAGCTCCTGTCATCACCCGAGCTCTCGGTCCCTGCAGCACCGCGGAGAGCTCCGGGCTGCGGGGGCCGGGGCGCTGCTAGGATTTGGCCACCTTCCCCAGACCCCTCCAGCCCCGGAGAGGACCGGAGAGAGGTCTGCTATCCCAGCCTGTCGGAGCCTCCTCGGGGTTGCTCCTCCCGGGGAGGGCGCGCCGGCCTCGGCCACCGTCAGCACCAGGGACAGCGCCCGCTCCTGCCGCAGCGGAGCCTGAGCGGGCGGTGGGGGCTGCGCGCCGCCGGCTGCAGCGAGCGGTGGGTCCGCAGCCGCCTTGTCCCGCCGCATCCTTGGCCAGGGTCGCTCTGGCTCCGCTGAGTGTTCTCTGGGCCCCCCACCTTCGACCACCCAGTAGCTACCCTGCCTCTGCTCTCGAGTCAGCCCTGGGCCGCAGAAAGCCCTGCTGGGCATTGCGTCTGCCCGGAGTGTCCCCTGGCCTCGCTCTGACCCCGTTGTCATTACAAAAAAAAAAAAAGACTCTTCCATGGGCTCTGGGCACCTGTAGTCACGAAGGGGATCCGCGTGGGCAGCCCCCTTACCTTCCCGGAGAAACGGTGCGCCCAGGCGGGGGCGGGGTGGGCTATGTGTGTGCCCACCACCCCTGACTCGGTGGCAGGAAAAAGACACAGAGCAAACCTCGGGGCTCTATTAATAGCTAGGTGTCTGGCGGGGCTGCCGCACATCTCACATATGGTTACCCATATGCAGCGTGGGGGCGGGGATGGGGGTGTGGCGCGGGGATCGTCCCTTCTGTCTCGCCTGAATGCAAAAAGGTGCAGAGACCCTGCCCGGTCTTCTTTCTTTCAGCTCTTAACTCTGCAGCTAACCCCTACCCCACAACGTAAGCAGAAAAGCCTTAACAATCCCCCATTCTCTGAGCGGCCACAAGCAGCATGCATCTAGCAACTGTCGCTTGCCAAACACGCCTGGGGCTTAGAAGCGTGGGGGCATCCAGTGGCTAACGCCTCCCCTGTGGGTTAGGGCGAAGTCAGGGTGCTCGCGGTCTCCCGGACGCTTCCCCACCCCCACGAGATAGCAGACACCCAGCACGGTGTGTATCGGGTGCAAGGCTCCTGGTCTCCGAGCAAAGCCAGTCTTGCAGGCCCCGCCCCCTTACCCTCCTCTCCCCCCCTTGACCACTTGCCCGGGAACTTTCTAAAAATAGCTCAGAGGCTCAAGGCCGCGTGTCTGCGAAGCGTGGAGCTAGGCGGCACGTAGCACTCCCTGCAGCCAGGTGGCTGGAGCGCTGAGAGCCAGAAGGCGCTACCCTCCCCCCCTCCCCGCCTCTTCACCGCACCCCACGCCACGCGTGACTGATTGTCTAACGAAAGTTTTGGCGAGTGCCTAAGCTCGGTCAGCCCAGTGATGGGTTTGGGTGCAGACCCGTGCCAGGTTCCGCAGCAGCGGCGGCGGCTGCGCTCCGCACCTCGGCGAGGGTTAGAGGCGATCAGAGCAGGCAGAGCTACGCGCGCCAGGCTATTTTTACTTGCTTCCCCCGCCGCTCCGCGCTCCCGCTTCTCAGCAGTCGCACTTGCCAGCTTTGCTCAAGGCATCAATGAAAACAGCAGTGGAGGCCGCCGAGAAAAAAAAAATCACTCCGCGTGCAGGAGACGGGGCGGGGGGAGGGTGCAGGAGGGTGCGGCGAGAAACAGACCCATCTGGGACTCTTGGGAGGGGAGTGAGTCGGGGTGGGTGCGAGGTTCAGTTCCTAGCAACCTCCGGGGAAAAAGGGGGCAACCGAGACTCGGTCAAACGTGCGGGGCGGAGGTATCCAGGCAGCGTGACTATCTCTCTTGGTTTTTCCTCCAGGAACTGGCTGTTTTTGGAATAAGCCAGGACTGGAGCGGTACTTCCAAAAGTGGGGTGCTGTGGGTTTGCCTGCCCTTATGGCGAGGGAGAGGAGGCCAGGGCACCTCTGTATGTGTGTGGGGCCCTTGTTCTTAATTCAACCCGTGTGGATCCAGCACTGGGCACCAGGAGCCATAGGTGTCCTGATACGATGGACAGCCCCTTAGCACCTCTTCTGGCCTTTTGTTGCTGTTTTTGTTTTCTTTGCAAGCTCTTAATCTCATTTCCTCCTCCCAGTAGCCTTGTGAGATAAGGGAGGGCTGGTATTGGTTTCTCATCCCCATTTCATAGTGGAGGACATGGAGAGGCCGAGTGAGCTCCGGCAATTTCTGAAAGTCGTCAGCTGGGTTGGGTATGTTACCCACACTGCCTCCACTTGTGATTCATTGGTCTTTGTCCAACCCTTGCTACTTCTCCCACATGTGAATGGGAGTAGATGAGGAGTGGGAGGGGAGGGATCCTTTGGAAGGAGAGAGGCCAGGAGAGGGCAGGGAAGGTGTTCTTTCAGGAGGTGGGGGGGGTGCAGATACACCAGCCATTGGCAGGTAGGAGAAAGTGAGGAGTAGAAGCCACCTACATTCTGATGACAGCCTCCCTCCCCAGAGGAGCAGCTAGGACACATGGGCCTCCAGGGCACACAGCTGGTGGGTGCGGTTGGCACTGGGTGGCCCTGGTGCTGACCTCAGGTCCATTCACTCTATGGTTCAGGGTCAGCGTGGGATGTCCGGAGATGCCAGGCCAGCCCCTGGCACACAGTGGACAGGAAGCAGTGTTCGCTCTGCCTACACTCTCTCTGACTCCCTCAGGGGTGCTCCACTGCTTCCCGAGAGGCCACCGCCAGCCCAGGTCCGCCACCTCCCCTGCTCCCAGAGGTGTTGGTCAGCTTTTCAGCATTGTCACAAACACCCCAAAGAAGCTAGTCACGCAGGAAGGAGTTTTGCTTTGGCTCATAGTTTTGGAGGTCCACGGTCCTGCTGGTTGGGTGTATGGTGAGGCTGAATGGTGGCTGTGGTGGAGTGTGTGTGTGTGTGTGTGTGTGTAGGAAACAGAGAGAGAGAGGAGCTAGGTGGAGCTTGGCTTTGGAAGGCAACCCTCTCCCAAGAACTACCCTTCTGGGGACATGCCTCCAATGACCTAAGCCTTCCGTAGACCCACCTCCTAGACACCACAATTGGATCCGCCCAGCGCTGTCAATAACTGACCTTGGGGTTCAAGTGTGTGAGGCCAGAGCCACATCCTCCCCAATCCAAAGCGCCAGGCATCCAGAAAAGCTTTCTGCAAGGTCTGTAATGCCCCCAGCCCCACCCTCCTCCTCAGGGCCCCAAGGCTTCGGGTTTTAGGTCTTCCCCTCGGCCCCCGCTGAGGCTCCAGCCCCCGTTCCAGGGCTCTCTTCTCACATCCAGCCTCGCCATCACTATTGCTTGGCTTGGCTTTTGGAAACATGAACCAGCTGCTGACCAGACATCTCTTTCAAAAACTTGCGATGTTGCCCCATTGCCTACAAGATACAGGATAAAGCCCAACTGCCTTGGCATAAGGCCCTTTGTAGCCACCCTGCGTGATTCTCTGAGAAGACTCTGGCTTCCCACCTGCAGGCATTTCTGCACGCGCCTCCCTCCTCCTACCTTGCTGCTCTTTTCTTCTCAGTGTTTCAGGAAAGGAGCTTCCCCCACCCATAAGACCCAGGGAAAGAAATGTCACCTCCTCTGGGCAGCCTTCCCAGATCTGCCTTTTACCTTCTCTCTCCAGGGAGAGTGATTGCTCCTTCTTACTCATTCCTAAAGCCTGACTTTCCCTGTTGTGAGATAATTGGCTCTTTGTCTGTTTCTCCAGCTGGTAATGAACTTTTTTTTTTTTTAAATTTAAGTATACCCTGTTGTTACACTGCATCTGACACGCAGTAAGTAATAACTGTTGACTGAATTGATCCATGTGATTCTGAACATAGTCTTTAGTATCCTGGGTTTTAGCCACTCGGGACTTTCTGAGAATCGGGGTGCCTGTCTCCCACTCCTCTGCTGTACCTGTGCTATTGTGGACTGTTAAAACGCAAAATGTGTGATGCTTCTGAGAATGGAGGTGCTGTGGCCACTCACAGCACAGGCACATCTTGGTTATTCACCGCAGTATTCAATATTCAACATTCGGGGACCACGGATTCCTACTATGGGGTGTTCAACTGAATAGCAGATCAGCGGATTAATCACAATGCCCACTTAGGAGCCTTGGAGGGGGGGTGATGGCTCCTGGCTGTGCCTTTTTGCCAATGGATTCTGTGAAAGCCTGGTGCATTATTTATGGTGATGACTCCCTGATTAGGGTTTTATCACCTCAAAGGAGTGCCCCCAGGAGTCGAGAAACCAGTTTTCTCAAAGAGTCATTTTGGAAACTGTTTCTGGATTGTTCTGTTGACCTGCTGGCTAGAGAGAGAGAGAGAAGAATTATGGATTGGGGGAAATGCTACAATAGGGCAGTGGAGTTAGGGGTAGGTACCCAATTAATGCGGTTTGAGTCCTGGGGCAGAGGAAGCGGACTTGTGGAATGCTGTGTCTTGGTTGTTTTGTCTAATGGATGTTACTTTCAGCATAGTCCTGTTACACGAAGGGCAGGGGACCTCGGAGGGGTAGGCAGGGCCCAGGTCCACCTCTCTGAGGAAGGCCTGCGTCCTTGGTCCTCATGTCTAATACAGGCTCTGGAGCCAGATGGCCTGGTTTTGAATCTGGCTCTGGGCTTGGTAGGTGCATTGTGACATTGACCGAGTTGCAAAGGTTGTTGTGACCGTGAACTAGATCAGTCCATACAAAGGCTTGGCACATTGCCTTGGGCCCGGTAAAGCACTCACTCAGCGAGTGTCATTCCTGCTGCCTTTTAGGGGCCTTGTCATACGTGTGCAGAACCCTCCCATTTCATTTCTCCAAAGGATGACCCAGAAACCCATAGTCCAATTCTTCCTCCCTCAGCAAACTCTGATTCCAGTCTTCAGGAAAATTAAGAAGATGCCCACATTTTTTTTTTTCCTGGCAAATTTGGCTCATGCGAGTCCTTAATGTCCTAAACTGGCTTTTGGCCATCCAAGAGGATGGAACATGACGTTCTGGTCTTCATTCAGGGGTAGGTTTCATTTCACCCTCTTTGCTAACTGCAGCATGAAGCAATTATCACATACCGGTGTGGAATTGCACAATTCTGTAAAAACACTACTTATACCTTGAAATCTACCATGCCAACCGGGAAAACAAAATGGGTGGCATGACAGCACCAGGATGTGCCACGGCAACTTCAAGCAGCTGTTGTGTGTGTGTGTGAAAAACTGGCAGGTTGCACGGTCGTCCACTGACTTGGTCCAAGGGTAGAGTGAGCCCAGGCAAGAAGGGACCTGCAAAAGGTCATTCTGTCCATGCCTCTGTCTCTGGACACACGCCACCCCAGACTTATAGCTGGCCACACGCCACCCCAGACTTATAGCTGGCCACTTGGCCTACCCATTAGAAAGCTTCAGAGACGGTGATTTCCCAAACTCCCTGAGCATCTCACTAGCCGAGAAGCTGTCTGAACTTAATCTTTTCTGTGGCAATCGGAATCATCTTAGTTTATCTTATGCCAAAAAGGAGAGGAGGGGTGGTTGTTTGCCACCTGGTGGCTCATAGCTGAGGGCCTGGCTCCTAGTTCCTGCTATTGCAGGTGTTGGGAGGCAGCAGTGATGGCTCAAGTAGTTAAGTTTCTGCCAAGCACATGGGAGACCTGGATTGAGTTCCTGGCATCCAGTTTCAGCCTGATCTAGCCCCAGCCCCAGCCCCAGTCATAGTGGGCGTTTGGTGATGGTGGAGTGGGTGGTGGTAAACAAGCAGAGGATAGGAACTCTGCCTGTCTGTGCCCCAATAAATAAATAAAAACCTTTTTTAGAAAGAAAAATGCGGGCTGATGTGGTGCAGCAGATTAAACTGCTACTTGCACTACTGGCATCCCATGGTAGAACGCTGGTTTGAATCCTGGCTGCTCTGCTTCTGATCCAGCTCCCTACTAATGCACCTGGGAGGGCAGTGGATGATGACCCAAGTACTTGAATCCTGGCTACCTCCAGGGGAGACCAGAGTGGAGTTCCTGGTTCTTGGCTATTGTGGCCACTTGGGGCAGTGAACCAACAGATGAAAGACTACTTCTCTCTCTCTCTCTCTCTTTCTCTTTCTCTCTCTCTCTCTGATTCAGCCTTTAAAATTAACAAATAAATCTTTAAAAAGAGAGAGATAAAAACTGGAAGTTACCTTTCCATTTGGGGCTGTACTAGGCAGTCCCACCATCTTTATTAGTTTTTCCACAATATGAATCTTTCTCTGGCATCCTGGCGTTAGCCTTCTAACAGGAGGAGCTGCGAGAGGAGTGCCGGAAGTTTGTCCCTCCTGTATTATCCTGCCCGTCAGGTCCTTCTCACATCCCGTGTCTGTACTTCCTCCACTTGTCTCAAGCATAATAGCTTTTTCCAGATTTGTAATAGGTGACCCATAAGTAAAGATATCTTTTTAAAGTCTAATTTTATAAGTGCCAACAGCTTGATGTGTGCATTTTCGTAAAGTCCTAGAATCTTAGAGCTGGAGAGAAATTCAAGCCATTTAAACAAAGCGATAGGGACACTGATCATTTATCACAGAGCTCCTCGGTGCTGGTATACACACCTGGTTTGTTCCTGGGCCAGTGTGTTTACACCTCCCTTAAATATCACCTCTGATTCGTTATTTGTGTTGCTCTGTGCTGATGTTCAGTTATATCCTGATCTCTACTGGTCACAACCAGTGCTTCTCTACGTAAGATCTGGGAATTATGCCTGGAGGGAGCTGTCTCTTTTTCAAACTGCACTCACAATGCTCACTTTATGTATTTATCCCATCATATGTAACACTGGGGGTCACATGTTATCCCCATTGGACAAACCAAGAAAACGAAGTGAACAAAGTTGGTGTTACTGGATGCAGCTCAGACACAAAACCTGGTTTTCCAGCCATGAAGACCCAGGCTTTTTCCAGTCCACCAGGCGGTGAAGGCTTGAGAAAGACCAGAATGGAAATTCAAAATATGAGGGTATTTCAGGCAGTTTGTGAAAAATGGAATCAGAAGATAAGTTTAGTTTGGTGCAAAAACTCCGTGAAACTTCTGCATCCAAGGGATCTTCGGAAGTTCATGGTCAATGTGTGACGAGAAAACCATGCATGGATTTCAAAGAGACTTTGCATCAAAATATCTTATCCTTCATTCCATTTTCCATGAACTTTTTGAAGTGTCCACGTATGAAGCAAAAGGGTAGAGAGGCTAAGGGAAGGGATATAGAAGACACCTCAGGAAGGCACAGCAACCTTCTGTAGGCCTCCAGGCCTACTGTTCTGGCTTCTGCCGCTGTCTTGCAGGGTCACGTTCACAGCCCTCCCTGCTGCACCCTGCGACAGAGTCCTGGTGAGACCTGGCATGAGTTGCGCAAGGACAATCATCACCCCACTCGCCCTACTCATCTGGGACATCCCCATGACTGGAGTCCTAGTAGGTGGACCAGGAAAAAAATCCCCTTGTCTAAGCAAGTCCTCCTCTTTGGAATCCGACCCATGGCTATCGATTTTAAGCCTGGACACTCCTCCAGCTGCTTTACTGGGATGAAATGAATGCAAGATTTCAGGAGATGAACTCCAAACTTTAAATTTGTCTTGACAGTTTGATCACCTATACCAAGCTTCCTGGGATTGCTGTGACAAAGTACCATGAACAGGGTGGCTTACAACAACAGAAATTTATTCCTTCACAGTTCTGGAAAACAGAAATCTGAAATCCAGGTGTTTTTAGGGCTGGTTCCTTCTGGAGGTTCTACAGGACAATCTGTTCTTGCCTTTCTCCCTGCTCCTGGTGGTTGCCAATTATCCTGAGTACTCCTTGCCATGTAGACCTGTCATTCCAGTCTCTGCCTCCGTCTCCATCATCAAGTGACATTCTCCCATGTGTGTGTTTTTCTTCTTTACTTCTAATAAGGAAACCACTCATATAATCCCATCTATTTCTTCCCCGTGTCTTATAAAGGCAGGAGTAGTAAAAGCTAGCCTAATCCAGTTTGGCCTTATCTTAACTTGATTGCAATGGCCTTGTTTCCAAATGAGGTCTCATTCATAGGCATGAGGGGTTAAGACTTCCAGGCATCCTTTGTGGGGAGGGGGTGTGGGGGGGACACGATATAGTTCTCAGCATCCCCCAGCCCATGCCCGACCTGTAATAGGCGTGGGTAGAAGATGGCTGATGAGTGATGAACACACACAACAGTAGACCCCAGGGGAGTTGCCAAGCCCATTCCTGTGGACTTTTCTGCCTTAATCTCTTTCCTTGGCTCTCTTCCTGCTGGCTCCCCAGGGGCTGTCATACAGCCTTTTCCTTGAGCAGTAGCAACACTGAGAACAACAAGAGCTATCTCTATCTGTACTATGCTTTGGGCACAATGCAAAGCCCTTTTGTAAGAATTGCCTTATTTAATTCACATAGCAATACAGAGCAGCTCTTCCCCCTCCCCCCAAAAAATGTTATTTAAGCAATACAAGCTTCATGCATTTCCTAAGTACAACTTGAGGAATATAGTGATTCTTCCCACCATACCCGCCCTCCCACCCACACTACCACCCCTCCTCCTCCTCCCTCTCCCATTCCCAGCCCCATTCTCCACTAAGATCCATTTTCACATAACTTTGTACACAGAAGACCAGCTCTATACTAAGTAAAGAGTTCGACAATTTGCACACACACACAACCTGTTCCTCAAGAGCAGAGACAAGGGCTGTTCAAAGTCATTGCATCTGGAGGTTAATTTCTCTTCTTCTTCTTCTTTTTTAGAAACAATTAACTTTAAAGAAGCATCATTTGTGAACACTTAGACATAACTATAACTTATGAAGCATAAGCATATCTTTCACTTAATACATTAAAAGAAAGTAATTCCTTGAGAACGCGTTTTATCATTAATTAAGGATGCACCTAAGAAAACAAGTAATGGAGTCGGGCACTTCGGCATAGCTAAAACTTATGGGACGTGAGAATATCCTCCATTTAATACACTAAAGTGAAATAAATCCTTGAGAACGTATTTTACTGTTAATTTTTATCATCCAACCTCAGAGCAGCTCTTACCAGTTCCATTTTGCAGCTGTGAACACTGACCCTGACAACGGGTAATTATCCTGGCCGAGAGTGGGGAGCAGGTTCCCAGCAGTTGGAACGCCATTGGAGTTGGAGTGCGCGCTGCCATTAGAAGGGCTTTCCCTCCTCTCTTTCATCCTCACCTCCTACCTCCAGCTGTCCTTACCTTTTCCCCACACCAGCTCCCACCCACCTGGAGATTTGGGAAGACACTGGTTAATTTCCACACGTGGAAAAGGGACCTATAATTGATTGGACCTGTGAGAGGATCCGTGGGAAGATTCCCTTTCTGGGGGGACTTGCTGCATAGTTTCCAGAGGAACTCTTGTTGTGGTAGATGTGGGCCTGTTAATAGCTCATTAGAAGGGTTATTCTCGGGGCGGTGGCGGGGGAGTCAATGAATCTCTTGGCTCCTTCCCAACAATTCAACTCTGTAGGCTGTTGATTTCTTGGCTCAAGGTAGTTTTGCGTGGCACCTAAGAGGGCAGGCGCTGGGTTCTGACCTCAGCTGTTTTTAGGTGTTAGCTTGATTTTCGGCAGCACTTTGGTTACCTGTGGCTGGGTTTCACAAGGACGTGAGTGACGGCGCTTTATCGGATGGGGTTATTGTGCACACCAGGCATGTGTCTGGCACTTGCCGATGCCTGAGAAGGAGTAGCTATTATTAGTAATCTGGGTTTACCTGGTGATGTCCCAGAGAGGAAACAGAAATAAAAGACCTTATTAGCGACAATATAGAGTCAGCGCTGGTGGAGGCGAGAGCCAAGGTGTTGAGGGGAGACTGGTCATGCTCACGTGAGACAGCAGGACCAGGGAGACAGCCGAGGGCAGTGCTGTCCGGTGCCCCTGCTTAGGGATCTACTGCTCCCCACGCAATGTGTTGCAGGAGGAGCGAAGATCCTCTGTGACCCTCGGGCTGGCTCCCTGCCTCCCAGCTCACACTCAGCTCTGAGAGTGTTTGGCCACATGTGTAACATGAAAGTGAGGCCACACTGAGTTCCTGCCAGTGTGAGAGCCACGGGGGCCAGGGAGTGCCAGTCACTGGCGGGCAGACTTCCCAATGGAGGTGTCCCATGCCACCCCCAAGCCTTGCTCCTGGGAAGAGAACTCCATTCCTGCCTGTTGGCTGCCAGGTGGAGGGAGGGGAGCTTCCTTCCCCATTGTTCCTGCCGACAGAAACTGAGGCATGGGGGAGGAGAGCCAGGGCGAGATTGAGGTAGGGACATGTGGCAGGTTCACATGACAAACGCAATGTCTAATTACCTAGTTAAACTCCCAGTCCTCTTGGCCACAAATCCCTTGTCCTATCCACCGTGTGTGTGTGTGTGTGTGTGTGTGTGGCCTGAGAGTGGTACAGCCAAGAGCAAATTGGGCTAATGCTGCCATAAAGGGAAGGGCTATTAGCAAATTCGCCAATTAGGGCCCCCTTTGTGGCTCTATTGTATGTGAAAGATAATCTCTTCCGGAGTGAAGTAAGGTGGTAGCCTTTCAAGGCTGGGCAGCCCAGAAAATGAAGGGCTGTAATTCCCACAGTCCCGCTAAATACAAGGATTTCATCTTTCTCTGACAAGCAGTTATGACTGCAATTCTCCAAGGAGGCTCAAGCAGATAATTCCACAGGTGTGTATAGATTGCTGGAAATACAGACCGAGTCCTAATCGAGAAAAGTTCTCTGTTAACATGCATTGCTTCAACCATCCATTGGCTCATGCCCCAAATGCCCACAACAGCTGGGGCTGGGCCAGGTCAAAGCCAGGAGCTAGGAACTCAATGCAGGTCTCCCATGTGGCTAGCAGTACCAACTACTTCAGCTGTTACTGCCATCCCCCAGGGTGTGTGTTAGCAGGAAGCTGGAATCCAATGCCAAGCAAGGACTTGAACCCAGACACTCTGATATGGGATTCAGGTACCCCTAGTGGCATCCTAACCACTATGCCAAATGCCCACCTGTGATATGAATCCCTTACTGTGTAGCTTGGAAGCCAGGGTCTTGCTCAGCGCTGGGTACTGAGTCACCTTCTTCTCTTACTACACACCCTGTCTCTGGGGGACCTTGTGCGTGCTCTGGGCTTCATCCTGGGTTTAAGTGGAGATGAATCTCAGACTCAGAGCAGCAACCCAGATTGTCTTTTATTTTTTTTTTTATTTTTAATTTTTTGACAGGCAGAGTGGACAGTGAGAGAGAGAGAGACAGAGAGAAAGGTCTTCCTTTGCCATTGGTTCACCCTCCAATGGCCGCCGCGGCCAGCGCGCTGCAGCCGGCACACTGCGCTGATCCGAAGGCAGGAGCCAGGTGCTTCTCCTGGTCTCCCATGGGGTGCAGGGCCCAAGCACTTGGGCCATCCTCCACTGCCTTCCCGGGCCACAGCAGAGAGCTGGTCTGGAAGAGGGGCAACAGGGGCAGAATCCGGCGCCCCGACCGGGACTAGAACCCGGTGTGCTGGCGCTGCAAGGTGGAGGATTAGCCTATTGAGCCACGGCGCCGGCACCCAGATTGTCTTTTGAGCTCGGCTCTGCCTGTCTGTCTGACCAGAGGACGCTCCACTGAGATGTTTGTAAGTACTGCAGACTCACAGCATCCCCTTTGGAATCCTTATGGCTTCCTTCCGACCCATCCCTCTTCCTGCCATCTCATCTTGCTTGTTACCAAGTAACTAAAGTCCCCAATCAACTCCATACTCAGGGCTGCAGCTCCTGCGCTGCAGAGTGGGGTGACCCCGGCTCTCCACGTGGCCCAAGCCCTCTTCATCTATGCTTGCTCTGAGTCAGGCACTGCTGTTTGCTCTACTGTTTATAAGATTAAAAATAAGGTGCTCCCTACCCCAGGAAGTAAAGACACTCAGACCAATGGCTTGGGCTGCCAGGCCTGCAGGGCCCTGGGGCTTTGTCCCCAGTGCCAGCCCTGGGGACTTTTCCTGGAGGCTCATCCAGAGCTCTGCCGAGCCTGCACCCCAGCTCCCCTGCGTCTTGCAGCATTGCTTCAGCATCAGAGATCCAGAGTCTTAGGGCTCTTTGAGTCCATCCCACATGACATGACAGACAAGGCAGTGGGGATCCGTCCTGAGCCCCAAGGAGGAGCTGCTTCCACTTTCCTTGGCCATTCTTTCCAGTTCCTCAGACCCTCCCCTGTTACCAGGTAACATAGCAGAAGTAGAAACCGAGAGCCGGAATCCGCGATCCTGACCTCTGCTGCCGTAGGCCCCATCTGGAAAATGAGTGGGATGACCCCCATCTATCTCACGGTCTGACGTTGTCCTTTATGTACATGGAGACAATGGACGCAGGGACAGTTTCAAAATGTGGGAGGTGCTGTGTGTGCAAATCTCAAACTTCTCCATTATGAACTTGACACCGTGAGTGTTTCCAGTGCGACTTGACGTCTATCTCCCCTCACTGAGCTGTCAGTGGTACTGGAGATGAGCTTCTTGCCACCCCTCGCCTGGCTTCCTTTCCCAAAACCCACGGGAGCTAAACTTATGCTGGCAAAAATGGTGAGACGTTTTCCCCCTAGGCAGCAAATGGCACAGGGAGCAGAGGTTTCGGGAAAAGCAAGGAGGTGCTGTCGGGCTAAGCTTTGGCTCGGCGAGCAGTTGAACTCTGCTGGGGCTCTGACTTGAACCATGTGTGTAAGGGGTGAGCGGCCTGCGGGCAATTATTTGTCTAAGAGTGAATCTTTTTCCAGAAACTCTGCCTTCCCCTTTGCTCTCTACCTGTTGGCTCAGCTTTCTCCTCCGTTCTCTCATTCCCAGGCATACACTTCCACGCTCCCAAGAGCAGTATCTCTTGCTTTATTTTTAAAAATGTATTTGCGAGATAGAAGGCAGGGATACTTTCATATGCTCATTCACTCCTCAAAGGCACTGGTTCTCCCTTGCGGGTGATAGAAACTCAACCACTCGAGCCATCACTGCTGTCTCATAGGGTCTGCCTTAGCAGGAAGCTGGAGCCAGGCGCCGGAGATGGGGATGGGGCCCATGATGTGGCATGCAGGCATATTAACCGCTCAACCAAACACCTGCTCATGGTAGCTGCGTGTTATTCGTGCAGGGGAGAGTAAGCAGGGCTCATCATCCTGGTGGTGGCTCTGGCCTTTGTGAGCCTGGATGTTGGCGAGAATCCAGTCTCAGGAAGCCGTTCTTTCTGTGCCCGCTTGACCTGGCAATGGATGCATTGTCTTCCTGGAGCGTCAAAGATCCAACCTGCTCTGAATATGAAAAGGAGTGAGGGAAAAAGAAAGGGAAGATTTCACATTGTTCAGGCTCTTCTTCATTGCCTTCCTGTGTGCAGGTTTGCACGGTTATTTCCATCGTGCTGGGGCCTGGCTCATCTCCCGGGATATAGGCCTGAGTCAAGACATTGGATTCCTTTGGGTACCAGGGTTGGTGCTGCCAGCAAAGTTCCACACTGGAGTTTGGGGGGCGTGATAATTCTGCGGCCATCCCTGCAGTTACCCTCCTCTGATGGGGCTCTTGCGACCAGCCATGGAGACCCCTGTGTGACTCACTGCAGTGACTCTCCTTGGACCCATCAATGGTACCAAATACCACTGGTTGTTGCAATTGGCTTGATGCCTTGTGCTCCTTGGGTTGCTAAGCCCCACTCCCTTCTGCCTCTCCCACGTCTGTTTTCCCTCCAACTCTCGTGTGGATGCTTCTGTCCCGCAAGATCTCATCTTCTCCCATGTCTTGGGATGTTCCGACTTTCGCTTCTAGCTGGATCTCTCTTCCTCAGTGTTCTGCAGGACTTCACATTCCGCATGACAAACTGGGCTCTTACCTGTTCCCCCAGTGTATTCATCTGCTTCTCGCTCTGTCTCTATGAGGGACGTGGCCGTTCTCCCCGTTACCCTAGCCAGAAGCAAGGCATAAACCAGAGGCCTCTTACTCTCACCTCCCCAGCCTCCGATAACAAGATCCTGCCACTTCTCCTCCCATGATACCGCTTCCTTCCTTCTCCTCTGTCCACACTGCCTTAGAGCAGACCCTCAGCCTCTCGCCGGGCCACTGTACCTGGCGTCCCAGCTTCTGCTCTTCGTCTGTGCACTCTCCACATTGTAGCCCAATACCTAGACTCTGAATGGCTCAGTAGATGCTGGTCGAAGGAAAGAATGGATGGATTTTAGGCAGAGGGGACTTGCTCAGATGGTTAATGCAGGGTGATTGTGTCTTAAGGGGTCACCATTCTCCCTTTCATTTGGTCCTAGTGGAGATGGGGTTCACGAGATCCAGGGATTACAGTCCAGGCTCTGCAACTTACTTCCTACGGACAGATCTCTTCCGAGTCTGATCTTTGGCCCCAAGAGCACTGCAAATCCTAGGGCTGAGGACTTGGAGGTCCTTAGTCGCTCTGCGTTTACTATGCAGTCTTCTCCTTGGGGAGGAGGAAGGACCAAGACTATGATGGAGCGTGAAGCTGGGCAGGTGCCTGGATCCACAGGCGACTTTCTGGGAGTTTCTTGTACAAGACATCGCTCTGTCCCCTCACTGTCCCCTCCTGTATCACCAGATCCTCTCAGAAATTGTCTAATGGCCGGCGCCGCGGCTCACTAGGCTAATCTTCTGCCTTGCGGCGCCAGCACACCGGGTTCTAGTCCCGGATGGGGCGCCGGTTCTGTCCCAGTTGCCCCTCTTCCAGGCCAGCTCTCTGCTGTGGCCCGGGAGTGCAGTGGAGGATGGCCCAAGTGCTTGGGCCCTGCACCAGCATGGGAGACCAGGAGAGGCACCTGGCTCCTGGCTTCGGATCGGCTTAGCGTGCCGGCCGTAGTGGCTATTTGGGGGGTGAACCAATGGAAGGAAGACCTTTCTCTGTCTCTCTTTCTCTCTAACTCTGCCTGTCAAAAAAAAAAAAAAAAAAAAAAGAAGTTGTCACGCAGGCTTGCGTGCCCTCTGTGTTCCACTTTCCCTCACAACAAAGTCGCCTTGGGATTCTGGACGCCTCCTTTGTAGAGCTCTGACATTTAACCCAAATCGAGCCTGTACCTACCGGACAGAAAACTCTGTTTCACGCTTCCTTCTCTCTTGGCTTCAGGGGGCAGTTTATATTGAGACCGAGTCACTGGCCAGGCAAGCCCCAGGAAGCCCCCGAGGCTCTTTGGGTCTGCTGAGTAGCATCATTCCTGAAGACAGGGGACAGGACCCCCTGGTTCCCAGGGTCCCTTGTGGGTTTCCTTCTGTAATTTTCCACTCCCCTGTGCAATGCTGAGTGAACACGTGGTTCCCTCTCATCATGGTGCAGTCTTCTCTCTCCTTGTCCGATCTCTCATACGCCACTGGACCTGGGTATTTGTAGAAAGACCCCGATGCCCCTCTGCCACTTTTCCCATCATCCATCCCTTGCAAGGGTTCTGCGGACAAAAGCCAGGATGTGAGGAAAGGTCACCAAAGTCACCAGCCCTAGAAAGCAGTTTAGAGGCCGGCGCCGCGGCTCACTAGGCTAATCCTCTGCCTAGCGGCGCCGGCACACCGGGTTCTAGTCCCGGTCGGGGCGCCGGATTCTGTCCCGGTTGCCCCTCTTCCAGGCCAGCCCTCTGCTTTGGCCAGGGAGTGCAGTGGAGGATGGCCCAGGTGCTTGGGCCCTGCACCCCATGGGAGACCAGGAAAAAGCACCTGGCTCCTGGCTCCTGCCATCGGATCAGCGCGGTGCGCCGGCCGCAGCGCGCCGGCCGCGGCGGCCATTGGAGGGTGAACCAACGGCAAAGGAAGACCTTTCTCTCTGTCTCTCTCTCTCTCACTGTCCACTCTGCCTGTCAAAAAAAAAAAAAAAAAAAAAAAAAAAGAAAGCAGTTTAGAGGCCGGCGCTGTGGCATAGCGGGTAAAGCTGCTGCCTGCAGTGCCAGAATCCCATACGCGCTGGTTCGAGTCCTGGCTGCTCCACTTCCGATCCAGCTCTCTGCCAAGGCCTGGGAAAGCCATAGTCTCCTGTGTGGGAGACCAGGAAGAAGCTCCTGTGCTCGGATGGATCAGCACAGCTCTGGCTGTTGCTGCCAACTGGGGAGTGAGCCAGCGGATGGAAGACGTCTCTCTCTCTGCCTCTCCTTCTCTCTCTGTGTACTCCATGCAAGTTGCGGTAGGCGACGACTGGATGCATGGAGTTCTCCGTTTGCACCTCCATCCACTCCTGTCCTGCTTCACCCTGCTCTGCGGAGCTCTGCCTGCAAAGCAGTGGATGCTCTTCCCAGGCCCCTTGCCCAGCCCCTCCCAGGCTGCTGGCTGGTGGGACCACAGCAGCTGGAGCACCGGCAGGAGGCCAGGGGAGGGAGGAGAGCAAGGTCATAGCAGTTCTTCCTTCACGGTGACTCCTTCCCTATGGGGTCACTGGTCACTGGCTTTTCCCCTGAACCAAATTACTTATGCCGCCTTTTCTGTGGAGCCCTGCCTGTCTCTGGGTTCCAGGAACGTCTCTCCCCTTGTCTCTTTGCACCTGGGAGTCACTGTGGAGCTCCTGCTTTGTTAACCCTGAGGCACTGCAGCTGTAGACTCCATTCCACTAAGTGCCATTTATAAACGAATCCTCCAAGTCATTCACTCCTTCCTAGGCTCCAAGCACTCTCCAAAGCCCCTGACACAGACTATCTCGTTTAAACCTAAGCAATCCTTTGAGTATTTACCAACAGTATCCCTGCCCTACGAACAAGGAAGCTGAACACAGATTCAGTTGGTTCCCCAAGGTCACCAGGCTGGTTTCAGATGTAAGTGGTCATCGTCCAGAGCCCTAGCCACCCCACCACCACCCCGGTTGCCAGCCTGGTCCCTGGCCAGTCAGGGCAGCATTGTCCAGGAGCTTGTTGCAAGTGCAGATTCTACCCTGCCTGCACCTGCTGGGTCAGAGACTCGGGGTGGGCCCCACAGTCTGTTCTCCAGGTGATACTGTTGGACACCAGCTGGCTTGAGAGCTGCCACCCAACCCAGCACCTCCACTGTGCCATGGGAGTATAAGCCCAGCACATTCCTCCAGGGAATTCATGGGCTCCGAACCCACGGAGCCTCTGCTGTGGTTGGACTGGCAGTGTCGACTGCATTCTCCAGCCTGCTCTGGGGAATAGGCTGTCTTGAGGGCCCACACCTTGACCTTGGCTCTGGCAGTGACCCTCTGGAAGCCCAGGTTCTCCACATGGTCAGAGCAGTGTCCCTGTTTCCCTGGGCGTGTGTGTCACTGATCTCATTTCTCTGGGCTTCTGCTTTCTTGCTTTGAATGTAGTGGTGATAAATAATGGGAGGACATGGGCCAAATCTACCCTTGGATGGCCTCAGAGAGGCCAATATTTAAAAATCTGACCAAGAGACAGCATCATGGGACACTGGCTACACTTGGAGGAGGTACCCACTCTCCACCTGCCACATCAGCCCTGTTCACCCAAGGGGGTGTTGTCACCCACACTGGCTCCCTCCACTGGCTCACTGCACCTGCTGCTTATTGAAACTTGGGCTCCATTGTATCTAACCCAATCTGTTCTCTTTCTATTTAGAAATGCAAGGCCAGAGAGGGTGAGGGTTGACTCAAGGACATAGAGTCATTTGTTGACTCCAGGCTGGGACTGGACTATCTGGCAAGCTCCTGGATCCAAATGCGGGACGTTTCTCATCATGTGGTCCTTTGTCTGCAGCTGAGGATCTCGGTAGGCCTCACTCTTTGCCAAGATCTCTTGACGAGTCTGTATAGTGAGGCTGTGTTATTTGTTGGGCTGGATTCCAGGGTGGGGTGATTCATGAGCAGGGCCAAGTAGTTGTGTCCAGTTGGGAAAATGGCAAGACGCCACAGGGGAATTTAGAGCACAATCCCATGGAGCCTACGTGTGATGATCCGAGTGGAAGACGCTCTAGGCGGGGACTCTTATCCTGGGGCCACCTACATGCCGGGACCTGACTGTGGAGCTGCCTCTCGAGGCTGTATTAAACTCCGGGAGGTTTGGGGCTGCTGTCGTGGAGCCGTGGGTCAAGCTGCTGCCTTGGAGGCTGGCGTCGGGTATCAGAGTGTCCGCTTGAGTCTTGGCTGCTCTGCTGCTGATCCAGCTGCCTCCTAATGTGTCTGGGATGGCAGCAAAAGATGGCTCAAGTACTCGGGCCCCTGCCACCCACGTGGGAGACCAGGATGGAGTTCCTGGCTTCTGGCTTCGGCCTGACTCAGCTCTGGGTGTTGTGACTGTTTGGAGAGCGAAACAATGGATGTGAGATCTCTCTCTCTCTCTTGCTCTGCTTGTGAAGTGAGTAAATAAAATAAGTCTTAAATATCTCTATCTCTACCTCTACCTCTACCTCTACCTCTACCTCTACCTCTACCTCTACCTCTACCTCTACCTCTATCTCTATCTCTATCTCTATCTCTATCTCTATCTCTATCTCTATCTCTATCTAATTTTCCTCCAAGCTTGCATCCAGATTCTTCGTTTCTAACTCTATGACCTTGAGCCACTTACTGACTTTGGGCCCCGCTTTCCTTCTCTGTGTCATGGGGCTCCTAGGTAATTTCTTCAGAAAGTGAGCGTGAAGATCAAATGAAGAAACAGTGAAAACGCATTCAGCCTAAGGTCTGGGCAGCAGAGCTGGCTGCCTTGTTTGCCACGGTCACTGTCAATTGGGATCGCCCAAGGGTGAATTCAGAAAGGCAGGCCTGCTTTGCATGTTGATGTGAGGCTGGAAGAGAGCAACAGACCGGCGCGGTCACAGGGACGGGAGCGAAAGGACTTCTTCGAGGAAACTTGTCTGCTCTCCTGTCTGGGGCCAGCGCCAGCAGCAGGGAAGCCCCGAGTCACGGTGTTTGCTGACACCAGGGACCGGAGGGGAAGCCACAGCCTCCGAGGCTCCGTCTCCTCTGCAGCGCTGTCTGTCCGTCCGTCCACCTGACCAGTCCAGTCATTCCTTCCACATTCACAGAGAATGGATGCACTGTGCTAAGCCTGGGGAGTGCAGTCGGGAACCAAGCCTTGCTTTGGAGGGGGTGGGAGGGCTGTAAGCTTTAACAGGGGAGTTGGACCAGGCCTGGTAGCAGGGGGGTCTGCGCTGAGGGAGAACCTACAGAAGAGAGCCTTTTGGGGGACACCAGGTATTAAGAAGTGCGCTCAGAAAGAGGAGCGGCAGAGCCAGCCACCCCAAAGCCTGCAAGCTCCACTTCCCGCCATCTCTTCTCCTCCCTCCCCCCTCTGTCCTCACCGTGTGCCCTGGGGGCTCTGTGGGGTGGAGCAGTCAGTACTGGGCTGAGAGTAGATCTCCAGGAGCGACTCCTAGCTGCTACATCCCTGTGCTTCTCTATGTCCTTGGCATTGACCCCCCTCCCCCCCGGGCAGCTTGTTGAAACGTTCATTCATCCATTCAGTCATTTGCTCCTTCACTCGTTCATACATTCAGCAAATATTGGTTGAACACGCCCTCAGTGCAAGGCACAGTCCTATAAGCTGGGATGCGGCTTGTGCGTGCCTGATGCTGCCGGTGTTTGTACAGCGTTCACTGCCGGTGTTTGTAGAATGAACGTGGTGGAAGCAGGGGCAGGAAAAAGTCGTCTTTGAACAGAGCCCCGAGTGGGGTGAGAGTGAATCACTCACTGGGGGACGCGGTTGGTGCAGAGCGCCTGGGTGGGAATTCGTTTGGGGGTGTACAAGGGGCAGAGTGAAGGCCAAGGTGGCAGAGGCTGGACTAGCAGGTGTGGGGTGGAGAAGTTGCCTGGCCTCATAGATACGATGCTGATGTGGGAGTTTGGGGACCAGAGTCCAGAACCCCAGATCGCTGAGGGATGGCAGATGTGCACCCACACAGACACACAAAGTATAAAGTATTGTTTGAAGACTAGTTTTACCGCTAATTCACATAGTATAACACATTAAGGACAGAGGTCCTACATGGAGAGCAAGTGCACAGTGACTCCTGTTGTTGATTTAACAATTGACACTCTTATTTATGACGTCAGTAATCACCTGAGGCTCTTGTCATGAGCTGTCAAGGCTATGGAAGCCTCTTGAGTTCACAAACTCCGACCTTACTTAGACAGGGCCATAATCAAAGTGGAGGGGCCATAATCAAAGTGGAGGTTCTCTCCTCCCTTCAGAGAAAGGTGCCTCCTGCTTTGATGGCCCCTTCTTTCCATGGGGACCAAGTGAGTTAATTTGACAGGTGAATGCTTAAGAGTCTTTGAGTTGGGAATTCTGAAATGCTGTTTCCAGACTTTGTAGGCCTGCAGTCAAGGACTGCTATTTCATGGGTTCAAACCACCCAAAGCGTGGGATAGATCTATCCTCCTTGTTCTAGCAGATTTTTTTCTCCATTAAAACAAATTTTGGGTAAAATGCACATGGCATAAAACATACCATCCTAGCCATTCTTAGGTGTGCGACCGTGATCTTCAGATTCTTGATCCTGCTGTGCAACCGTTCCCACCCCCACCCCAGACCCTAGGTCTTGAAACACCGAGACTCTGCAGCCACTAAGCGCTAACGCCCCCAGGTCCCTCCTGAGCGGTTTCCCTTCCTGTCTTCATGGCTGGGACTGCCCCGAGTGTCTCCTGGAGGTGAAATTAGACAGCGTGTGTCTCTGTCACTGGCTTATTTCTCTTAGCGTCATGTTCTCAAAGTTCACCGCACTGTAACATTGGCCAGAATGTCCTTCCTTTTTAAGGTGGAATAGTATTTTTGATGTGTTGCTTATCCACTTATCTGTCAGTGGACACCTGGTTGGCTTCTACATTTTTGCTGTTGTGACTGATATTGCTATAAGTATATATATATGTGTACATACACACACACAAGTATCTATTTGAGGACCTGACTTCAATTATTTTGAGTACATATGAAAAATAGGACTACCAGATCATGTTGTAATTTAAATTTTTTTGAGGATCCACTATATCTTTTTCCACAACCATTGTACCGTTTTATGTTCCCACCAACAATGCGCATGAGTTCTAATTTCTCCACATCCTCACCAACATTGGTTATTTTCTGTTTTTTTTTTTTTTTTTTTTTTTTTGCATACATATAATAGCTGTCCTTTGGATGTGAGGTAGCATCTGACTGTAGTTTTGATTTGCATTTACCCATTTGTTTCTGTAAGCTTTGGCTTCATCTATTTTGCAGCTTTTTAAATAAAGGTTTATGTATTCGAGAGGCAGTGTTATAGACAGAGAGAGGGAGAGACAGAGAGAAAGGTCTTCCATGTGCTGCTTTACTCCCCAAATTGCCACAATGCCCGGAGCTGAGTGGATACAAAGCTGGGAGCTTCTTCTGGGTCTTGGGTTTAGGGGCCAATGACTTGGGCCATCTGCTGCTGCTTTCCCAGCCATAAGCGGAGAGCTGGATCGGAAGAGGAGCATCTGGGACTCTAACCAATGCTCATATTGGATGCCAGTGCTGCAGGCAGAGGCCTAACTTATTAGGCCACAGCACCAGCCTCATTACAGGTTTTTTTTTTTTTTTGTCTGTATTGACTAATTTGAAGTCACCTTTTAAACAGGTTATTATTACTGGATTATTACTGCTGGCTGACATCTCTCTGTGTGTAGCTGGAACGCCAGCACTTTCAGATTGTGCTTGTATCAGAATCTCTAAAGGAGTCAGCCACTCCTGCTAACAATCTGAGTCGAAATACATTTGATAGGAGCAAATGAGTTTTCTAGACTTAAATAGGAAGTGCCTGGAGAAGTTCGTGGAAACCAGAGTGAGAATCTAGATTAACTCGGCGTGGGTCATGGGCGTGGCCTGAAGCGTGTCACTTCCTTTCTGTCTCACAACCTGACCTCACGGCTTGTTCTCCTCCAGCCCCCAGCTTAGGGGTCGGGTGATGGGACTGGGACTCCGAGGGGGCAGCTGCTGACTCCTGCGCCTCTGCGGTGTGATCTCTGACATCATTGCTCGCAGTGAGGTCTTGTATGACTTGGGTGTGAAGAGATCATTGGAACACCATCTAACAAATGCACTTGAGTCTAGTTGAAGTCACAGCATGGGTGGAGTCACAGGTGCTTAGTAAGTGCATTCTATATTTGCAAGATAGGTTCTTGTCCTGGCAGCCACAGAAGGTAAGATACTTCTTGGCACGGTGTGTGGAGCATGGCTGAGCCCTCCAGGGGAGCTGGGGTGTGTGAGGGTTCCGATGGCTGTTCTCAGTTCTGTCTTCCTTCCTGCCATCGCTCTGCTCTCTCAAGGGGAGTCAAGGCTCTCTGACTGCATGGTGAGAAGTAGCCTGCTTCCCTCTACGTTCATAATCTATTTATGAACGGCGATGTTGGCCCAGCGAAGGTACAAGCATAGTGTAATCAAGGAGTCTCTACTGAGCCCTCAGCTCCATGCCAGGTATTAAGGGGGAAACAAGACATACAAGGAACTTCTGCAGGTCTGTGGACAATGGCATTGAAAGATAAGCTTATTTCGTGCAAAATATTTTGAAATCCATGCATGTGAGGGGTCTTCTAAAAGTTCATGGAAAACTTGTTGTATGGGTTAAAATGTTTTCTTTTTTTTTTCTTGCACCAAAATAAACTTACCTTTAGCATGTTTTTTAAAAATGTATTGAAGAGGCAGAGAGGACTAGGTGTTTGCCTAGAGGTTAGGGTGCTGCTTAGGGCACCTGCATCCCATACTGGAGCATCTGGACTGGAGTCCTGGCACTCTCCTACTCCCAGCTCCTGCTAATGCATACTCTCGGAGGTAGCAGATGATGCCTCAAGTAGCTGGGTTCCTGCCACCCACATAAAAGACTCAGATTGAATTCGCAGCTGTTGCAGGCATTGGAGGAGTGAACCAGCAGATAGAAGATTGTCTGTCTGTCCCGCTGTCTTTCAAAACAAATAAATAAACAGTGAATTTAAATTGGCCAACAACAACAACAAAAAAAAGAGAGCGGCAGAATAAAGCGGGGTTGAGGGGGGGAGAAAGGGAGAGAGTGAGAGAGAGAGCAAGAGCTCTCTATTGATTCACTCCTCAAATGCCCACAAGGCCTAGCCTGAGTCAAAGCCAGGAGTTAGGAATTCAGTCCAGGTCTCCTATGTGGGTGTCAGAGCGCAGGTATTTAAGCCATCACCTACTTGATGCCTCTCAGAGTGTGCATTAGCAGGAAACTAGAATCTGGAGTGGAGCTGGAACTTGAACCCCAGGCACTCTGATAAAAGGATATGGATCTCCAAAGTGGCACCTGTGCCCAACGCCCACCCCTAAACTTGTCTTTCACTTCCATTTTGCCGTGAACTTTTTGAAGTACACTCAAATAAAATCTGATCACTACTCTGAAAGAATTTACTTCTTATTTACAGCAGTCACACCTTTAATTGTAGAACATTTGCCTGAGACGATTTGCTCCCCAAACAGAACAGAACAAAGCCAGTAGCTTTAGGCAAGCAGATGCCACAGGCCTTTAGAACAGGAGCAGGAAGAGACCCAGGGCTGGAGAAAACGGCTGGTTTCTAATGATGGCCCCTTCCTGAAGAGCTCAACCCAGTCGTATTGAGATAGCACAGAGGAAACGAGGCAGAACAGAAGCCTAGAGAGTGGACAATTTGTAAGGTGACGAGGCAGGGTCAAGCAGCCAGCAGAACACAGCTCTAAGGGCAGCCAAAGCCATCGTGTCCAGTGCCAGCACAGGACCCAGGGAGCATCCAAAAATAGCATCATGGCAGCGAGTCAGATGGCAAGAGCCGGAAGTCTCCTACTCCTATGTCACACTTTGGAGTTTCCTCTAAACAGTTGCATAGTCAGCGTCTGTGCCATTGTAGCCGCGCGAGGAGAGATCGGGCCGTAACTGTTACTGTGTGACAGAAGAGGAAGCTGGCTGTGCACAGCGATATGAGTATGGGACATAGTGCGTGCTGCCGCTGCCACTGAGGACTGCCCTTGAGTCGAGCCATACTAGGACCCTGGGCAGGACCGCACGTTGGGATTGGCTGACGTCCCGAAGCCGGAAGGGCACCGTAAGCCTGTCAGGGGAGACTATGTCTCCCTGCATGTTTGCCTGTACATGGGGCAGAGCGGGAAGCCGGGTGCCCCAGGAACCTCCTTCAAGTCCAAGGAGAGAAAGAAGCTCCTGTTGCCTTGGGGAGGGATGTGGGAGGAAGCAGAGGGGAGCACACAGGGAAGTGTGCCTTTTAAGCCCATTGAAGAGGAAGAGCCAGGAGCCAAGCATCCAATTAACTTGACATTTCTCGCAGCCCAAATATCTGAGGATATAAGAAGAGAATTTAATATGTGGAGGCTTGGGAGAAAAGTGACTAATAGTGGGAAACAGCCCCAGTTTATTTAAAAAATAGGTCAGGCCCAAAAAATCCAATAGATTCTTTCCCAGCAGTTAGTGAACCAGGAGGCAGAGGGAGTGCTGTGTGGGTGCAAAGCCATTTTGATTTGAAGCAGGCATTGCTGTTATAGCACAAAGAGACAGCCAGAGGCCGAGGGGAGGCACGGAGACACGGTGCACTGCCACCACTGCCACCACTGCCGCTGAGGGCTGGCTTCCGTGTGAGCCACCCAGGTCCCCTGGAAGTGACCGCGCGTTGGCATTGGCCAAAGTCGAACCCAGCCCC
Organism: Oryctolagus cuniculus; assembly: GCF_964237555.1. NCBI lineage: Eukaryota > Metazoa > Chordata > Mammalia > Lagomorpha > Leporidae > Oryctolagus > Oryctolagus cuniculus. Next base: position 105,875,454 of record NC_091440.1, on the reverse strand, counting down.
TGCTCTTTCACGGTCATACTGAAGTGTTCTCTGGCACCTTTGGCTGCCTCTCTGCCAAGTGCCCTTGGCCTGGCTCCGATGTCATCTGGGAATGCATGAGGGCAGGGCTAGGTTGGCATCCGAGGGCTGCGTCAGCTCAAGGGAACAGAGAGGAAAGGGCAGGGCAGGTACTGTCCTCGGCCCATCAGGGCAACACCCGGGCAGCTCGTGGAAGGTGAGGATCATGGGGTCTCAGCCCTCAGGTTCCTGTTTTTTTTTTTTTTTTAAGATTTATGTATTTATTTGAAAGTCAGATTTACACAGAGAGAGGAGAGGCAGAGAGAGAGAGAAAGAGGTCTTCCATCTGCTGGTTCACTCCCCAGTTGGCCTCAACAACCGGAGCTGCACCGATCTGAAGCCAGAAGCCAGGAGCTTCTTCCAGGTCTCCCACGTAGGCGCAGGGGCCCAAGGACTTGGACCATCTTTTACTGCTTTCCCAGGCCACCGCAGAGCGCTTGATTGGAAGTGGGGCAGCCGGGTCTTGAACCCGTGTCCATATGGGATGCCAGGGCTTCAGGCCAGGGTGTTAACCTGCTGCACCACAGCCCCAGCCCCAGCCCTCAGGTTCTGATTCCACGGATTTGAGGGGTGGGCTTGAGATCCACCTCTACGATGGTGAATGGATTGGAAGGCACAAGCACTGTTTGAAATCAGAACGCAGATTGTTTTGCTCAGAACATTAATTTCTAGACATGTTTAGAGATATCTCGAGACCAGTGGTGCCTCAGGTATTAAATCTGCTGGCACTGGACCCCTCCCGTGCCCTCTTGGAGGGTCGCACTTCATCCTGGCTACTTAAAGGCTGTAGAGGATCGCAACGAAGCAATCTCTTTAGCTCGTCTGTCCAAATGTACCTGACTGCGGCGCCCTCTCCCAGGAGGTCCTATTCTGTGCAACACAGCGTGGGAAAATGCAACCTAGACCAGTGGCTGTCATCAGAATAGGACTCTGGATCAGAATCTCCTGAAGGGCCTGTCACGTGCAGGCTTCTGGGCCCCAGGCCAGGGCTTCTGGTAAGGCCCAAGCATTTGCATGGCTTTCCAGCCCCACGGGTGATGCTGGTAACTTGAGAACCACTGTCTTTGAGCCTCTTCGAGCCCTGGCTCAGCCAAGAGCTCTGGTGGGTCTCCCTGGCAACCCTGGAAGGGTGGAGACTGAGAGTGGTGCATGGCAGGCTCCAAGGGAAGGGGCTTTCAGGAAGACAGCCATGGGCTGAGGGGAGCTTGACTAAGGCAACAAAACGGTGTGAGGATGGGCTCTGCTGAGACACCAGAGCTTTAGTCAGAGACCCGTGAACAGGGAGGGCCGAATGGATGACAGTAGTGGACGCTCTGCCACAGGTGTCCGTCGATGGGCTTGCCACCTGTAGGCTGGGCTAGGAAAGGCAGATCTGGAGAGTGTGCCAGAGAAGCCGCCTGCAAGGCGACTGGTGGTGAACGAACTGGTGTGAGCCAGGGAGCCCCAGAGGCTGCATGTGGGAAGATGGCAGCATCTTGTAGGACCAGCAGCATCTAGACCTGTCCCCTTGCCCCAACTCTGGGCTTCCAGCCCCTGAGATAAGAGGCAGTGACTAGGGCCAGTTGTAGCACACTACTTCCTCTGGGTGGTGGACTCCAAGGATGCCTTGCTGGGAACCATCCTCCAACCCAGACAGCGGGAAATATGGGGGCAGCTCTGAGGGTGGGACGAAGGCTGCTATTGGCCAGAGGGGGACACTGGCGATAGGAAAGGCCCGAATGGCCAGCAGGGCCCTTGCTGGCCTTGCTGCTGCCTGATCTTGCACCACTGGCATGTTTTGTCACAGCAAACTCTGGTCCCTACCTATTGACGCAGATGGTTTAGAAGAGCTCCTATTCCTGTGACGATCAATGGCATGGGCCGCAGTTCAGATCACAGTCTTATGCCTAGACACAGGCATGAAGAAAGGGTGCAGTATCTAGGGGTGACACTGGGGGAAGAAGGGGCTCTGGGCCCAGATGGACAAGGGGAGGGGGTGAGTGCGGTGGGGAAGAGATGGGGTGAAGCCAGGCCTGGAACCCTGCTCCTCCGCTCCCCTGTGCTGTCCGTACCCTGCCGTCCTCTGTTCCCTCCACGGACCCTCCAGGCCAGGCAGGCTGCTGCCAAGGACAGACATCTCAGGTTAGAAAAAGCTCTCTTGACATTTGGAGAACAGAGCAGAATTTGGCTCCTCCAGTGAAGCCTCTCATTCTCAGAGAAATCGTTTTAAAGCCTGGGCTGGTGCCAGTAGGAGCCATTTATAGCCCAAAGGGCTGGGGTTAGCTTCGGCTGCCTGGTGCACGAGGCTCAGGCTCCTCCGCTCTCTGCAGCCAGCCTGCCTGCTTCGTACGCCCGTCACCGCACCCTGCTTCCTGAAAGCCTCCCCCATGACTTCCCTATTTTCTTGGGGGTTCCAGTTCCAGATCCACCTCTGGCTTGCTGCTGTGATCCGAGACAAATTCCTTTCCGTACAAGCCCTCGTGTCTCATCTGCCACAAGGAGCCTGCCATCTGCTCCCGTTTAAGCCCAGGCGCCTTGGGGAGGTATCCACCTGTGCCCACCTTCATGGAAGCGCTTTCCTGTTTACTCATTGCCTGCTAACCCTCTTTCTGCCTCTCCTCCCCCCAAGACTGGGCTTCCTGCCCGGGCCAGTTCTGCTACCCATTTTTCCACCCAAAATCTGGCTGCTGACCACTGATGTTAAGAGCATGGGCTCTGGTGTCGAACAGGTATGGTTTACAACCTGGCTCTGGTACCTCCTAGTTCTGGGCTTTTGCCAATCACTAAACTTTTTGCAATCTTAGTTTTCTTGTCTGTACATTTCAGCACCCCATTTATTTATTTATTTATTTATTGACAGGCAGAATAGACAGTGAGAGAGAGACAGAGAGAAAGGTCTTCCTTTTCTGTTGGTTCACCCTCCAATGGCAGCTGTGGCCAGCGCACCACGCTGATCCGAAGGCAGGAGCCAGGTGCTTCTCCTGGTCTCCCATGCGGGTGCAGGGCCCAACGACCTAGGTCATCCTCCACTGCCTTCCTGGGCCACAGCAGAGAGCTGGACTAGAAGAAAGCAACAGGGACAGAATCCGGTGCCCCGACCAGGGCTAGAACCCTGTGTGCTGGTGCCGCAGGCGGAGGATTAGCCTAGTGAGCCACGGTGCCGGCCATCCCATTGATTTAACATGAGGATTCATGATGTGCTGTCTGTAAAATGCTTAGCACAGTGCATGCAGCACAGTGGTCTCAGTCAACGTCAGTGTCATCTTCATGGCCATCACCATCACTGTCATCATCATCATCATCCCCTTCACCATCATCATCATCACTGATCCTCGTTTTGAGGTAGAGATGGGGGAAGTAGAAATCACACCCCCTGAGTCCCCACCCTTGCCTGTGCAAATCCCACCCACCCTTCAAGGACCAGCTCAAATGCCCCTTCCTCAGGAAACATCTTTCTCCTGGTCTCCAGTTTCTGTTTCCACAACAGAGCATTTGGTGGAGTCTGGGTCTGTTCACCCCAGCAAGAATGGGAAGGCTGGGAAGATCAAAAGTCATTGATTAGGGAGATAAACTGTGCTGGAAATGCTCCCAGGAAAGGCCAACCTAGAGACAGGGAACAGTGTTTGAAGGGTCCTTGCAGCGCCAGCACACCGGGTTCTAGTCCCGGTTGGGGCGCCGGATTCTGTCCCGGTTGCCCCTCTTCCGGGCCAGCTCTCTGCTGTGGCCCGGGAGTGCAGTGGAGGATGGCCCAAGTCCTTGGGCCCTGCACCCCATGGGAGACCAGGATAAGTAACTGGCTCCTGCCTTCGGATCAGCGCGGTGCGCCGGCTGCAGCGCACCGGCCGTGGCAGCCATTGGAGGGTGAACCAATGGCAAAGGAAGACCTTTCTCTCTGTCTCTCTCTCTCACTGTCCACTCTGCCTGTCAAAAAAAAAAAAAAAAAAAAAAATCAGTGGTTGGCGTGGAGAGTAGAAAACCATGATAAATCCTGACAGCGGGTGGGGATTCTAAGCCGATCAGGAAAGCAGATAACATCAGATGACCTCCAGGAAGCAGCAGTGCCCTGGGCCTGGACCCTTGGCAGGGGGAAGGAAGAGTAGTCAGGGCTCTTTCTAAGCCTTGGGTCCCCAGGTCCCCAGGTAGGACAAGGCTGGGGGTGATGGTGCAGAAACTGCTACCAGAGTAGACGGCAGGGCAGAGAAAACAGAGCTGGCTCTCCAGGGTGATAAGGGCACAATCTCCCAATGCAGGGTGTTGAAACGTCCATTGGGAAGAGGCTTGGGCACAGGAAGCAACCTGGAGCTGTGATGGGTGCCGCTATGCGGAGACCGAGGCACTGAGGGTCTAATCATTTGGGCTGAGCATCCCGTGTGATTCCCAGGCCTTTGGCTGAGTCCTTGGCCAACACACAGGAGAGTGTGAAGGCGGCCTTCTCCCAGGGCCTCTGGATACCAAGTGTGGCTGAGGGAAGGGTTGGCCTTCTGACTTTATTGACGACACGTCCATCATCCCCCAAGACCCATCATCTATGTTCCTCACATCTTTCCAGGGCCATGAATGGGCAGCTGGAGGAGCCAAAGGCCTCGTGTTCAGATCTCCTCTCAAGGGCCTATAGGGAGACCCATCTGGATTCCTGCACAGGTTCCTATTTGCCTACAGGGAATCTATAGGGTCCATACATTTCCTCATTTTTCCCACAGGCCCCACACAGTATCTTGCTGATATAGGTGTCCCATGGCATTCATGGGCTTGGAAGCAGCACCCTATGAATCTGAATGTCTAGGGAGTGCAGGCTACTGCTGCTTCCTGCCCACTCATGGTTTCTTAGAGAGACCACACCTGTGAGTCACAGACAGAATGCAATCCTCTCTGGGCCATGGTCATCTCTTTGTCTTGCAGCCTGTGGCTATGGAAGTGAATGCCACCCTCCCAATCCATTGATCCGTTTGTCTCATGCAGTACATGGCCATGATAGACACTATGCAAGTTTGCTGTTGGATAGAGAGTCTCAGGGAGTCTCCATGGAAAAGAACCTTGGAGTCAAAATTGAATGACAGCTAAGGGGTACCAGAGGCCCCTGTGACCTTGACCATGTGAAGAAGTTTAAATGCAAAAGTCTGCATCAAGGTCGGAGTCCCACACTGAGGCTTCTTTAGCTCCAGAGGTGACTGCGGCTTCCCGAGCACTGTGTCCATCTGGATAGATGAGGCTGAGGGATCTCCGGCCGAGCTGGGTGGAGGTTGACTTTGCTCGGAGCACTTGCGTGGACACGGGAGTGCGATGTGTGGGTCACATAGCCGCAGAGGAGGCGCAGTCACAGAACTGGAGAAGCAAGAACACGTCCTCCTCACTTCCTCTCTTCCTGGGTCCCCTGGGGGGGTCGGTCCTCAGGGGGGACCGACGCTGGCTGCTCCCCCAGGCCCATCTTCACTTCCCTCTACCCTCCTGCCCTCGGGGTCTCTCCCACCTGAATCACATCAGCACCCCACCCCCGGATGGTTTCCAAACGAGGGTACCAGCCTCAACTTCTCTCCAGAAGCCTGGGATGACATTTCCTCTTCTTTTTAAGTATTATTCCTTGTTCTGATATTTACAAAATAGCACTTATTAATAGCATACACTTAAGCATATAAACAAACACAAAAAGAATCAACTGCTCACAATGTAACACCTCACAACGATCACTGACAACTCTGGGGCGTTCCCTGATCACTGACAGCTCTGGGGCGTTCCCCGAGACCCCTCTTCACACTGGGGCGTGGGTAGGTTCTCACCATGAGAGTGGATCACACCACATAGTCTTTTCCCTCGTGTTCTCCGTTTGTCGCTCTTTCCACAACGTTTCCAATGGCTGTCCAGCAGTCTATCCAGGGGAGGCACCGTCGTGTGTTTCATCAGTCTTGTTTTGTGGAGCATCTAAGTTAACTCCTATGTTTTGCCCTTGTGGGCAGCACTGTCAGGAAATTGTTACAGCGACAAATTTATTATTTTCCAAGACTACTCCTTATGATAAATTCCAAACACTATGTAATTACTGGGCTGAGGATTCATGTTCTTTACCACTTCCGGTGGGCTTTGCCAAACACCTTCTAAGGATTCTCAACCTGCTTACATTCCCACTAGAAGAAAAAAAAACCCACTAGAAGAATATGAAAGTAGTTATTTTTCTGCAAAATTGTAACTGCAGAATTTTAGTAATTTTAGAAGGAAATGGAAAGCTTAGCTAGTATTTAAAAATTATGTGTAGTTTTAATTTTAATTTGCCTGATTTTTAGTGAAAGGCAGAGTAAGAGAAAGGTGAGATCTTCCACCCGCTGGCTCACTCCCCAAATGGCCACCATGGTCAGAGTTGGGCCAGGCTGAAGCCTGGAGCTTGGAACTCCTTCCAGGTCTCCCATGTGGGTCACAGGGGCCCAAGCACTCAGCTTCTGCTGCTTTCCCAGGTGCATTAGCAGGGAGCTGGATGGGAAGTGGAGCAGCTAAGACTTGAACTGGCATTCATATGGGATGCTGGCTGTCACAGGAAGTGGCCCGACCTACTGCACCACAGTGCTGGCCCCAGGAATCCATCTTTTATTATTGGTTTGTAAGAGCTCTCTCCATATGAAGGGTGGTAGGCTTTGTCTGCCATACACTCCTATGTCAGAACACATTTCTCAGTTTATCACCTGCCTTTCAGTATTGTTTATGGTATTGATTGACTGGAGCCGCATTAATGTCTGCTTGCTAGACATCTTTTCTTATATGACTCAATGACATTTCAAATTCCACACATCCAGATTGAAATTTATTACTTCCCCCCGCCCCCAACAGCTGCCTCTTCTTGCTGACTTGCTGATTTCTGTTCATGTCATCACCATTTTCCTACTCACCCAGGATTGAAATGTTGAAGTCATCTCTGATTCCAGCTTCCCTCTCTTCCCCTACATTCTGTCAGTTGCCAACCCCTATATATTCTATTTCTGCAATTCCTTGGCAGGCAGCCCCTTGGGCGCCCCAGTAGTTCAGGTTCTCATTATTTCTTGGCTGGACTTTGACAATAGCCTCCCAAGTTCATCCCGTGTCTCCCCAATCCCAGTCCCTCCGCTCCTTTCTCCTCCTTGTTGCTACCACATTCATCTTCCTAAAGTCGAGCTCAAACAGAGAACTCCCTGGCTAAAGCACAGCAACATCTCCCCAGCCTCTGCAGTATTTAGTTACCACCTCTTAGCCTGGCCATGATTTCCGTTCAGCCAGATTCCCCACCGTCGCAGCCAAGCTGTTCCCAAGCAGGTGCTTTCCTGCCACTTCATCTTTCTGTTCCAACCACCCCTTCCTCTTCGAAGGCAGTGCCACCATCTCCACCTACCAAAATCCATTCACAAAACCCTACACCTTCCCCCACTGCCAGCTATCCCAGGGTTTCCTGACTCTCAATAGAATGTTCTCTCCTTTGAATGCCCAGAACAATTTGCTTGAACAACTTTTTTTTTTCTTTCAGAAAAATTTATTATTTATTTATTTGAAAGGTAGGGTTACACACAGAGAGAGAAAGAGGGAGAGACAGAGATAAAGGTCTTTCATCCATTGATTCACTCCCTAAATAGCTGCAAATTGCTGGAGCTGGGCTGATTCGAAACCAGGAGCCAGGAGTTTCTTCCGGGTCTCCCACGTGGGTGCAGGGACCCAAGCACCTGGGCCATCTTCCACTGCTTTCCCAGGTGCACTAGCAGGGAACTGGATCATAAGTGGAGCAGCCAGGACTGGAACCAGCGCCTATATGGGATGCCAACACTGAAGCTGGCTGCTTTACCCACTGTGCCATAGTGCTGGCCCCTTTGAACTTCTTTTGTAGAACAAACCTTGTTCCAGCACCTACTGGATCAGAAAGCAGAGTTCTTAGGGGAAACAGTCCCCAATATCTGTTTCTGCACAGTGCCGTGATGTCATAGGTGTTCAGTGGGTATGGATGGAATAAGAAGCTATGCTCCACGTAGCTGAGTGCCCAGGGATCGTGGGCCTCTGTTGTTCCCACCCCAACATGTGCAGCCTCATGGAGAGGGTGCAGCTGGCCAGCCACTGGCAGAGTGCAAGTGCCCTTAGCAAGAACAGAGCTGACTGGTGGCCTTCAGAACCGGAGATAGGGCTGGAACCACCTCTTCACCCCACGATCTGTGGTTATTGCAGTGAAAGGTGCCCAAATCCATTCATTTCTGTCTCATGCACATGGCAGATACTTCGAAGACTTGTTTACTTTTTATTTGAAAGGCAGAATGATAGAGAGAGAGGAGAGAAAGAAATCTTCCCTCCACTGGCTCACTCCTCAAATGAGTATAAGGGCCCAGGGCTGGGTCAGGTTGAAGCCAGGAACCCTGAACTCCATCGGGGTCTCCTGCATGAGTGGCAGGAGCCCAAGCACTTACATGGGCCATCATTCTATGCTTTCCCTGGTCCATGAGCAGGAAGTTGGATTGGAATTGGAGCAGCCAGGACTTGAACTGACGCTCTGATATGGGATGCCAGCGTCCCAGGCAGTGGCTTAACCCACTGTGCCACAGTGTTAGCCCTTAGATACTTCGTAAGTTGCCTATTGGAGGAAGAATCTCAGGGAGCCCCTATGGAAAATGGGTTGTTGGAATCAGCGTTGAGTGACAGCTAAGGGATGCTGGAGGCACTGGTGACCTTGACTGTTCGTGATGCCTGAATCAGCTAGGAGTTTTTCCCTCCTTAATCTATTTAAATAGAGTCAATATTGGGGTCAGCTCCATGCAAAGAGCCCTTTTTGGCTTTAGAGGTGACTCTGCCGCCTGCACGGGAGTGTGCAATTGACACAGTCTATTTTTAGCCTCCTGGAGACCGTGACCAACATCCCAAGCTGGGGTGGGCACACCTGCTGCATTCTAATGAGGCAGCCCCGCTTGCCTCTGCCAGCGAGCCTGGGCTCTTGCCGACCTGAATTCTGATGTTGCTAAACTGGGAAGTCTGCTTATTTCCCAGAGGCATTAGCCTAGATACGCCAGGAAAAGGGGACCGTGACCCTCCCCTGGCTCGCCCGCCTCCAGCCCTGGACACAGACTGTGCCCACAGCACGAGCGAGAGGCCCCACCCACTTGATTCTTGATCTGGCTTTGTCCTTGGAGCCTCCTGCTCCCTTGTAGAAAACCAGGAAGTAAGTCTGCGCTGACCCAGCTCACAGATGGGAAAACTGGGTCACAGAACAGCATTATGACTTTTAGTCTCTGTACCAGGAGCAGTAGTAATAATAAGGCACTTTGCTTCGAGTAGTGTTCTAAAGTCTTTATCTGTATACACTCATCCACACAGCCTGACGGTTCTTTCCTGTAGGTTTTTATTAGGATCTGTGTTGTATAGGGGAGGAAACTGAGGCACAAGGATGACAAACGACTTTCCAAGGTCCCTCAGTGCAGGAGGAGCAGAGCTGGGTCTCAGAGCCAGGCAGACCGGCCCCAGGGCTTGCACTGGGAGCCAATACCTGCACCATCCGCCTCTTGTTATCTGTTTGACATCTCACTAGAGCCAGGGTGGGATCCAGGACCCGGGTTCCTGGCGGCGGAGGGGCTGACCCTGGGTGCTGCTGCGGCTCCGCAAGCAAAAGCTCCACCCCGAGCTGAGGCCTTTCTTGTGCCCAACCCACAGGGTCTTCTACACTCTGGGGAGAGGGCTCTTCCCTGGCTCCTGTGGTCTGAGCTTCTGGGCTCCCCTTGCTCTACCTGGAAGAAGAAGCTCTCTGAGCCCCATCTTTTTCTCCTTCCTCCCCTGAGCCTGGAGGAGTCGGGGACCTAGCTGCGGGGCTTACGGGGTGGCGCTGGGCTGATTGCCAGATCGGGAGACAGAGGAAGTGCCACTTCCGGTGTGCAGGCGGGAGGTGAGCCACGGGGCCAGTGTCCCAGTGCTGCAGGGCAGGGCGCAAGACAACAGGTGTGAAAACCCAGAACCTGCGGCCAGCCTTGGAGAGCCAGTCCCTTCTGAGTGTGGCGCTACCTGCGGGGTGGAGAGAAGCCAAGGCACTTGATCTTGCTAAGGGCGCATTGAGCTCAGCCTTTGCTAAGCACTTTAACAACAGGAACTTGTCTAATCCTCAGGACGAGTCTAGAAGGCAGGGTCCACTTTATTGCCACTTTGGAGATGGGGAAACTGAGGCAGCAAGCAATGACTAATGTGCCCCACGGTTGTACAGCTGGTAAGCGGCTGGGCTGGGAGTTAGGACTCAGTGGACCGGCCATGGGCCGCACACACACCCCTTAGCCGCCGTGCCGTGCCCTGCGGCGCTGCCTGTCTTTTCTCTTTACTGAGGGCTTCTTAGTCTGCAAAGGAAGACATTACTGCCCTCGTTCACCGGAGAAGCGGATCGGCTCTGGTCACCCACCAGTAAGAGCTGCGACTGGAATAAATCCAGGTTAGCTAGGCCCCTCAGTTGGCGAGCCACCTCCTGCCAATCAGAGCCACCACCCAACCGCCAGGAAGCCTGAAGGGATCATGCGTCCTTCAGGGCTGGTGGCTGCGTCTGATTGGAGGAGAAGGAGAGGGCCGCACTCCCGGAGGGCGGGACTTGGGCGTCTGTGTCATGTCCCGGCCCCTTCTTTTCTCCTCAGGTGAGCGGTCCCCCGGCTCAGCCCCCTCAGCCTGTGGTCCCGCCCAAGCCTGTGCCCTGCGTCCATCACGTGTCCACCCAGCCCAGCTGCCCGGGACGGGGCAAACTGTCCAAGCTGCTGAACCCGGAAGAGATGACGTCGAGAGATTATTACTTCGACTCCTATGCCCACTTTGGGATCCATGAGGTAAAACATCATGGGGCTGGGGTGGCGGGGAGGGTGAGCTGGGACTAGATGGGACGAGCTGGGACGAACCAGGTCACTGTCATCCGGGCAGCAGTTTCTTCTCCTTTCAGCATCACTGAGTGGGTTCTCCCAGGGCCCCTGAACCCCTGAGCTCTTTGTCCACCGGTTCCTCGGGGAGGGGCAGGACCTGGAGCAGTGAGCAGGTGCCAGCGTGGGTCCATGTGTCCCATGGCCAGAGAGGGGGCAGGGCGGAGCCCCAGGTTTCTTTTCCATCCCGGCACCCCTGCTTCCTCCTGACCCCAAGCCTGGATGGCGTTGGTCACTGCAAGGAGCTCCAATGTGGGCAGCCCAAATATTTTTTCTTTCTTTTAAAATATTTATCTGTTTCTTTATTTGAAAGGCAGAGTGACAGAGAGAGAGAGAGAGAGAGAGAGAGAGAAGAGGGAGAGAGGAGAGAGAGAGAGAGGGAGAGAGATCTTCAATCTGCTGGTTCACTCCTCAAATGACTGAAACAGCCAGGGCTGGGACAGGGTGAAGCTGTTAGGGTCTGAAAAAGCCCACCGCCCAAGGAACGACTCCAAGAGACTTTTTCTCTCATGCAACCAGCAAAGGGTTAAATTTATTGATCCAACATGTTGGGGCCCTCTGACAAGGACAGAGGAGCAGTGAGGAACTACAGCATAGGGTTTATAAAGGCAAAAACCGCAAAATCGGGAGGTGGGAGAGAATACACGGTTGCTAAGCGGTTGCTAAAATCTGACAATCAGCAATTATGATTTTAAGACATAGACAAATCACATCTTCATTATTAGCCCAGGTAACCCAGGTGCAACCTTTCTACTTTTAAGCTTGAGCAATCATGCTAGGGGGTTTTTGTGCATTGCCAAGAGTGATGTAGTGCACTGCTATTGTCCGACTATTTGAGATCATAGTTTCAGACCAGAGTCTCACGGGGGGGGGGGTGCTTTCCCAGAATGCAGTCTCAAGTGCTCCAAAATGGAGTCCCTACTGTCAAGGTGCTACTTTACTCTGTCTTATTTTCACAGCTGCACCAGGAAGGTTTAAACCTGTAAGCTTAAGCTTAACTTTTCACACCCGTACATATACAATTTTAACTCTTCAAAGCCAGGTGGAATCCTTGGTTCCTGGGATTCTACCCGGGTCGCCCACGTGGGTGGCAGGGACCCAAGTACTTGGGTCATCTACTGCCTCCCCAGGGGCATCAGCAGGGAGTTGGATCAGAAGCAGAGCAGACAGGATGCTGGCGTCACAGGCAGCACTGAACCCGCAGTGCCACAATGCTGGCCCTGGCAGCCCAAATCTTTAGGCTGAAAAGGCCTCCCAGGGGTCACTATGTGGGTCCTTTAGGCCAGAAAACACCTCCAGGGGAAGAGATGCAGGAAACTCGTTGGGCCTCTGGCCCAAGTCTGACACCTGCTTCTCTGGGAATGCTTACGTCTTCATGCCTGTCGTATGCCACAGAGGGAGAGACAGATGTCAGCGTTAGAAAGAACACTGCCTCCTAAGAGAAGGCTTCCTGGCTGGGGCTGGAGCAGAGTGTTGTCCACCCTGCACACCCCACATTACAACCCCCAGCTCTCGCTTAAGCCCCCTCTCTCCCGCCCCCTCCAAAAAAAAACCAACCAACCAAACAAACAAACAAAAAAAAAAACAAAAACCAAACTCCTAGCACTGAGTGTATACTAAGTGCCAGGCACACTAAGTACATGACATGAATCATCTCATTTAATCCTCATTAGAGCCCTATAGAGAAAATAGCTCCTTATACCATGAAGAAAATAGTGAAAAAGGCACAAAAGTCCATTTGCATATGAATGCATTTTAAGAACAAGTCTTTGGGGCTGGTGTTTGGTGCAGTGATGAGGCTGCTGATGGGGATGCCCACATCCCATGTCAGAGTGCCTGCTTTGAGTCCTGGCTCCTCCCCTTCCGGTCCAGCATCCTGCTAATGCATACCCTGGAAGGCAGCAGGTGACGAGGTCCAAGTACTGGCATCCCTGCCACCTGTGTGGGAGACCCAATGGCATCCTGGGCTCCTGGCTTCAGCCTGGTTCAACCACAGCTGTTGTGGGGATCTGGGGAGTGAACCGGCAGATGGGAGAGCTTTTCTTGACTTTTAAAGAAAAAAAAATCAAATAAATTTTAAAAAATTAATTTACAGCTACCAACAAGTGTTGAAGCTCCCCTTCCAACTAGATGGGACTATAAGCTGTGGCTCTGTCCCAACAGCGGTGCTGCCACTGCTGGGAGGGTATTTAATACCAACAGCCAGCATTTTGAAAAGTGCTTACTGCATACTGGGCGTTGTTGATTATTGGCCCAGTTCTGCTCAGGGCCACCCTAGGAGGTCGGTATTGCTGTCTGCACCCATTTTACGGATGACTCACGACCTTCAGAATCAGATCAAGCCTGGCTCATCCTTGTGCTGCCTTTGTGCAAGGCCATGGGCTAGAAGTTTAACCCTCACATTTGGCCCCAGGGACTGCATTGCTAACCACCGAGCCGTACTGCCTTGGAAACAAGCTCCCCTTCTTTCTGGAAACTTCAGAAGCACGTGGACTGATGAGTCCTGGCTGGTCCCTTCTGCAGTCCTCTGGGGAGGGGCTTAGGCTCACTCAGGGGCGACTCCCTGAGAATTGCCCTCTACATTAAAGCATTTGGCCTGGGGCCCACAGAGTGGGGGCTGGGGACTTGTGCCCAGTTCTGAGGGTCCTGACCCAGGATGGGCTGGTGCCACCTCAGGCACCTGCTCCCTGACAGAGTGGGGCTAGCGTGGGCATGGAGCCCTGGCCGAGGCCGGGGAGAGGCTCTGGGAGGCAGAAGGGCCTCCACTGAGAGCTCCCCTCATCAAGACCGAGCCCTGCATCCCAGGGTTTGTCCTCCATGGGACAAAGGCTGACAGGCCTGTGGCTCTGGGTATCCGTTTTCAGGCAGCTTCTTGGGAGGACAGAGCAGTTCTGGGAACCTCAAAATGCATCCCCTTGGGTTTGCCTGAAGTCTTCCTGTGAGAAATCAGTTAACCACCTCCCCCTGGAGCTCAGCCCTCCCCAATATCCAGGCTCATCTGCCCCAGGAAGCATGTTCTGGTTGGCTTCTTGGGTACCGCCCTCGGAATGCCTCAGTCCCTGCTGGCCACACCCTCGCCCCTGGAAGGTACTCACATGTGCGTTACTGATCGCAATTCCTTCAGCAGCTGGAGCCCCAGCCCCTAACGAGGGTGACGGTTGCAAGGCTTTGCATGCCAGGGCTTTGCATGCCTTCCGACTTGCAAAGGTCTGTTGGCATGGCTGCTACTTGAATCATTCAGGTGAGGCCTGGTCAGGGCCACAACCCAGCACCCAAAGGAAATGACCTCCACTTGGGAGAGGACACCAGGGGCCACCAAAGAAACAGTAGCTCAGCTTCCTTCAACTCTGCCTGTTGATAACCAAACCCAACTTGCGCATGAGTGTGTAGCGCAGACAGGGCAGGGGACTTGGCCTTAAGGAGCGGCAGGTCATAGACGCGTTTCTGACCTGGAAGAGCTCTTGGCAACCTTCTCATCAGGAAGTACTTCTGCACATGCCGCTGCTGTTGTAGGCTGGCTCTAGGCGAATGCATGGGTCCTTCAGTGCAGGGCTGGCTGGCTGACCTTCCTCCACCTGCGAGGTGCTCCTTACCTTGTTTTTGGCCCCCAAGATCATCTGGTGCAGGAGGCAAGGGAGCACATGGATGGACTCCGAATGTTGCTCTTGGCAAGGAGAGGGCCTGACCAAGTTTCTTGTTACCAAGCATTAGGGATCTCTAGTCCACACCAGGCGGCTTGCACCAACACCTTTGCCTTGTTGGTCTGGGCGAGACTGGTATGACACCACTCGGAGCCGAGCTAGCTGCTGGGCAGGCTGCTCCCCATGGTTAGCAGGGCCCACCCAGGTGGCGGTGGCAGTGGCAGCCTGCTCAGCAGCAGTGAGCAGAATGAGGAGGAGGCCCGGTGCGGAGTGCACTGCGTTTGATCAGGCTGTGGATACGTGCGAGAGTGCTGAGCGGGGTGGAGCGCTGGCGGCTGCAGACCCTGTGGACACTTCTGCTCTTCCCCTCCCACCCCTCCACCCTGAGCAGTCGCCTTGCAACCCAGGGCCTCTCTGAGAAGAGTGCAGGCTTGGGCAGGAGCAAAGTGACAGCTATGTGCCCCCTGAGGCTTCCACGCACTGAGGTGGCGGAGCCCATGACCTCCCGGATCAGGGTCTCTGACAGTCAGCCCTGGGCTGGGAAGCTCAGCCTCCAAGAGAATCTTTGCCATGTGGCTGTGCTGCCAGCCCCCCGAGCTCTGGGTGCCAACCCTCCTCCCGGCCATCTCCCTGCCTTTGAGAATCCTGCTGCAGGTTTTTCTGAAATAGATTCTTGGGGCCTCATTTCCCAGCAATTAGTCAATGTGCTGTCATGCGTTTAATAAGCAGGAAAGCTGGGAGACAAAACCGTCCGCAGAGAGGGCTGGGAATCGTTTGCCAGAGTGGTGAGCTCATGTCCGACAGACCTCAAGACTTCCCTGTCCCCCACCTGCCCCCCAAGGAGGGCTCACGGGTGAGGGGGAAGAAGGGGACACAGAGCTTGCTCTTTTGGTGGACCCAGGATGGGAACTTTACTATGTCACAGCTTTCTTCTCCCAGAGCTTGTACTTGGGACCTGACTCCTGAGTCTGGGGGCTTAAGGAAAGGAGGAAGGGGCCAAAGAAGCGACAAAAAGCGAGTTAGGAAAGGACACTTGGAGAACTGTATTAGCAAAAATAGGACCTGGAGAGGTGCTTGACCAACCCAGTTCCATCTGGGAAGGCAGTTGGGATTTCTAACTGCAACAGTGATTGGGAGATTTCCGACATCCAGGTCATTACTTTGCTTCCAGTCCTTGCTCATCCTCAGCTGTTTGCTTCCACAGATGAAGAGGGTGTGGTTATCACCAACTTCCAGGACTAACACTTCTGTGGACCTTAATCCATTTATTAATCATTGCAACAACCTTACATAGTAGGCGCTATGATTGCGCATTCTGTAGATGAAGAAATCGAGGCACAGAGGCTGATGGTCTGGGTCACAGAGCTCAGCTGCAGGGGTGGTGTGGTCTGAATGCAGGAACTCTGGCCCCAGGATCTGTGTGTTTAGCCATTATGCTGATGGTCTTCCAATTTTTTGAGCACATATTATGCACCACATTCTGTGTCTGCTGTTGGGGATGCTGTTTGGTCCCGGAGATCTCCTGCAGAGGAAGCTTCGGCTCACCTTCAGGATATTTAAAGCCAGAAATGAACTTCATATAAACAAGCCCCTATCTTATGCAGCTTCTAACAAGATCGCAGACACCGACTCTGGGACAGCAGAGGAGTTGCAGCTGAGCTTCAGATGGCTTCTTGCCCTTTTTTAAGATTTATTTATTTATTTGAAAGTCAGAGTTACACAGAGAGAGAAGAGGCAGAGAGAGAGAGAGAGAGAGAGAGAGAGAGAGAGAGGTCTTTCATTCAATGGTTCACTCCCCAGATGGCTGCAACAGCCGGAGCTGCACTGATCCGAAGCCAGGAGCCAGGAGCTTCTTCTGGGTCTCCCATGCGGGTGCAGGGGCCCAAGGATTTGGGCCATCCTCTACTGCTTTCCCAGGCCATAGCAGAGAGCTGGATCAGAAGTAGAGCAGCCAGGTCTTGAACTGGCGCCCATATGGGATGCCAGTACTGCAGGCGGCGGCTTTATCCGCTACGTCACAGTGCCAGCCCCCCTAACTAGCATTATAGAACATAACATCCCAAATTCTAGAAGACACATTCTTTTCAAGTGTACATGGAAGTACTTACTAAGACAGATCATATGCTGGGTCACAAAACAAGTCACAATAAACTTAAAATTAGAGTCATGCAAAGTACTTTTTTTTTTTTTAACATAATGGATTAAATTAGAAACCAAAAGCACTGTTATCTGGAAAATCTCCAAATAATTGGAAATTAAGCAGCATTCTTCTAAGTAGCTCATGGGCAAGAAGAGACATCACAAGAGGAATTAAAAATATTTTAAACTAAATGATAGCACACAACGTAAAATAATTTGCAGAATGCAGTTAAAGCAATATATGGAGGAAAATTTATAGCTTAAAATGCATATGTTGTAGAAAAGAGGAAAGTATAAAGTCAATGATCAAAGTTTCCACCTTACAAAACTAGAGAAAGAAGAACAAATAAAACTCATGCAAGTTGAAGAAAGAAAATAATTAAGATGCAATAAGAAATCAGTGAAGCAGAAATCAAACAGTATAAAAAAATCAGTAAAGTCAAAATATGGTCTTTGAAAACTTAATTCAATTGATAACAACTAAATAGACTGATCAAGAAGAACCAAAACAGGAAACACAAATTATAACCTCATAAATGGAAGCAAAGACATCATTACAAGTAGTACACATATTCAACAGATACTGAGAGACCAGTATGACGACGTTATGTCAATAAATTTGATATCTTAGATGAAATGGATAAATTTCTTGGAAAGTTATCCTGTCAAAACTGATATAAATTATATAGAAAATCAAAATACCCTTCATCAAAGAAATAAATTGAATTCATGATCTAAAGTCATCCCACAAAAACAATTCCAGGCCCCTGTAGTTTTACTGGTGAGTTACAACAGACATTTAAAGAAAAATACCAATTCCCCACAAACTTTTGCAGAAAACATACATGTAGCAATACAACCTAACTTATATGATGAGCAGCATAATTTTGGATTAGAGAAGGTGAGTGGAAGTTATAGATCAATATCCCTCCTAAATATACATAAAATATCTTCAAGAAAGTATGAGTAAATAAAGATCAGTAATATCTTAATAGGATAATACTCCATGACAAAGTATTGGTTCACCATTCAAAACCCATCTATGGAGGTCAATGATTAATAGATTTAAGGAGGAAAGTCATTTGCACTCAATAAATGTAGAAATAGTGTGACAAAGTTCAATACAAGTTCCTGATAAAGCTCAGCAAGTTAAAAATAGAAGGGAACTTCTTCAATCTGATAAAAGACATGGAAAGCCTGCAGCTAAAATTATACTTGCTGGTGACAAGTTGTATATTATTGGAACAAAGGAAGGATGTCTGTCATCTATAGTTCTATTCAACATTTTGCTGGCAGTTCTTGCCAGTGTAACAAAGCAAGAGGAAAGAACAAAAAGTAAAAAGCACACAGATAGGAAAAAAGAAGTAAAATTGCCTTTATTCCAAGTGACAGGGCCTTTTTATAGAGACATTAAGGAATCTTAAAAACCTACTAGAACTAATAGGCAAAGTGATCAAGACTGTAATCTATGAGGTCACTATATAAATACACTGGAAAAAATTGAAATGTCGTATCTAGTGCTGCAAAATAAAACATTTAGGAGTTAATTTCTACTAGAATCTATAGAACATTCCAGGAATAATTTAAAGAGGACCTAAATAAGTGAATCAAATGTTCTTGGATTGTAAAACTCAATTGTGATAAGATGACAATTCTCCACAAATTTATCTTCAGATTTGCTGCAATTGCAACAAAACTGCAGGAAGCTATTTTGTATGAATTAACAATCTAAATTTTAAAATTTTCATGGAAAAGACAAAGGACCAAGAAAAAACAAACTAATTTTAAAAAGAACTAAGTTGAAAGAGTCTCACTACTTGATTTCAAAATTAATATAAAGCTACAGAAAGATACCAAGATGGCCATACAGAGGTGCCCACAAGTTGCTTCCTCCTCTACAGTGGAAAATAAAAACAACAAATAAAAACCTGTATCTCAAGGTGGGTGGCCGAGGGAGAGTTCTGGAACTCAGCGTGGAAGACACGGAAACTGTGGACTGTGTGGAGACTGGGTGGCAATAGAGAGAGAGAGGAGCAAAGCACACTGGCACCCAAGACCCCAGCCCCATGGCTGGAGGAATCCTCACTGCGGTAAAGGTAAATGAGAGCGCCTCATTAGAGCCCCTCCCCAGAGACACCAGACGCCAGCTCTTAGCTACAGGAGGGTGCACCGTTGTCAGAGGCTTGGAGCTCCGCAAGAGAGCTGCATGATAGCAGTAAAAGGGGGAGAATGCATGGGCCAGGCCCACAGCGCCCAGGCTGCCCCAGTGCAGCATCACCACCTTGAGAAAGCAGCCAATCTCGGAGTACACACCGCCCTAGGAAACGGAAGGCCCTGCTATACCCGTCCACGGGGTCCCACAGGCATCCCACTACAACAGCAAGAAGGGCTGTAGCCTCACAGGCTCAGCCACACCCAGCAGCCCTATGGTGACCCCAGGACCATGGCCTAAGCAATGGCCTGCACTTCAGGGGGTCAGCAGGGGGACTCCTCCCAGACCCCTCGAAGCTGGGGTACTCACCGCTTTGACTTGGGGGTCCCTCCTTCTTCCTCTGCGGTAAGAAGTCTTTTACCACAAGCCGTCTTCAAAAGCAATAGACACAGCCGACCCGCCGGATGTGCAGTGTGGGTGCACAGGAAGTATGAGAAGGCAAGCTAACGCGACACCCCCAAAGGAGCACGGTCACTAGAGTGGCAGAGCCTAACAAAGAGGACATCAACAAAATGGCTGAGAACGAATTCCAAAGAATGACTCCCAGGAAACTCAGTGAGATTCAGGAGAATACAGACAGTTCAACTGAACGAGAAAAACAATCGTGTATATGATGATAAGCTCAGCAAAAAGATATTTTGAAAAAAATAAACAGAAATCTTGGAAAGGAGGAACTAACTTAATAAATCAAATAAAAAATTCGGTTGAAAGTGTCACAACAACTAGACCAAGCAGGAGAAAGAATACCTGAACTTGAAGACTAGACTTCTGAAACACCCCAGACCAAAAAAAAGAAAAAAAAAAAAAGAATCAAGACTACCTCTGAGACCTTTGGACACCGTTAAAGGAACACACGTTCAGGTTTTTGGGATCTCAAAAGGCAAAGAAAAGGGGAAAGGCATAGAAAACCAATTCAGTGAATTAATCACTGAAAAACTTCCTAGGCTTGGGGAAGAGATGAACATTCAGGCACAGGAAGTCACAGGAATCCAAACAGACATGACTATAGGGAGATTCTCTGCGGGGGGGCAGCGTGGTGCAGCGGGTAAAACCTCTACCTGCACCGCCAGCATCCACGTGGGTGGCAGGCCAGCTTCCTGCTGATGGCCTGGGAAAAGCAGCAGAGGATGGCCCAAGTGCTTGGGCCCCGGCACCCATGTGGGAGACCCGCATGAAGCTCCTGGCTCCTGGCTTTGACCTGGCCCAGTGCTGGCCATTACGGCCATCTGGGGAATGAACTAGTGGATGGAAGATCTCTTTCTCTCTGTAACTCTGACTTTCAAAGAAAGAAAGAAAGAAAATATTTTTTAAGAAAGAGTTTCACTGCATTTATTATAGTCAAACTGTCAAAAGTACGAGACAGAGAGAGAATTCTAAAAAAATAAGACACAAGCACCAAGTCACATTACAGGGAATGCCCCCCTGAGACTCACAGCAGGTTTCTTAGCAGAAACCTTATAGGCCAAGAGGGAATAGAACATTATATTTCAAGTGCTGGTAGAAAAAACTGCCAGGAAAAAACGCTATATTCATCCAGCCAAGATATCCTTCACAAAATGAAGGAGAAATAAGGACTTCGCAAGACAAGCAAAAACTGAAGGAATTCAACACCACCAGCCCAGCCTTGCAAAAGATGCTTAAAGGCATCCATCATCCAGAAGCAAGGGAAAGATAACCACTGTCATGAAAACATGGGAAAGCATAAAATTCACTAGAAGAGCAGGATCACAAAAGAGATATAGAAAAGAATCAGATTTATCCATACAGCAAACCACCAAATCACGAAGATGAACAACAGAAAGGGAGAAAAGTTCAAAGCAAGTAGAAGAAATATAGCAGAAGAATGAGAGTAAGTCTTTTTTTTTTAATTTATTTTATTTATTTGACAAACAGAGTTACAGGGTAGGAGAAGGAGAGAGAGAATTTTCCATCCACTGGTTCACTCCCCAGATAGCTGCCAAAGCAGGAACCTAGAACTCCATCTGAGTCTCCCATGTGGATGGCAGGAGCCCAAATACTTGGGTCATCTTCCAATGCCCTCCCAGGCACATTAGTAGGCAGCTGGATCAGAAGTAGAGCAGCTGGGAATCAAACAGGAGTTCATATGGGATGCTGGCACTGCAGGCACTGGTTTAACCCATTGTGCCACAACTAAGGTCCCAGGAGTAAGTCTTGATTTATCAATAATATTCTTGAATGCAGATAGACTAAATTCTCCATTTAAAAAATACAGACTGGCTGAATGGATAAAAACCTAAAAAGACAAATGATAACTGCCAAGGAGAAGCTCACTGCACCAGTAAAGATGCATTCAGACTGAAAGTGAAAAGACAGCAAAAGATAGTCCATGCAAATTGGGGGTGAAAGGAACAGGAGTAAGTAAGTATACTTGCATCAGACGAAGTAGACTTTAAAACAAAAGCTATGAAAAGAGAAAAAGAAAGTCACTATATAATGATCAAAGGATCAATTCAGTGAGAAGATGTAACTATTGTAAATATATATGCACCTCATGCTGGAGCACCCAATTTTATAAAACAAACATCATTAGAACTAAGTAGACAGACTCCAATGTAGTGATAGGAACTCGACATCCCACTTTCACCAGTGAATCATCCCAGAAGAAAAGTCCATAAAGAAACATAAGAATTAAACTATAGAGTTTAACTCCACCATAGACCAATGGACCTAACAAGACACCTGCAGAACATTCAGCAGGGCCCACGCATTCTTTTTATGAACACATACAAAATTCTTCAGAATAGATCATATGTGAAGCCACAGAGCAGCTCTTGACAAGTTCAAGAAAGTCAAAATGATATTTTCTGACCACAAGGAATTAAACCAGAAGTCAGGGACTGGCATTGTGGTACAACAGGTTTAAGCTGCTGCTTGTGACACTGGCGTCTCATTTTGGAGCACCAGTTCAAGTCCCCACTGCTCTGCTTCCAATCAGGCTCCCTGCTAATGAGCTGGGAAGGCAGTGGAGGATGTCCTTACCACCCAGGTGGGAGACTCAAATGGAGCTCCCGGCTCCTGGCTTCAGCCTGGCCCAGCCCTGGCTGTGTGGCCATCTGGGAGTGAACCAGTGGATAGAAGATCTCTTTATCTCTGTCTCTTCTTATCTTTCTTTCACTCTGCCTTTTAAATAAGTAAATGACTCCTTTTTAAAAAGTTAGAAACCAACAATTGAAGAAGCTCTAGAAAACAGAACAACATGTTTTTGAATGAATAATGGGTCATTGAAAAAATAAAATAGAAATTTAAAAATTTCTTGAAACAAATGAATATGGAAACACAGCACAGCACACCAAAATTTATGGGATACAGCAAAAGCAGTACTGAGGGAAATTTATAGAAATAAGTGCTTACAATAAAAATAAGAAATATTCCAAATAAGCAACCCATCTCAAGAACCCAGAAAAGAAGGAACAAAATCAAAATTAATAGAAGGAAACAAAGATCAGAAAGAAATGAAATATAGACTAAAAACCACAAAAGATCAATGAAACAAAGAACTTATTTTCCGAAAATATAAAGAAAATCGAGAAATTTTCAACTAAACTAACAGAAAACAAAGAAGACTCAAATACACAAAACCATATACCAGAAAGAGAGGCATTACCCCTGATAGCACAGAAATACAAAGGATCATTGCAGAATATTATGAACGACTATATGTCAATGAAATGAAAAACCTAGAAGAAAGGTAGAAATTGCTGGACATCTATAACCTATCAAAATTAAATCATGAACACATAGAAAACCTGGACAGACCAAAAATGAGTAGTGACGTTGAATCAACAGTAGACAGGACAGGCATTTGAGCTGGTGGTTAAGACACCATTTGGATGCCTACATTCCATCTCCGAGTGTCTGGGTTTGAGTCTGGATCTGCTCCTGATTCCAGCTTCCTGCTAATGTGCGCCCTGGGAGGCAGCAGTGATGGCTCAAATAGTTGGATCCCGGCCACCTGTGTGGGAGACCCAGCGTGAG
The DNA here is from genome assembly GCF_964237555.1 of Oryctolagus cuniculus. Classification (NCBI taxonomy): domain Eukaryota; kingdom Metazoa; phylum Chordata; class Mammalia; order Lagomorpha; family Leporidae; genus Oryctolagus; species Oryctolagus cuniculus. The sequence goes on along the minus strand of NC_091440.1, from coordinate 105,852,565 downwards.
TTCCCAGTTCCTGGCTTCTGCCAGGCCTAGCTCTGGTTGTTGTGTGCATTTGAGGAATGGACCTGTGGACGGGAGCTCTGTCTCTGTCTGTCTGTCTTTCTTTCTTCTCAAATAAAAAACAGTAAGAAAAACTCATTTTACCAAGAAAATCTCAGGACCAGATGGCTCTATTGTCAGAGTCTATCAGACCTTTAAAGAAGTAACACCAGTTCTTCCTAGACTATTCCAAAAAACTAAAAGGGAAGGAATTCTTCTAAATTCATTCTTTGATCCAACACTATGCTAATATCAAAATCAAGCAAGGACAAAACAAAATAGAAAATTGTAGATAAATCTTCCTGATGAACATAGATGCCAAAAAATTTCAACAAAATACTAGCAAATGGAACCCAATAGTACATCAGAACCATCATTCGCCATGATTGATACCCAAGGAAGGCAAGGGAGTTTCAATATTTGCAAATGAAGAAATGTGGGACTTGGGGCCGGTGCTGTGGCGCAGCAGGTAAAGCTGCCACCTGCAGTGTCAGCATCCCATATGGGTGCCAGTGGGAGACCTGGCTGCTCCACTTCCAATCCAGCTCTCTGTTAATGTGCCTGGGAAAGCAGCTGATGATGGCCCAAGTCCTTGGGCCTTTGCACCCCTATGGGAGACCCAGAAGAAGCTCCTGGCTCCTGGCTTCAGTCTGGCCCAATACTAGCCATTGCAGCCATTTGGGTAGTAAACCAGTAGATGGAAGATTCTCTCCCTCTCTCTTTCTACCTCTACCACTTCCTCTCTGTATCTCTGCCTTTCAAATAAATAAATGATCTTAAAAAAAAAGAAAATGAAAAGAAAAAAGTGTAGCACTGGTGTTGTGGAGCAGTGGGTCAAGCTGACCCTTGTGACACTAGTGGCCCAGGCAGCCAGTGTCTCAGTGTCAATTCAGGTCAGGCTGCTCTGCTACTGGCCCAGCTCTCTGCTGGTACAATTTGAGGGGTTGGAAGCAGAGGATGGTCCAGGTGCTTATGCTCCTGCTGCCCATGTGGGAGGCCTGGCTAGAATACCAGGCTCTGCAGCCATTTGGGAGAGTAAACCAATGGATGGAGAATCAATTCTTTCTCTCTCTCTCTCCCTCTCCCTCTCTCTCTCTCTCTTTATTTCTGCTATTCTGCCTTTCAAATAAATGGGTGCATAAATCTAAAAAAATCAATAAATGCAATATATCAATAGAACAAAGAACAAAAATCATATGATCATCTCAATAGATGCAGAAAAAGCACTTAATAAAATTCAACATCCCTTACAATAAAAACCCTGAAAAAATTAGGGAACATACCTTTGCATAACAAAAGCTAAGGCTATATATGACAAGCCTATAGCCAATATCATACTGAAAACAGACAAGTTGACAGCATTTTCTTCTAAGATCTGGAAACAGACAAGGGTGTTTACTCTTACCACTCTTATTTAACATAGTACTGGAAGTTTTAGCGAGAGCAATCAGGCAAGAGAAAGAGATGAAAGGCAGAAAAATAGGAATGGAGGAATTATTACACTTGCAGATGGTATGATTCTATATATAGAAAAATATAGATTTCCCAAAAGACTATTAGAACTGAGAAATTCAGGAAAGTTTCATGATACAAAATCAATATACAAAAATCTGTATCATTTTATACACCAATAATGAACTTCCTGAGAAAGAAATCACAAAATAAATCCCTTTAATGATATCACCAAAATTAAAAATTAAAGGTAAATCTAGAAATAATATAACCAAAGAAGCATAAGATCTCTGCAATGAAAAATAAAATGCTGGTGAAAGAAACTGAAGAAGGCACACACACACAAAAGGAAAGGCTTCCCATATTCATGGATTAGAACAATTAATATTGTTCAAATGTCCATATTACCCAAAGTAGTTTACAGATTCAGTGGAATCCCCATTAAAATATGGATGAAAGTCTTCACAGAACAAGAAAAAACAACCTTAAAATTCATATGGAAACATAAAAGACTCCAAGCAGCCAAAGCACTCTTTAATAAAAATAAAGAAAGCTGGAAGAGTCACAATACCTGATCTGGCGAAATGTCACAGAGCTGTAACCTAAACAGCAAGATGCTGGCATTAAAAACAGATGCCTTTTGGGGCTGGCACAGTAATGTAGTGGGTAAAGCCACCGCCTGCAGTGCCAGCATCCCATATGGGCGTCAGTTCAAGTCCCGGCTGCTCCACTGCCCATCCAGCTCTCTGCTATAGCCTGGGAAAGCAGTAGAAGATGGTCCAAGTCCTTGGGCCCCTGCTCCAGTGTGGGAGATCCAGAAGAAACTCCTGGCTCCTGGTGTTGGATTGGCACAGCTTCAGCCATTGCGGCCATCTGGGGAGTGAACCAGTGGATGGAAGACCTCTCTCTTTCTCTGCTTCTCCTTCTGTGTAACTCTGACTTTAGAGTAAATAAATAAATTCTTAAAAAACGAACAAACAAACAGATGCATACACCAGAAATAAACCCACATCTACAGCCAATGAATTCTCCGCAAAGGCATTTGAAGCATACACTGGAGAAAAGCCAGCCTTTTCAATACGTGCTGTTGGGAGAATAGTGTATTCCTATGCAGAAGATTGAAGCTTGACTCCCCCCACTTCACATACTATTAGACTAAATGATCAAAGACCTAAATGCAAGACCTGAAATTATGAAACGAGAAGAAAACACAAGGGAAACACTTTGAGGCATCAGTATAAGCAATGGTTTTTGGATAAGATTCCAAAGCACATGCAAAAATACACAAATGAGATGATAGCAAACCGAAAAGCTTCTGCATAGCAAAGCAAACAATCAACGGAGTGAAGACACAGCAGACAGAATGGGAGTAAACACCGACAAGCTGCATCCGAGAGAGGGCTGATGCCTGGAACATAGAAGAACTAAAAGCTCAAAAATAAAAAATGCAACTTTAAATGGGCAAACGATACATTTCTCAAAAGAGGAGCTACAAATGACTGACAAACATATGAAAAAATGCTCAGTCTCATTCATCATAAGGGAAATGCAAATCAAAACCACAATGAGATGTCATCTCTCCCTAGACGGAATGACTATTACAAAAAAGAAAAGAAAAAAAAAAAAGAACGCTGGTGAGGATTAGAGAAAAGGGAACAATTTCACACTGTTGGTGGCAATGTAAATTAGCATAGCTATTATGGAGAACAGAGTGGAAGCTCCCTAAAAAGACTAAAAATAGATCCACCATATGATGTAGCTATCCAGCTTCTCATTAACTCGTATATCCAAAGTAAATGAAATCAACATATCAAAGAGATATCTTCATTCCCATCTTCTTGTAGCACTTGTCATAACAGCCGGTATTATGGGATCAACCTGTATGTCTATGGTGAAAGGATACAGCAAATGGGAGTATATACACAATGTAATATTATTCAGCCATAAAGAAGAACAAAAATCCTGTCACTTGCAGCAAAATGGGTGGAACTGAAGGAAAATTATTTTAAATAAACCAGACACAGCTAAACAAATATCACATGTTGTTTTTCATAAGTGGAAGCTAAAAAAAAGATTGATCTGTATGTAGAAGAGTGATTACTGGAGCCTGGGTATGGGGGGGTGGTGCAGGCAGCAGGAGGAGGGAGGGAGGTTGGGTAATGGGTATCAAAACACAGTTAGGGAAAAGGAACACATTCTAGTGTTCCACAGCACAGTAGGATGACCGTCATTCATACCAGCTACCTCGAATTTTGTGAAGAACTAGAAGAGAGGAACTGGCAGCCCTCAAACAGGAAGAAATGATAAAGCGATCAGGCAGCTGTCGGTTAGCAGGTCAGACGCTGCTTGGGATTCCTGCACAGCATGTTGGGTGCCTGGGTTCAAGTCCTGGCTCCACTCCTGATTCTGGCTTCTTGCTGATGTGTACCTTGAAGGCAGCAGGTGATGGCTCAAGTAGTTAGATCCCTGCCCCCCATATGGGAGACCCAGATTGAGTTCATGGCTTCTAGCTTTGGCTTGGCCCAGATCTAGATGTTGGGGCATTTGTGTAGGGAACCAGCAGACAGATTTCCCTCTCTCCCACCCTCTGTCTCTCTGCCTCCAAAAATAAATAAATATTTAAAGAAAGAAGAAATGGTAACAGAATGGAAATGTTAATCACCCAAATTTGATCAGTATGTGCTGTATATACATGTGTTGAAATATTACACTGCATACCATAAAAATGTGCATGGTAATAAAAATAAGAACACAGTAATCAAGTTAGTGTTGAACTGTTATAAATAGAACTGATCAGTGAGGCCACACAGGATTTTTGAGTCAGATGGTAAATTGATTCAATGAGAGGACTGATAGTCTGTTTAGCAAATGGTGCTTGAACCACTCATTTTGTGAACAAAATAAGCTACACTCTAAACTTCCTCCACATACAGTAATTAATTTGACATGAATCATAGACCTGACATTAGAGGCCACCACTCTGAAACTTTTGAAAGAAAACGCAGGAAAATGTCTTTGGGACTTTGGGGTAAACAAAGATTCGACATGGCACAGAAAGCAGTGGTTGTAAGAGCACAAAACTGAAAAATTCCTCTTTGTCAAAATTAACATTTTAATAAATGTTTATTAAAATATTATTACTAAATAAATATTTATTAAAATATTATTATATAATATTTATTTATTTATTTGAAAGTCAGAGTTACACAGAGAGAGGAGAGGCAGAGAGAGAGAGAGAGAGAGAGAGGGAGAGGTCTTCTGTTTGATGGTTCACTCCCCAGTTGGCTGCAACGGCCAGAGCTGTGCCAGTCCGAAACCAGGAGCTTCTTCCGGGTCTCCCACATGGGTGCAGGGGCCCAAGGACTTTCGGCCATTCTCCACTGCTTTCCCAGGCCACAGCAGAGAGCTGGATCAGAAGTGGAGCAGATGGTCGGTGCCGCGGCTCACTAGGATAATCCTCCGCCTTGCGGTGCCGGCACACCGGGTTCTAGTCCCGGTTGGGGCGCCGGATTCTGTCCCGGTTGCCCCTCTTCCAGGCCAGCTCTCTGCTGTGGCCAGGGAGTGCAGTGGAGGATGGCCCAAGTGCTTGGGCCCTGCACCCCATGGGAGACCAGGATAAGTACCTGGCTCCTGCCATCGGATCAGCGCGGTGCGCCGGCCGCGGCACGCCGGCCACGGCGGCCATTGGAGGGTGAACCAATGGCAAAGGAAGACCTTTCTCACTGTCTTTCTCTCACTGTCCACTCTGCCTGTCAAAAAAATTAAAAAAAAAAAGAAAGAAAAAAAAAAAAAAGAAGTGGAGCAGCTAGTTCCTGAACCCGGCCCATATGGGATACTGGCACCTCAGGCCAGGGCATTAACTGACTGTGCCACAGCGCCGGCCCCACAGCTGGGTTTTTAAAAAGATTTATTTTGAAAGTCAGAATTACAGAGAGGGAGAGAGACGAGAGATCTTCCATTGGCTGATTCACTCACCACATGGCCACAATGGCCAGTGCTGAGCCAGGCCACAACCAGGAGCCAGGAGCCAGGAGCTTCTTCTGAGTCTCCTATGTGGGTGGCAGGTGCCCAAAGACAGCAGTGGAGGATGGCCCAAGTGCTTGGGCCCTGCACCCCATGGGAAACCAGGAGAAGCACCTGGCTCCTGGCTTCAGATCAGTGCGGTACGCCGGCCACAGGGGCCATTGGGGGGTGAACCAATGGAAAAAGGAAGACCTTTCTCTCTGTCTCTCTCTCTCTCTCACTGTCCACTCTGTCTGTCAAAAAAAAAAAAAAAAAAAAAAAAGGCCGTGTCTCAAATCGGGGTGCTGGGGTCAGTTACCCAGTCCAGTTTCTAATGCAGATCCTGGGAGGCTGTTGGGTCCTTGGTACCCACATGGGAGACCTGGATTGAATTTTGGTCTCTGCCTCAGCTGGTCCCAGCTTCAGCTATTGAGGGCATTTCTCTCTCTCTCTCTCTCTCTCTCTCTCTCTGGACAGGACACACGTGGCCATGCTGTCCTGTTCTCAAATAAATGTTTAAAAATTAGACACAAATATACTGTGTTGAACCAAAGTAGCCAGGCACATATGCACACATGTCATGGAATTCAATTTATGTGAAGTTCTAGGAGAGGAGAGGGAAGCTTCTCTGATAGGGATTGGATGAGTGGTTGTCTGGGGTGGGGGTGCGGATTGACAGCAAAGGGGCATGCAGGGCTTTCTGGGGTGAAGGAGATGATGTGTGCCTTGGTTACAGTGTAGTTACACCGGTCCACACCCGCACACTGAGCCACGGCCCTTGAAATCAGTGCTCTGCACTGCATGCAAATCATACTTCCATAAAGCTAATATTTTAAAATGTCACCTCTGTATGGTTGGTGATGAGTTAGTTAAAAGTGTTTGCCAATAAAGCAGGGGTTAGCCTGGCAGTTAAAATAGCCATGTGTCATATCAGAGTGCCTGAGTTTGATTTGTGGCTCTGGCTCCTGGTGCCAGCTTCATGCTAATACAGACCTTGGGAGGCAGTGGGGGATGGGTCAAGTGGTTGGCCACTCATGGCGGAGACCTGGATGCAGTTCTTGGATACCAGCTTTGGCCCTTCCCAACCCCCAGCCATGGTGGACATTTGGGAGTGAGCCAGCAGATGGCACATCTTTATCTATCTCCCTCTCTCTCTCTCAAATAAATAAAATAATTTAAAACTGGTTGCTGATATTTTGAATGGCCAAAGGTCCCTGTGCCAGCATCATGCACGTAGTCTTGTTCTCCTTGGCTGGAGATGATTTGCACAGGTAATCTAGTTCCTCTCTCGTAACAGAATTCTTAATTATGGACCAAGGAGCATTTTTTCTGTTCTTGTAAACAAACAAACATTCACATGGAAGGACTTCAAAAATCTGTTCATCAATGACTCTCTTCTCTGTAGCAGACTTTGCTTTGAGTCTAACTTAAATGTCTCATGCTGTGTTGCACTGATTTTTTTTTTTCTTTTGCTCTGGTAAATTGGAGCTTGCTGTGGTCTGGGCATGAGTTTCTCTGCTGCTGAGACAAAAGCTGGCAGAGTTAGGAGAGACGCGGGTGGTGCCGTCCCCGCTGCCCCGCCATGCTCCTCTGCGGCTCTGCCTATCCCGTCATTGAGACCCATTGAGACCACCTCGGCTGGGGTGGGCAGGCGCCCGTGACCCCGGCGACCTCCCAGGGGCCTCGCATGCATTGACCCTGCCTTTGCTTTCTTCCCCCTTCCCCCCAGGAAATGCTAAAGGACGAGGTGCGGACTCTCACTTACCGTAACTCCATGTACCACAACAAGCATGTGTTCAAGGACAAGGTGGTGCTGGACGTGGGCAGTGGTACCGGCATCCTGTCCATGTTCGCTGCCAAAGCCGGGGCCAAGAAGGTGTTCGGGGTGAGCACCGCCCTCCCTCCTCTCCCTGCGCCGTCCCGTTCCGGAGCTTCTGCGGAGCCCATCCCTTGCCTTCTCGCAGACCCCGCTCCTGTTTTGGGGGAGCCACCCTTTCAGGGGGCAGCCGGGAAGATCAGGTGTGACCCTCCGGGGGCAGGGCAGGCCCCCGTCACCAAGGCTGTGTTTCTGGCTCCTTGCCCTGGCCGCTGCTGATGCTGGTGGACGAAATGTGCCTTTTCTCAGGCCCCGTTGGTGTCGTCGTCAGCTCTTGGTGCTGAGTCTCTCTGTGAGCTGGAGGGGTGGCACGGTGCGGTTACGTGCACAGGGCCTCTGGTTTGAATCACTCCTCTTTCAAGCACTGCATGGAGAAGTCACCTCTCTGCACCCCGAGTCCCCATGTGTAAGATGGGCACCGTGAGAGTTTCTCGCCCAGAGGCCGAGGGGAGGGTCATGGATGAGTTTCTCACAGTGGAAGCACTTAGGACAGCACCCAGCCTGTGGCACAGGTGCATGCCTTTATGTCAGGGTTGGGGTGGGGCCCCGGGAGGCAGCAGAGACCCCTCCTCCTTTCTCTGAAGGACAAGTGAGTCAGTTTACCCACGATTTGGGCCAAAAGGTGGAGAAGCCACCAGGGTGTGGATGTTGATCTGCCACTTTGGCTGCCACCGCTCTGCAGGCCAGAGGTGAAGCTGAGCTCCCTGGAAACCTCGCTCTGCCCCGCCTCAGCCCCTCGCAGCCGCATGGCCTGGCCGCAGAGTGGCTGGGCGTGTCCCAGGCTGGGAGGACACTATATGGGAAAGAAGGGCCTGGGGGCTGCTGGCTGGCATTGGGAAAGAGGAGAGGGCCTCCGGCTGGGTCTGCTGGCAGTCAGACAACACCGGGACTCCCAGAGGGCCCGCGGTAGGGGGCTGTGGGGCGACCAGAGTGGCATTCGGGGCTCCTCCTTCTCGGGTCATCCCGTAGCCTACCCGGGCCCTCCTGCCCCCTGCAGGAACAGCCTGTGGGGGTAGGGTGGGGGACACACATGGCCATGCTGTCCTGTTCTGCAGAACCTGGGTGGTTTTCAAGGTGTCCCAGGTGTGTGATGGCCACGGCCAGTGAAACCAGCCCCTGGACCTCCCAGGCTCCTTTGCAAGTCCTCCCAAAGGACGGCTTCACTCACAAGGTCACAGGGCACCACAGTTGCACCTGGGGCCATGGGGTGACCCCCCCCACTGGCCTTCTCTGTGGGGGTTGAGGCCCCGTGGTGGTGGGGCTCAGGGCCGAGCAGGGAAAGGCAGTGCCACTGGTCCCTGGCTCCTGAGTGGTTGGGGGCTGCAGCCACGGAGCTGTCAGGAGGCACCACGGGCATCCAGCTGTGGGCACTTGGCACCAGCGGTCTGCCTCCTGCCCCTTCCTCTTAACAGCTCAGCTCTAAGCAGTGCTGCCACATCGGCCTCTCCTGATGGCCCATTTCACAGGTCCTCCTGTTCCATGCACCCTGAGCCCTGGCCTCCCCTGCTCTTCTGCGAGGAAGGGGGAGACTGGGGGAGAGGCAGGGAGACAGACAGGAGGACAGAGAGAGACAGGGAGAGGAGGGGCAGCCAGCCAGAGATGGGAGAGAGGCCGGAGGGGAGAAAGGGGAGAGATGGAGGGGGCGGGGGGGAGGCAGAGAGGGAGACCCCGTCAGAGTTAGAGGGTGACGACATCTCCGACGCAATGGGCAAAACGAGACGGAATGCTGGAAAGATGCAGAGGACAGTTAGAAAACGGAGAAGAAAACAAAGCCAAAGTAGCAGACAGAAGGGGGAAGTGAGGAGATGAGAGAGAGAGAGAGAGAGAGAGAGAGAGAGAGAGAGAAGAGGGCAGGAAAGGAAAAGAGAAGGGAGGAGGAAGAGGGAAGGCAGCTGTGACGGCGACAGGTGCACCACCTCATCTCACCCTCACCACACGCACAGGCTTGGCGACACGGTGGCAGAGCCACATGCGGTCAGGCTGCCACGCTGAAGGCACTCGTGTCTTGCAGACCTGCTGATGTGGCAGGAGAGGAGGAGGAGAGGAGAGATGCACAGTCCTTCAGACAGGGGCCCAGGTAGGGGTGGTCCCTTGTGGGGCTGGAGCTCTTGCCGGGGCTGCCCCCCTAGCTGCTGCTTTAACAACAGTGACCCGTTTCTGACCCCATGGGTGCTTGCACCTATTCTCAAGGCGCTGATGGAGGCAGTTGGCAACCACTACTTCCCCAGGGGGTGGTCCCCAGGGGTGGTCTGAGCTGGGACTCTCAGACTGCAGTGAGTGGGGCCCCACAGCCTTAGCACAGGCCAGCCCGTGTTGGAGAGGCGAGGCTGGCTCTAGGCAGCTTCCCCTCCGTTTCCAGCACTGCTGGCCTCCTCAGCAACACAACCCAGGCCTCCGCCCCCATGGGCTCCTGCTCTCAGCTGACGGGCAACCAACCCCTCAGATGCCTGGGTTCTTTGGGAGACTTGAGGAGCCTGGAGAGACTCGCAGGTGAAAAGGAATGATTCTTCTACAGGTGGAGCCCGCAGGAGGGGTGCGCGAGTGCCTTGTGGGGAGGGGAGGGCTTAGGACTGTTTGGTGCGGTGTGCGGGTGAAGGCGAGGGTGGAGTGAAGATGACGTTCAGGGAGGCTCATGGGTCCTCAGCTGTGCCCTCCCTCTCACACCCTCTCTGGCCTGCCAGGAGGCCGAGGCCTACCAGCTGTCCTGAGTCTCCAGCTCTGGTTCTCCATCTCTTGGCAAAGGCAGTCCCGTCGAGTGCATGGCAGGCGGCCTGGAGTTGGGAGGGCCGGGTGTCCATTTTTGTGCATGACCACGGGCAAGTCCCAGCCCGTCCCTGGGGCCTCTGCTTCTCCGTCCACTCAGCTGTGCCTGACGTGCCATGAGCCTTGTGTTGACAGCTTGCTCCTTTTTTCTGTGCCCTTCTAGATCGAATGTTCCAGTATTTCCGACTACTCAGAGAAGATTATTAAGGCCAACCACTTGGACAACAGTAAGATGCTCCTCTCGTGCTCTCCCTGGGTGGAAGGCGCCAGGGGCTTGTGCTTTCCCATTTAGGGGGCACCAGACAACCCCCAGCGGGAGGAGTCAGAGACTTGGGCTTGGGGAGGTGGAACACCTGGCTGAGATCCCCCTTTGCAGGCTGTGGCACTGGGCTGCACTTGTCCTGCCCCAGCTGGGGTGACACCTTAGTTGCCCTTGCTTGTCTCTAGCTGGGGGTGACTTATTAAGTTCTGCACAAGCATGGCTGTCCCTCCCTCCACCTCCTCAACCCTCCCCATGAACCCCAGCTCCCCTTCTCCCGTCACCCGCTCAGGGAGGTCCTGGAAGACCCCAGGATTTGGTCCCCCACTGTCCACAGGCCCTGCTACTGAAGGGGCTCCCTGGGCAATTCGGCTGCAGCCTGGTTAAACGAGAGGTGCGTCTCTTTTCCTATGAACTGCGAGTGACATTCCCCAGTCCTTTCTCTCTGGGGCCACCCTTTTTTAAAAAAAAAATTATTTATTTATTTAATTTACTTGAAAGGCATAGAGGAGGGGGGAGAGGGGAAACGAGAGAGAGAGAGAGAGAGAGTGAGAGAGAGAGAGCCCAGCCGCTGGTTCACTCTCCAAATGCCTGCCATAACCAGGGCTGGGCTAGGCCAAAGCCAGGAACCCAGAACTCCATCCAAGTCTCCCATGTGAGTGGCAGGGGCCCAACTCCTTGAACCATCACCTGCTGTGTTCCAAGGTATACATTAGCAGGAGACTAGATTCAAGAGTAGAGCCAAGACTTGAACCCAGGTACTCTGTTACAGGATACACATGTCCCAACCAGAATCTTTGCACAGATGTGCTAAATGTGCGGTCTGTCTTGGATACACTCAGACCCTCAGGGGCCCCTGATCGGAAGGCCCCCCGTGTAGCTTTCCTCCAGCTGCAGGTCCAGGCTCTGGGCTCACTTGGTGCTGGACAGGGGAGCATTGGCACTCTGGGCACCATGCCAGGGAGTCGCAGTGGAGTCAGGGCGAGGCGTGAGCGGCAGGTGATGCAAAGTCACGACACGGGGCCGTGTGTCGAAGCAGGGCTGACAGAGGCAGCAGGATGGAAGCTGCCTGAGGCGGTGGGCCTGGGGAGGGTTAATGCCGGGAGAAAGAGCTCCCAGGCGGAGCGCCGAGGCTGGAAGGGACGGGACTTGGAGGGATTTTTTAAAAATTAATTAATTCATTGATTTGAGACATACAGAGGGAGAGAATTCCTGTCTGCTGGTTCACCACCCAAATGCCTGCAACAGGGCTGAGGCTGGGAATCAGGAACTCAACGCCTGTCTCCCACATGCAAGGCAGGGACGCAGTTACTTGGAGTGTCAGCCATGGCCTCCCACATTGCACATTAGCAGGAGGCTGGAGCTGGATATCAAACCCAGGCACCTCTGGGGGCTGGGGGAGGGGTCACCAGGCAGGATGCCTGCCCCTTTTGAGCAAGGAAGGAGCTTTCTCCATGGAGAACAGGGAAAAGGCAGGAAAACTGTAACCAGATCCAAGTTAAGCTATTTCAGTGTTCTGGTGAGAGCTGCCGCAGCAGGGACAAGGGTGGTGGCGGTGCAAGTGGACAAATGTGACCACCCCGCCCCCCCCCCCCCGGGCTTGGAAATAGAGGCAAGAGGACCTGCTGATGGATTGGACGTGACGGTGAGAAAAGAGAGGAACGCGGCCTAACTGCTTTTGGCTTGAGCAACTAGGTGATGGTGCTTGCCTGGAGGCAGAGGACTCATGGGGATGTCAGGAGCGAGAAAAATCAAGAGCTCTCTTCTGCCCACAGGGCACCCGGGCAGACCTGTGGCGTCAGACTTGATCTGTGCATCCAGAGTTTCAGGTAGAGGCAGAGCAGGAGGCCTGCAGAGTCACCATCATATAGACAGGGGCTGCGGAGCGTGGGAGGGGGCGTGTGGCCTACTGGTTAAGCTACCAGGTTAAGATGCCTGCATTCTACATGGCACTGCCTACGTTGTTTTTTTTTTTTAATTTATTTTTTATTATTTGAAAGACAATTATAGAGAGAGGCAGAGGAAGAGAGAGAGAGAGAGAGAGAGAGAGAGGTTTTCCATCTGCTGGTTCACTCCCCAGTGGCCAAAATGGCCAGAGCTGGGCTGATCCGAAGCGAGGAGCCTGGAGCTTCCTCCAGGTCTCCCATGTGGGTGCAGGAGCCCAAGGACTTGGGCCATCTTCCACTACTTTCCCAGGCCACAGCAGATAACTGGATCAGAAGAGGAGCAGCTGGGACTCGAACTGGTACCCACATGGGATACTAGCACTGCAGGCCAGAGCTTTAACCCACTGTGCCACAGCGCCGGCCCCTCTGCCTGGGTTTGAGTCCCAGCTCTGCTCCCGATTGGTTCCGGCTTCCTGCTAATGTCCACCCTGAGAGGCAGCAGGTCGTGGCTCAAAGAGTTGAGTCCCCACCCTCACAGGGGAGACTCACATTGAGTTCCCAGCTTCCAGATTTGCCCTGGCCTAGCCCCGGCTGCTGTGGGCATTTGGGGAGTGAACCAGTGGATGGAAAGTGTATTTCTATCTTTCTGCCTCTCAAGTCAATGAAAGAAAAACATCGTGGGGATGCTATTTAAAGCCACAGGATGAGGCTGCTTTGGGGGATAATGTGCAGCTAGAGGAAAGACATGGGACAAAGAGAGGGCTCTGGGCCATTTCAGCATTTGGAGGTCAGGCAGAGGAGAGGGTGAGAAGACACGTTTGCTGTAGCTGAGGAATGGGGAAGAGAGAGCGCTGCCATTGGCCAGGGCGGGAGGACGAGGTCGGCCGCTGGGAGTGCTGAGATGGAGTGGGAGAAGAGCAGAGGCCAGGCCATTGCATTCGGCCCCGCGGAGGTCAGGGGTGCTCTCAGGAGTGGTCTCAATGTTGGGGTAGAGGGGGAAGTCCAGGGAGAGTCGGTGAAGGAGAGACTGTGCAGTGGGGACCACAGGTGACTCCTGGGGTCAACGCACGGAAGAGTTTTCTGTGTTGTTCTGGTGAGGAGAGGAAGTATGAAAGCGTGGGGGTGTGAGCCAGTGCCCCGGGAGAAGGACAGAGATCCACTGTCCACCCAGGGCAGCCAACAAAGACACGGTGAGGTTCAGAGTGGGAGGGCTCCCAAGCACAGGCAGACGGCGGCCTGTACCTTGGAGGAGGGAGACCCCAATGGCAGTGATGGAGGGAGAGTGGGAGCGCAGGCAGGTGGAGGTGGGCCCGTGGTGGGCAGCCTCAGGTTTGCAGCTTCCATTTGCACAGTGAAGAGTGAGACAAGTGGCCAAGAAGGGGGAGGGGAACGGAGATGCTGGGGCAGGGGTGGGGGAGGGTGTGGGTGGAGGGAAGGGGGAGGGCATGCTGGGGTGATGAGGATGGCAGGGGAGTGTCCAAGGCTCTTAGCGATGTGGGGACAAGGGCAGGCAGGGAGTCCAGTGGCTTGGATGGATGCCAGTGGAGTGGAAAGGCTGCCTGGCATGAGGCTTTGCTGGGAGGGTGGAGCCACAATCCATGAAAACCGTGGGCCATGCCATCTATGCTGGATAAGGAGGGAGGTGGGACAGGCGGGGGGTGCTGGGCAGGCAGCAGGTGTGCAGGGGCTGTGAGCAGGGCTGAGGTCCTGAGGCCTGAGAAGGGAACTGCTGCTCGGATCCCCCGACCTCTGGCTGGGCGCCCGGCCCCCTTTGGCTCCGTCAAGGGAACCGGGTGTCTTCTGTGTACTCAGAAGAGTGCCTGACCTTGGCAGAGGAGACAGAGGTGACCTCTCAACGTGCCTGCTAAAGATGGAAAAGGCAAACCAGTTGGCTGTTTCTCTGCAAGGGTGAGACAGCCTGGCATTGCCAGCTTGTATCTGACCTCCTTCCCTCTTGCCCTCAAATAGGGCAACTGGTTTCTCCCATTTAACAGAGGTAAAAACTGAGGCTAGGGGAGGCACCTGGCTCACCTCTGGCCTGGGCTCTTGTTCCTGCATTCTTTTCCGAAGTGTGTTTGTGTTGATGTGGAGGCACCATGAGTGCCACTGGTCCTGGAGGAAAAGCCTCTTAGGAGGGTTGGGCGGACACAAATAGATGCACAAACAGTGTCCTATCAGGGCCGCGAGTCCCAGTGTGGAGCCCAAAGGAGGTTCCAGAGAACAATGAGACCACCGCTGCAGGACTTCACTTGCCCAGTGGCTCCTGGCTCTTAGGCTGTGCCCAGCGCCCCCATCCCCATCTCTTTCTTTGTGTCTCTCTCCTTTAAGATCTATTTATTTGTTTATTGATTGTTTGAACAATTGATTGAAAGGCAGAGTGGCAGGGAGGGAGGGAAGCAGAGAGAGAGGATCGATCGTCCATCTGCTGGTTCACTCCTCAAAAGGCCACAAGAGCTGGGGCTGGGCTAGGCAGAACCCAGGCGCCAGGAGCTTCCTCTGGGTCTCCCTTGTGGGTGCAGGGGCCTGAGCACTTGGCCCTTGCTCCGCTGCTTTCCCAGGCGCATTAGCAGGGAGCTGGATCACACTGAGGTGGGGCGTCACAGGCAGCATCTCAACCCACCAGTGCACAACGTGTCTCTCCTGTTGCTGGCTGTCCGGAAATGAGTGTTTAACGGCTCAGGAATCCCGGTTTCCCGTGCTCTCTCCTCCTCCAGCTTAACCCCCCCACCCCCACCCCCACCCCCACCCCCGCCACTGTGCCTGGCAGAGTGGGACAGGCCCCTAGGGGCAGGAGGCTGACACCAGCAGGGGACTCCCCATCCTCCTTGGGAGGAGGAGGTCTGTTTGGCCCTGAGAACCCACAAAGCCCCCTCCTGTCCCCACCCCCTAGCCCCCCACTTCCTGTCCAGGCCTTGGGGGGCCCCCTCTCCTTCCCTGTTTCACACTCTTGTTTTTTCTGTCTTCTCTCTTCCCCTTCCCTTCGGTTTCCTTTTTCTCTTTAATCCTTGAAACACTTGAAGAAGAGGTGCAAACACCCCAGGTTCTGGCCCCTGAGCCTTCTGAGGGTGAGTCGCTGGTGTGAGGCCCCATCACCCCGGGGGTATCTGTGCCCGTTGCCAACAAGCAGCCGCAGTGCAACCGTCAACATCAGAAGGTTGACACGGACCTGTTTCTGCTCTCTAACGCTCAGGTCCTCGTCACGTTTTGCCAACTGTCACGCAGCACGGTTTATGGCAAAAGGACTCCGTCCAGACCCCCACTTCACATTTAGTCATAGCAACTTCCTCCCTCCAGCTGGGCCCGCCGGAGGGCCTGCTCCACTCATGGCCTCATCGCTGTGGAGACTGCAGGCCTGCGTTCTGTAGGACGCCCCTCTGTCCGGGGTTGTGCATTGCTTGAGTTTAGGTTACGAACCGTGGGCAGGAGCATCATGGTCAGACTGCTGTCTCTCATGCTGTTTTGATTCATACTCTTAGCACTGGGTGAAGTTGGGGTGTGCCCAGCAAGGTCGCTGTTTTCCCCTTTGTAACTGGAAGAGGCACTTTGAGACCATGTACATGTTCCAGTCTTCAGCAAGTGTCCCTGTCTGCAACCTGGCCATCCGTCGTTCACCCATCCATCTACCCACTCATCGATTCAACTCTATATCTCTAGCTATCAATCATGTAGTATCTGTCTATCTATCTGTCAGTCTGTCTGTCTGTCTATCTATCATCTATCTATCAATCATCTATCTCTTTTCCTTTTTGTGAGGTTTCTTACTTCCTGGCCCAAGATATTCCTGGTTCATCTTGGGCTTTCTAGGACTGCTGGAATCAGTCATTGCCTGCTGACTCCATGTCAACAACATTTGGAAACTAAGATCTCGGGCTGGGTGTGCTCACTGGAGTTAGGGTGCCCATGCTTCCAGATGGTTCCACCGGAGACAGTGAGGAGACATGTCTGTGTGTGTGTGTGTGCACGTACACATCTATATGACATTTATCTGTAATGTAGGCACTCACATGCCACCTCCACTTCTGACCCAGTAACGCAGGGTTTACTCCAGTTTTCTGCCTTTGTATCTCCTTTCTCTGACATTGAAAAACCCGACTCCCATTATTACTTTATTATTTACTTATTGGCTCAATGCCCCCTGTAGAATCAATTTCCGATCATCACCATCCCCAGCCCTGGGCAGAAGCTTCTGCCACCCCATGCTGGGTAGCCTCCCCCACGGGCACTGTGCCCCTGCGACTCTCCTGCCCCATCCCAGGACACCTCTTGCTCAGGCTGTGATGGGCGGGGCTGGCTGACCGTCCAGTGTAGGTTTCACAGACTGCGCTGACTCGCTGGGGCAGCCAGCCCCCTTCCCAGGGCGGCAGGCGTATCTAGCTTGCTCCTCCCCTGAGTGAGATGGCATCGTCCCGCGCTCTGGATTCTGATGGTTCACACTCGATTCTGTGCTAAGGCAAAGTCCTGGTGGTGCCAAACCTTTGCCCCCAGGAGAATAACCAACCCCATACCTGTGGTGTTCCTCATTCTCGCTCACACTGCACGGAGGAGGTCAAGACTGTGGGCCCAGGGCCTTCATAAAGCAAAGCTGTGTTTATTTGTATCTCCTTGGGTGGGGGTGAGGGGTCACAATAGGTGGGTGGAGCTGGTGAGGCCTCGGGGCCATGCGCTGTAGCAGCTCACTCAGCCTTGGCAGGTGCACTCGAAAGAGGACAGCTTGACTGTGCAATGCTTCCATGGAAATGCCTTTGAAATGCTGCAACAGCCAATTGTGTGGGTCTCAGGAGTGTAGGTGTGGAGACATAAATAACAACACGGGGCACAAAATACCTGCTACTCGGAATCAGTCATTCTCTCTCCCCACCTCCGCCCGGCTCCTCGGGCTGTCTTTATTCACATGGGCGTGCAACACCTGCAGAAAGCCACCTGCGGCAGACGTGCAACCTTCACGTGGCTCCTTCCATACATGCGGCCCCCACACATGCTTCAGTCACTCAGCTTTGAAAAACATTTTTTTTATTTGTTTGAAAGGCAGAGTGACAGTGAGAAGTAGAGATGCACAGAGGGAGACAGAGATCTTCCATCCCCTGGTTCACTCCCCAAACGGCCACTGTATCTGGGGCTGGGCCAGGTCAAAGCCAGGAGCCAGGAACTTCATCTGGGTCCCCCACATGGGCAGCAGGGGCTCAAGGAGTTGGACCATCCTCTTCTGCTTTCCCAGGTGCGTTAGCAAAAAGTTGGATCGGAAGTGGGGTAGCTGCGACTCGAACTGGCGCTCCAATATGGGACGCTTAACCTGCTGCGCCACCCTTGGGGCCCTGGTGACTCTTCTCTGACTCAAATACTGACACCTCTCACTTCCTCGCCTTCTGACGTGGAAACTGGTGGGCTGCTGAGACGCCTGAAAAGGCAGAGTCACTTGTGAAAGTTGGTATAGGAGCCCCAAGATTGGTAGGCTTTTTGTAATTCTAGAAACAAGAAATTGTAACTCACTTCTCAGAAAGTGAGAGCAAAGCAGTGTATCCCTCCTTTGTCTTCTTCTACCCATGCATGTGGTGTAGCATGAATGTCACGGATGGAAGAGACGCTGGCGTAGCATGAGATCGACAATGCAGTGACAGTGCACAGAGGGCCTTCCCTGCGGGAGGACCCACCTTTCGGAGCCTCTACTTGTTCCCTTTTAGAGGAGCCCCGTCAGCACGTAGCTGGCAGGGTCAGTGGGGCATAGGAGATCATCTAGGTCAAGTGCCTGCTCCACGGCTCCACACAAGCGAGGGTACTTCAAAAAGCCAGTGGAGGGGCTGGCAGTGTGGGGCAGCAGGTTGAGCTGCCACCTGCGGCACAGGCATCCCCTACCTGAGTGCCTGTGTGAGTCCTAGCTGCTCTGCTTCCAATCCAGCTCTCTGCTAATGTACCTATGAAGGCAGCAGATAATGGCTCAAGTGCTTGGGCCCCTGCCATTCAGGTGGGAGACCTGGAAGAAGCTCCTGGCTCCTGGCTTCAGCCTGGCCCAGCCCTGGCCATTGCAGCCATCTGCGGAGTGAACCAGCAGAAGGAAGATGTCTCTTTCTCTCTCTCTCCCTCTTTCTTTCTCTTACTGCCTTCTAAATAAATGAAATAAATCTTTCAAAAGTTAGCAGAAAATGAAATTAAAAAATAAGTTTATTTTGGTATAAAAAACTTTTGAAAACTAGGCATAGTTTTTTACATGGAATTTTCCATAAACTTTTGAAAGATCTTTTATGGGCATGGATTTCAAAATACTTTGCACCAAGATATAGTTATATTTTAATTCCAAGTTCTGTAGAATTTTTAAATGTTTTCTTTCATTGATTTATTTGAGAGAAACACACACACACACACACACAGATCTTATCTGCTGGTTCACTCCCCCAGGTGTCTGCAGCATCTGGGGCTAGGCCAAGCCAAAGCTGTGAGCTCAGATCTCAGTTTAAACCTCCCATGTTTGTGGCACAGCCCCGGTCACCTGCGGCCTCCCAGGGTGAGCATTAGTAGGAAGCTGGAATCAGAAGTGGAGCCAGAAGTTGAGCCCAGGCACTGTGGTGAAGGGTACAGGTGTCCCAGGTGGTGCCTGCCCTTCCGTGAACTTTGAAGGTATCCTTGTAGTAGGTGTTAATGAGGGTCACTTACAGTCCCTGAGGGTTGATGCTCACCTTGCTAATTCTTAGCTGCAGAGCCCAGGTCTAATATAGCTGATGCGTGATTCCGTGCTCCTCTAGCTGTGCTCTGTGATGTGTGGTCCCCCGATCCTGGGATGATTCTCCCGATGGGGACCTCACCACCGCGGCTCTGGGGCTGTTAGAAAGTGCTTCCCACTGCAGAGTCAGGTTCCACCTCCCTGCGCTTCCCCCCAGGGTTCTGTTTCTCCCCTCTGGGACTCGCACACTGCCAGGCTACGCATCTGTGCTTCCTTCTTCTTTGCTCGGGACACTTCGGTTGGAGCCACCTTCCTCTCTGGCCGTGTGCAGTATCTCTCTCCTCATCAAGGTCATGCTAAGAAATACACACAATCAGCCGGCGCCACGGCTCACTAGGCTAATCTTCCACCTTGCAGCGCCAGCACACCGGGTTCTAGTCCCGGTCGGGGTGCCGGATTCTGTCCCAGTTGCCCCTCTTCCAGGCCAGCCCTCTGCTGTGGCCAGGGAGTGCAGTGGAGGATGGCCCAAGTGCTTGGGCCCTGCACCCTGTGGGAGACCAGGATAAGTACCTGGCTCCTGCCGTCGGATCAGTGCGCCATTGGAGGGTGAACTAAAGGCAAAAGGAAGACCTTTCTCTCTGTCTCTCTCTCTCACTGTCCACTCTGCCTGTGGGAAAAAAAAAAAAAAAAAAAAAGGAAATACACAGTCAGTTAGAGAGGCCCAGACACTGAGCTTCTAGCATGCAGCTCTAGTTTGCACGAGCAGTTGTGGAAATCCCTGGAAGCCAGCTACTCCCAGTCGTCGCCCCACAGGCTCCTGCCGCACTGGTTCCTGATCTTCACCAGGTGTTTCAAATTCAAACTGGGTGTCCCGTTTGTTATTCTTATGAGGCTTCCTGTCGTAAGATTTGGTCCTGTATTACAAACCACTGGGCCTCCCCACACCATCACTGACTTGGGGTCCTCATCCTGCCTTTGTGCGCTCTGTGCATTTGATGGGGGCCCTGCGGTGAGCGTGGGAGCTCCTGTAGGCAGCTCCACGGCCAGCTCTGAGTCAGCTCCTTGCAGTGAGCGCAGTCCTGTAGCCAGCTGTAGATCCACACAGTAATTTGTCATCTCCACCAGGACGTCGTGGACATGAGGGCTTGTCAAAGACCTCGCTGGAGATCCTGTGTGGTGCACTGCAAGTGGGGCTCACAGGCAGACCTCTTGGTCCACGCTCTGCCAGATGTAGCATAACGGACTTTCCCTGCCTCAGTTTCCTCATCTGTGAAATGGGAATAAAACAGCTCATGCCTCCTAGGGTCATTGCGGGGATTACACAGTTACTCTCTGTGAAACTGTGGTTTTTCTGGAATAGGCTCCTGAGAGGATCCTGGGAGCTGATTGTTACACTTTCAGTAACTGCTAAGCAATTGCCCACTCTTCTGTGAACTTTGAAAGCATCCGTGTAGTAGGTGTTAACAAGCTTCAGTTCTAGCCATTGAGGGTTGATGTTCTCCATTAAAGGAGGCGGCGGCTTTGGTGGCTTGAAATTGGCCGTGGTGGAAATATTTACACCACAGGAATCAGCAAATGCAACAGATCAAGCTTCTGATCCCTCGAAGAGCCAGTCAGTGAGCACACGACGGCACACAGCACAGCAGCCTCTGTGGGCAGCGAGCAGCCAATGACGTCAGCTATTGTTGTTATTGGCATTTCACTTACCTTGACTAATAACCCCATCAAAGGAAGAAATGAGATTAATCACACATAATTGTTTTTAATGAACCTGTACTTGTGGCTCCTGGCAGTTGCTCCTTCTTTTCCTAACTGCTCATGAAACAACCCATTAATAATCTTAGAAGTGAGTCGCACCGATTCACTCCTCTAAGTGATTTTGTCGGCCCCTCTAGGCCTTGTGCCAAGTTTGGGCAGTTGGCGGTGTGGCTAGGATAGAATCTTTGCTCGCACAAAGTTTGCAGTCTCACGCAGAAGCCAGCCATAAAAGCAAAGAACAAAATCTCCCCATAAGTACAAATTGTGAAAGTGCTTAGGAAGGGACAGGACGGTATAATTGAGAAAATGGGCGGGGGTGGTGGTGTCTACTTTTGAGTGGGTGGCCGCGATGGCGGGCTGCAGCCCGCTCACATCCCCCTCTCAAGAGCCGGTTCTGAGCAAGCGTCTCCTCTCAGCCCCACCCTGGTGACCTCACATCCCTGGCTTGGCATTGGCTGTGGCAGGAGTGTCACGGTCTCTTTCTTTCTGGAGCGAGTTATTAAACATTTGCCAGCACAGCGAGGGGAGGAAGGGGACACTTTTCTCAGCAGGGGACATTGCAGCCTGGACCGGAAAGCTTCAGAGCTGGCCATGCTACAGGGCGGGGGAGTGTGTTGTGTACCGAAGTACGTGCCTGCGCAATCTTCCCGCGGTGCCAGTGGGATGTTGGTTCCAGGACCCCCGCGGACAGCCAAGTCCACAGACGCTCAAGTCCTTTCTATAAAATGGCATAGTATTTGCATGAAGCCTACGCACATCCTCCCATGTACTTTAAATCATCTCCAGATGACTTATAATACCTAATACAATGTGAATAGTTGGTATACCGTATTGTTTAGTGAATAATGGCAAGAAAAAAAACTCTGTATGGGTTCAGTACAGACACAATTTTTCTTCCTGATATATTCGATCCATGGTTGGTTGATTCCACAGATGTGGATGTTGAGGATAGAGAAAGTCAGTTGAACGGGTGCCCTGTGGCAGGAGACACCTGTCTGTCCTGTATATGCTTCTGCTGGAGTGAGTGAGGGTGAAACCTGGGATGATTTACTGGATATCTGAGCCAGGGGGCCGCTGCATTGCTTTCTCACATTCCCACGGCCTTCACACCCCACTGTCTTCTGAACAACCCTGCCCTCCATTGCCCAGCCAGTGCAGTCACCTGTCTGCGGTCCTTGTGTTGGGTACCAGGTGGGACCATGCAAGGGGTTCTAAGTGGTAAGTGGTCTTTAAGGGTGAGGGGGTCTGGTACGGCTTTGATTAGTCTAGCATAAGGGAGGAGAGATGCCAGGCATGGTGTGTGGCCAGGGAAAGGCGCTGGCCCAAGCCCAGGTCTTTAGAGCTCCAGATAAGCAGTCAGAGCCCTGAGATCCGAAAGGAGCCAGAGCAGGCGGGGACAGGGAGCCAGGACAGTTGTGCACTGGGTCAAGGCAGGACCTCCAGGCCCTCTGTTCTTGGGGATGTGGGCCGGGAGAGGGGAACCATATGGCAGTAACCACTCTATGGAGGCTGCATGGCCCCAGAGCTGACCCATGGCACTCCATAATGGAATCCTTTGCTGCAGGATACACTCCAGTCCCACCAGACCCTGAGGCTAGTGGGACTGGGATTTTCTCCCATCACCATTGGCTCCAGGATGGGCTGGCTCTGACCTTGGGAGAGGTTTATCTGTGAATCTGGGCCCCCCGGGGAAAGCAAGGGCAGGCAGCCAAGGCAGGCGCTGACGTCCGGGTCCGGGAAGATTGATGGGTCTGCTTCTGCATGGCTGCTAACAACGAGTCTCTCCTCAACCTACTGACCAACCTGGCCAGCCTTTGGGAAAAGGATGCCTCACCCTTTGCCTTCTCCGATTTCCTTTCACTCAATATCTCAAGCAGTAGCTTGATGTCCACAACAACCCAGGTGGCAGGTCGGGCCCTCCGGAGGTGTGCTCCAGCTGGCGTGGGTGTGGCCAGAAGTGTAGGAGCAAAGGGCTGAAGAAGCGCAGAGGGCAGAGCTGGGGGCTTTGCAGGATGAGGGGCGGCATCGGGGGTCTCCACGTGCCCATAATGTGCTCCCTGTCCTGCATGTGACCCTCCTGCCCACCTGCCTGCTGAACAGGATCTGCTCTCTGAAATGATGTGGAATGTAAAATTGGGAGATCGCTTACTTGAGATCCTATGGGGTCAGCTGACTCTGGTGGGTGCTCTGGCAGCTCAAATGAGGCAGGGTGGCCTGATGTAAAAAAAAAAAAAAAAAAAAAGGAAAAAAGCTAAACAAACAACCTTTCATCTGAATGGCTAGGTTTCTGTAATCACCATTCAACCCCCAAAAGACAAAAAAAAAAATCCCATTTAAAACAACCAAAAAATAATCTGGATGTCTAATCTGCAAGCTTGAAGCTACAGGGGGAAAGTTCCAGGGCGTACTTATTGCTCCAGTTGTGCGTTTAATTATGATGAATCCTTCCATGATGTCTGAGCCAGGGTCCTGTCACAGCTGATGGAACACACTTTCCGTCATCCTTACAGAATGAAAGCAGTTCCAGCGAGTGACCTCCACGCAACCTTGGGTTGGCACAGCTTTGGTGATGCAGGGTCCAGAACAGGCCTGAGGTTCTGTAGCCCACAGCTTCGCAGAGCCTGAAGGCCAGTGGCTTGGAACCCCCTGATGAACCTCCACAAGGAGAAGAGCAGACGTTGAGCCTGCCCAATGCCAGCCCCTGGCCAAGAGCGTCTAAGGGATTGACGTGCAACCCATCACAAGAGGCAGCACTGTGTAGACTGGGAGATTGAATTTGTGAGTTTAAGTGGTTGCTGGTGATGTCGCAGACAGCACCAAGGTATCCTTGATGATTCGGATGGGCAGCTGTATTTGGGCCCATAGAAACAATGTGGTCTCAAAGGTTTTACTTATTTATTTGAGAGACAGAGCTACAGAGAGAGAGAGAGAGATCTTTTATCCACTGGTTCACTCCCCAAATGGCTACACTGGCTGGAGCTGAGCCGATTTAAAGCCAGGATCCAGGAGCTTTTTCTGGGTCTCTCATGCCAGTGCAGGGGCCTGAGTACTTGGGCCATCTTCTTCTGCTTTCCCAAGCCATAGCAGAGAGCTGGATAAGAAGAGGAGCAGCCGGGACTAGAACCATTACTCATATGGGATGCAGGTGCCACAGGCTACAGCGCCAGCCCTACAATGTGGTCTCTTTAAGAAAGGGCAGGCTCCATGAATTGTTGCAAGTTGGAGTCAAGTTGGACAGTGCAGGCACTAGTTCTTTATTGATGCCAGTAGTCCCTACCAGTAAACCTCACAGAATGCCTTACTCATAGCAACTTCTCAAGACATATTTGAGGAATCACAGCATTCAGACACAGCAAAGGATTTCAGATTCAATCTCTCTTCTTTATTTCTTTATTTATGTTTAATGAGGAAACTGAGGTCCCAAGGCAGAGGAACCTGTTAGATCAAGGCTGGTTGTCAGCTGGCACAAGACCCATCAGCAGCTGCCCCCAGGACCCCAGCATAAAGTTGTGCAGGCTGGGCACTGCACAAAAGCTCTTGGGCAAGGAGATGAATAGGGTCTGAAACCCAGTCCACAACTGGACTGACAGGAGATGTGTCTTCGTCCTTTCACATCTGCTCACCAAGCCGGGTGTGGGGCTGTATCTGCTCCAAGAACCATGTGCACTGGAATAGATGTAGAAAGGCAAGTTAAGTGGACAGAGGCCCAGAGTGTCGAGCATTCTGTAGGGTTCACTGATTCCTTCTGCCTTTTTTGTAAGGAGAAACAGTGTGATTTTGCTGCTCTGTGGCCTATTGTATCATCTATCTATCTATCTATCTATCTATCTATCTATCTATCTATCTATCTATCTTGTGTCTATGAATCTACCTATCATCTATCATTATCTACCTATCTTCATCTATCATCATCATCTTCTGTCATCTGTTTTATTTATGAATAGCCTTCAAAATGTTCATGGAAATGTGTATTCTGAAAATATCATGCATGATTTCAAAATTTTTATACCAAAATATTCACATTTTAATTCCATTTTCCATAAACTTTTTGAAACACCCTTCTCCCTATCTGTCTTCCATCTGTCATAGCTCCACTGACCAGGATATAGCCGCTGGTGGGTGAGAATGAGGACGGCATTCACTCCCTCTGGGGGCACCCAAAGGGTGTTCTGCTCACACCTGTTTGGCAGACTGGGTGGTACGTGCTGAGCCATCCATGACCGGCAGCTCCTGATGAAGTCCTGTCCACAGGGTCATCATGGATGGGGCCCCAGAGGCAGATGGGGACATCCTCCTGGGGTGCAGGGAGGTCATGATTTAATGCAGGAGGAGGGAGTCGGAGCCCTGCTGAGGCATGAAGGTGGTGAGGAAGAGCCTCCAAGAAACAGGCAAAGACAAAGGGAAAGGAGGCCGCTGAGACACTGTAAAAGTGCTTACAGGAACAGTGCAGCCAGCTCTGCGTGCCAGGGGTGAGGCAGGTGGTTCAGGCATGCGCTTGTCTTTTTTTACTCAGAACAAGAAATGAATTAGGTACTAGGTTTGTGTTTTTAAGAATCCTTTATTTTGTCCCTTTGTGAATTCTCTTGGTCACCCTGGGTCCACTCTTCATTGAGTCTCTGCCCTGGGGTCTGGGAGCTCCAGAGAAACAGAGCTCTAACTGCCACCCCTCCAGTCCTCTCCTAACCTTTTGGGGATGGTTAGCCCTTTCCTGTACTTGTTTTAGGGGTGCCAGGAGGGCCACACAAGGCGAGGCCTCACTGCAGGGTGATCAGAGCCAATGAGCGTGGATAAAATGTCTGACTCTTCGCGGCGGGGGCTGTCTCTGATTCAGCCTTGGTTAAATGCTGGATCGTGGGACGGAAGCCATGATGGGAAGCTGCTAATAGGCACTGTGTCATCCCCAATATCTGCTACAGGGACACTAAATAAAGTGCTGGGCTGTGTGCCCTTTGCCATCAAGGAGCCTCCAGTCCATGTTAGCTTGCATGCAGCTCAGATTCAAGACAGAGGTGGCCTGTGTGGGGTTTTACTCCTAAGTACTGGCCAATGTCCCATTTTGCCAGCAGATCTCAGACATTACGTGGTTTTCAGAGGATGTTGCAGAATGAGAGTTTCTGATTGTGGCTCTGTGTAACCTTTGAGAGGGAACTCTCAGAAGGAACCAGCCAACCAATGCATCGCCCTGTCAATTTAACAGCAGTAGCAAAGGTAGATTTTGCTTTGATCTTTGCAGCAATGAGTGCAAAAAAGAGACTCCCAAAGTGTGTGTATGTCTATGTCAGTGGGCCAGAAACCCAACTGTGAAATTTCTCCTGCTACAGTTGGACCTGAAGTTCTTGGAAGTCCCTCAGGAGCAGAGGTCCCTTAGCACATGGGCTTTGTCCCCAGCCCCAACCCCTCCCTCTTCCCAGCTGCCAGTCAGTGGGGAGGAGTGCGTTAGCACTTCAGTGTGTTATTTCATCTAATCAATACAACCATCTTCTATGTAGACTCCACTTTCTCTGGTTGTTCTTTGGGGAATTGGAGTTGAATTAGGTCAAATAACTGTGTAAAGTCATCCAGCTGACGATGAGAAGATCCAGTACTCACACCCAGGTTTCTGTGACTGCAGGGCCCTTGCTTCTGTCGAAACCATTTGCCTTGCTCATGAGCAGTAGAGGGACACCCACTGGGGGCGGAGCCCTGGCTGCGAACAGATGCACGAGCAACAGGAGAAGCATCCCTGCGTTCTCTGGGTCTGAGCCATCCTGATAACCTCACCTGCAGCGGGGGTCATGATGGGAGTCTTAGGGTCACATCAGAACAAACTGGGCTCAGTTCCATGGCCTCCGTTCAACCTTGGAACGTCAGCTTTCTTAGTTGTAGATGAGAAAAACAAGAATGTGTGCTTCATAGGTTTGCAGCAAGGATGACCTGATCCGGTGCAGGGAAGAAGCTTAGCATGGTGCTAAGAGTAGTCGGCACAGAGTAGTTGCCCAATAGGTGGATATGCAGGTAGCTTTCTGTTATTTTCATGTGAACTAGCTTGGAGAAGAAGAATGAGGCAGGTTGCGCCCTAAAAGTAGAATCAGAACAGGGCTTGAACCTGGAGATCTGGCCCGGAGGCGAGGTGCACAAGGTTCCTGAGTAGGGACCTCGCAAAGCGTGGCCTTGGGCTTCTTATTTTGCAGTCATCACCATATTTAAGGGTAAAGTGGAGGAGGTGGAGCTGCCCGTGGAGAAGGTGGACATCATCATCAGCGAGTGGATGGGCTACTGTCTGTTCTATGAGTCCATGCTCAACACGGTGATCTTTGCCAGGGACAAGTGGCTGGTGAGTGCCCCGCGCGCTGCCCCTTGTCGCTCAGCTGCCTGGCTTGCTGCTCTGGCCCTGGCTACAGCCTAGGGAGTATCAGAGGACTTCAGAGAGGACGTGAACTGGAAGGTCACCTCTCCCAGGGCCCTCACTATAAAGCAGATCTCCCGTTTCCAAGTGTCTAACTTCAGAATGTACCCATGGAGGTCTAACCTTGGAGTCTAACCAAGCTTGGAGGTCTAGCCTCTTTTGCATTCTGTCTTGTCAAGATAAGAGTCTGTCTGGTCAACAGGTGCTAGGGCTTGCATGACTGCCAGAGGGCCATGTATACTGCGCACACTGGCTGTTCCAAGCTGAAGTTTTTCACTGCTCCTCACGAGGCATGGCCTCGCCCTACTTCACTAGTTCTATTAACTCCACCGGGGTCCCTCAAATTCTCCTTGCTCCGAAATAAACATTGGGCATCGCTATCCTAACCCCAACCCTGGCCCAGGCAACAGTCCCCTGAATGAGAAATGCTGGCAAGAGGGTGCTTGTCTGGTGACTCCATGTGCAGTTCAAAATGTGATGTCTTTATCAGGTGAATAGATTACGAGACCCATTTCCCCACAATTCGTCAACAGAAACCTGGAGGGCTTATGTTTCCAGACCGGGCAGCTTTGTACGTGGTAGCAATTGAAGACAGACAGTACAAGGACTTCAAAATCCACTGTAAGTCACCTTTTGCTTTCTGGAAGGGGCTTCTCTTGCATGCTGGGGGTGGGAGGCATTTCAGTGGGCCTCAGATGAGCGCTCTGGGTTGGAGCACAGCGGCCAGCCCTGTGAAGTTTATCTAAGATGCTTTCTGCCTTCTAAGAATTTCTCACTGGTCCCAAGAATGGGGAGAGCTATAGAGGCACAGCCAGCCATTCAGCTGCTCTAAGATGAGTGTCCTGGGGTGGGAGAATGAATGCAGTGGGAGCACTGGGAGCTGGGCTTTGCAGAGAAGAGCAAGGCAAGTGCTGGAAGCTTGTCGAGGTTCAGCCATCCCCAGGGTCCACAGCAGGAGTCAGAAAAGCGGGGGTTGTCTTCAGATGGACCCCCCAGCTTGAGTCCTCCCTTTGTATGACTCAGATTTGTCAAAATAATATTGATTCCCCTTTGCATCAAGCCCAGTATGCTAACGTCTTCCCTGAGGTTCTTCTGGAGACAGATAGTGGGGGTGGGAGGAATGGAGACTGCTTTGAACAATCAAACAAATGGTGTGTGTGTGTGTGTGTGTGCACATGTGCACGTTTGTGTGGAGGGACAAGGGATTCACATCTACATGTGTATTCATAATGTCTTAACAGATGAAAGCATGTGGTTCTCTTAAAAAAGTAAGGCCAAAAAGAAGTCTCCAGTTGTTTTTAAAATGAATGTACACTATTTCTGTTTTTAAAAATATTTATTTATTTATTTGAATGGCAGAAATACAGAAAAAGAGAGAGAGAGAATCAATCTTTCATCCGATGGTTTACTCCTCAAATGGCTGCAGTGGCCAGGGTTGGACCAGGTGGAAGCCAGGAGCCAGGAGCGTCTTCAGGGTCTCCCACGTGGGTGCAGGGGCCCAAGCACTTGCTTCGTGCTGTAGTGCTTTCCCAGGTGCATTAGCAGGGAGCTGGATTGGAAGTGGAGCAGCCGGGACTTGAACAGGTGCCCATATGGGATGCCAGCACTTCATGTAGAGACTTAGCCTTCTACGCCACAGTGCCAGCCCCAAGTTTCCAATTTTTAAAATCAGCATCCATGGCTGGGCCATTCCAAAGCCAGGAGCCAGAAACCCCATCTCGGTCTCCCACATGTACAGCAGGAACCCAGTTACTTAGGTCATTATCACTGCCTCCTGGGGTCTGCATTAGCAGGAAGCTGGAGTCAGGAGCCAGAACTTGGTATGCGGCCCAGGTACTTGGGTATGGGACAAGGGCCTCTTGACCAGTGTCTTAGCTGCTAGGCCAAATGCTCTCTCCTTTCCAGTGTTCTGTTTCCTCTTGAAATGGCCGTTTCATTCTATTTGAGTGTCATTTCTCAGTAATGCAGACCCGGTCCTTAATGAGATTATAGCAAACGTATTTTCATAAGGGCAGACACAGTCGTGTCTCCTGAGCCAGAGCTAAACATTACCAAAGGGGCAGAGACTCACTCAAAGAAGCAAGGACGCAAATGACCAAATCAAAGTCAAGAGGTAGCAGTGCCAAAACTGTCTGACAGAATCAGCGAATCTAAGATTCCTTCCCAAGAGTGTTGGGTGGTGAAGCCCTGCTCGGCAGGATGACGGCGGAGGGGTTCACAGATGTTCTAAATAACTCCCTCCTGCCCCGAGAGGCTAAGAGTCCACAGCTCAGCAAGTTGTTGCTTTATGGATCCACACAATTGCCATTGAATTGTTAATGTTACTGGCAGGAACTCACCCGGACTGTCCTGTGCAAGGTGTATTTTATGTGTACGCCCTCTGGAAAGTACAAAGTCCAAGTACAAAGTTTAGAGCCAAGTTCAAGGCAAGGCAGGCCCTGTGCCCTGGAAGCCGTCCCAGCTCACTGTGTGTCCCAGCAGGTCTGCCGTGGTTTCTAATGTTGCACCCCCAGAGTGATTGCTGGAGGTAGA
The DNA here is from genome assembly GCF_964237555.1 of Oryctolagus cuniculus. Lineage (NCBI taxonomy): Eukaryota > Metazoa > Chordata > Mammalia > Lagomorpha > Leporidae > Oryctolagus > Oryctolagus cuniculus. The sequence goes on along the minus strand of NC_091440.1, from coordinate 105,822,964 downwards.
ATTCCCAGGAAGAGCAAGGAGAGGTTGGGTGGCCTGGATCACGTGTTTGTTTGTTTGTTTGTTTGTTTTTATTTTTTTACAGGCAGAGTTAGTGAGAGAGACAGAGAGAAAGGTCTTCCTTTTCCGTTGGTTCACCCCCAAATGGCCACCATGGCTGGCGCACTGCGCCAATCCGAAGCCAGGAGCCAGGTACTTATCCTGGTTCTCCTATGTGGGTGCAGGGCCCAAGCACTTGGGCCATCCTCCACTGCCTTCCTGGGCCACAGCAGAGAGCTGGACTGGAAGAGAAGCAATCTGGACAGAACCGGCGCCCCGACCGGGACTAGAACCCGGAGTACTGGTGCCGCAGGTGGAGGATTAGCCTAGTGAGCTCCAGCACTGGCCGTGGGTCACTTGTTTTGAAGTCTGCCAGTCCTGGGTTTAAACTTGGCTTAGTCATTTCCCAGCTGGAGAACCTGAGCCAATTGTACCTTGGAGCCCCAATTCGAGATGACGTCATCCACCCCGTAGACTTGTCCTGAGGATTGAGTGACACGATGTGCGTTAAAGGTTCTTTTGGGGTTCTCATCCCCAAGCATGTAACTGGCCCTTTCCTGCTCGTGACTGGAAAACACGTCTGACTGCCACACCTGTTGGTCTCCAGTGGCTTGGAATCTAGGACAGACATCCTCTCGCGGAGGATTGCAGAAACAACTAAACAGTGAGCGTTGAGCAAATGCATGGATAAACAAAGCGTAATTTGCCCAGGAGCTGCCTTTTGGAGGTCTTGTTGCGCACTTGCACTGAGCAGTGTTTTTTTAAGAGAACCTCCAGGACCATCTTGATTCTCACATCCCTCCAAATATTTACTGAGCTCCAAGCCCAGGCACAGCTCTTTAAGGAACTTCCTCCCAGTTTCCAAAACAAATGCAGCTCCTCTGTGCCTTCCTTCCACCGGGCTGTGCTGGGAAGGCTCTGGAGTGTGCACATGGGGATGAGCCAAGCCCGGGCCATTTGACAGATGCCTGTCCCGGCGAAGAGCTGGCAGCCCTGCCTGGAGATCATGTGATTTATGATTCCCATTGCAAGCCTCATGACTTCTGCAAAAAAAAAAAAAAAAAAAAAACAAAAAAACAAAAAAACAAAAAAACTCAGCCCTGTTTTCCTGTTTTTCCTGGTGGAGGGCTTGTTCTGGAGTCCCTGTCCAAAAAACTCTGAAGACAAACATGTAAAATGTATTTAAAATATCAAGTTTTATATTAATTTTTTAAGTAAAGGAAGGAAACTCATTTAGAAATCTGTTTCAAACACATGGGGATGTGGCTTACTCTGCGTTCTAAATCAAAAGTAAAGCCCAAGGCTGCCGGTTGCCAAGGGAACAAGAGTAAGCAGATTTCCAATGGCCAAGAACCAGCTGAGAGGGAAGAAGCTTAGAGAGGCAGGAGAGCGAGACGTGCCCAGCCCCTTTCAGAAAGGAAATGCTTAGGGAAAAGCGTCCCCTCCTTTGATCCTTCCTCCCCTCCTTTCCTTTCTCATCCACATGCAACGTGGGCACACCAGAATGCAGGAGGGGCCGGTGTTGGGACGCAGGGGGCTACGCCAGGGCTTGCCACACCAGCGTTCCACAGAGGAGCTCTGATGTGAGACTTGGCTGCTCCATTTCTGATCCCGCTTCCTGCCAATGTGCCTGGGAAAGCAAGGTAAAGTGGCCCAAGTACTTGGGTCCTGGCCACTCACGTGGGAGATCCCGATGAAGATGCAGGCTCCTGGTTTCAGCCTGGCTCAGTCCTGGCTGTTGTGGGCATTTGGGGAGTGAACCAGCACAGGGAAGATATCTGTGTGTGTGTGTGTGTATGGGTGGGTGGGTGTGGGTGTGTGTCTCCCTCTCTGTCCCTCTTCCTTTTAAATAGATAAACAATTCTTTAAACAAATTTAGCAAAATGGAGAATCTGCCCTCAACTTGCTCACCAGTTAGTAGAGAATATATGTCTTGTTGAATGAATGTGGGATAAAATAATCCAGTAGAAGATGTACAAAGTGCACTGTTTAACTGTGAGAGGAGCAAGCACTTAAAACATTGTCTACTGTAGAGGGGATTTATAGAATCTCAGAATAGGAAGGAAGGTTGGTGGTTGTTCTATTCAATTTCATACCCAGTGCATGAAGCCCCCCCCCCCCCATACATGAGTCTCCAGCCTGCTAGGAGACAGAGGGGTGGATATGAGCCTATGCTGCAGAGTAGGCTGGAAGGAAGAGTTCACGGCGAGACAGCTGTGCCCACAGCTGGAGCCTGGGGGTGGAGAGTCAGTTGCTGCTCGTGAGTTTCTCCTCCATGTCCACATCCAACATCCAGAGGTCTGGCTCATTTTATGCAAGACTTTCTGGCTAAAAGTCTAAAATGCATGAAATGATTGTAAACACCTTTTCCCTTTAGCCTAAAGGGGAAACTGTATTAGACCCTGGTAGAACTTGCTGGCTTTCTGACAGCATTTGGAGGCATCGCCAGTAGCCCTAGGGGAGAAACTGGAATTACTGGAGCAATGTGAAGAAGGGGGATGCAGCTGCAGCTCTCGCCCAAAGCAGTCAAACTTATCGCAGTCCTCCTGTTTATTTTTCTTTTGTTGTTTTTCAGATTTCTCCCCTCTATTTTGATTTCCAGAAGTTTGACTTGGAGGTGTCTAGGTGTGGTTTTGTTTGTATCTATCCTACTTGGGGCTCTATGCAATTCTTGCATCTGTGAGTGATTACTTCATTAGTTCAGGAAAAATGTCAGCCATCATTTGTACAAATGTATCTGTCGCTCTGCTTTTCTCTCTCTTCTCCTTCAAGGACTCTCATTACAGATATGTTAGATGTCGTTTGATACTGCCCCATAGATCTTGGATATTCTATTTCTGTTTTCATTCTTTTTTCTCCTTATGTTTAAGTTGGGATCATTTTTTATTGACGTTTTCAAGTTTGTTGATGATTTCCTCTGATAATTTTGCTAGTAATCTCATGAAAGGATTCTTCCTCTCTGATATTGAGATTTTGATTTCTAGAATCTTCATCACCTTTTTATAAAGCAGTTTTCTTCTCACTGATGAGAGTCCCCATCCATCCATGCATATTGTCTACCTTTCCCACCTTTCTTCAACAAGTTTATTATCATGACTTTAAAGTATCTGTTGGGTGATTCCAATATCTGAGATACATCTGAATCTGCTCCTATGACTATTTCTTCTTTTGATGATAGATAATATTTTGTCCTTTTTAATTAGTCTTGTAATTTTTTAATTAACACTGGACATAGTGAGTAAAAGAACACCAGATGGGAGGTCTGTATTGTGGTGCAGCAGGTTAAGCTGCTGCGTGTAATCGGGCACCCCATAGCAGAGTGTTGGTTCAAGTTGCAGTTGCTCTGTTTCCAACCCAGCTCCCTACTAATGCACCTGGGAAAGCAGTGGCTACCCTGAACCTGGATGGAGTTTCTGGTTCCTAGATTTAGCCTGGCCCAGCCCTGAGTGTTGCAGCCATCTAGGGGAGTGAACTGGGGATGGAAGATCTCTCTCTGTGTGTGTATGTGTGTGTGTCTAGCCTCCCCGCAATCTGTCGCTCTGCCTTTCAACTAACTTTTTTTTTAAGATTCTTATTTATTTATTTGAAAGTCAGAGTCACACAGAAAGAGGAAGAGAGGCAGAGAGAGAGAGAGAGAGAGAGAGAGAGTCTTCCACCCGCTGGTTCACTCCCAACTGGCCACAATGGCCTGAGCTGCACCAATCCGAAGCCAGGAGGCAGGAGCTTCTTCCAGGTTTTCCACACAGGTACAGGGGCCCAAGGACCTGGGCCATCCTCCGCTGCTTTCAAAGATCACAGCAGAGAGCTGGATCGGAAGTGGAGCAACCGGGACTTGAACCGGCACCCACATGGGATTCTGGTACTGCAGGCAGTGGCATTACCCGCTACGCCACAGTGCTGGCCCCTGCCTTTCAACGAACTAACTACATCTTTTAAAAAAAGAACAATAGACGGCCGGCGCCGCGGCTCACTAGGCTAATCCTCCGCCTAGCGGCGCCGGCACCCCGGGTTCTAGTCCCGGTCGGGGCGCCGGATTCTGTCCCGGTTGCCCCTCTTCCAGGCCAGCCCTCTGCTGTGGCCAGGGAGTGCAGTGGAGGATGGCCCAGGTGCTTGGGCCCTGCACCCCATGGGAGACCAGGAAAAGCACCTGGCTCCTGGCTCCTGCCATCGGATCAGCACGGCGCGCCGGCCGCGGCGGCCATTGGAGGGTGAACCAACGGCAAAGGAAGACCTTTCTCTCTCACTGTCCACTCTGCCTGTCAAAAAAAAAAAAAAAAAACAAAAAACAAAAAAAACACACACAATAGAGATAGGAGAATAATATTTATGTCCAGAGAAGAAGCTTGCCTTTTTTCCTGCCAGGCTATTAGAATGGGGAGTTGAGTCAGGATAGTCTGTGGTAATGGACTCTGTTGTGTCTTCAGTTCCATTCGTTGTACAGTCCATTCCAGTTTATTTTAATCCATAAACAACAGAGTCGCAGGCCCCTCTGATGTTACTTTTTTAATCTCTAGATAATTGGTAACTGTTTCCTGGTAGCCAATGGTCCTTATGTTTATCCATTTAACATACTTGCAACAGAATTTTAATTGGCTTGTATCCTCTCCAGTCTCTGCTCCACAGCTGGTAAAGGGGTCTGGTGGGAAATAAATGGTCAGCAGAAGCAAGGGAAAAAAATCAAATGCTCTGGCTGATCTGCTCCCTAAGTAACTGAGGCTGAGTAGAAGATAGGAATGGACTCCTAGTAAGGTCATTAAAACACCCGGCATTGTGGAGCAGTGCAGGTGTTAAAGGTTGGGAAGGGATTTCTTTCTTACTTATCCATCAGAAAGGCAGAGCGATGTGTGGGGGGAGACAGATAAGTTCCTTCCATTGGTTCACTCATCATATGGCTTGGAATTGCCCATGTAGAAGCAGATTCATAAAAATCTGGCTTCCTGGGTCTCAAATCTGGAGATGATTCAGTAGGTCTGGTTGGGCTCTGGAGCCTTTATTTTTTTTTTTAAAGATTTATTTTTATTTATTTGAAAGAGAGTTACACAGAGAAAGAAGGAGAGGCAGAGAGAGAGAGAGGTCTTCCTTCCGCTGGTTCACTCCCCAGATGGCCACAACGGCCAGAGCTGCACTGATCTGAAGCCAGGAGCCAGGAGCTTTTTCCGGGTCTCTCATGCAGGTGCAGGGGCCAAGGACTTGGGCCATCCTCTACTGCTTTCCCAGGCGATAGCAGAGAGCTGGATCGGAAGAGAAGCAGCCAGGACTAGAGCCGTTGCCCACATGGGATGCCAGTGCTTCAGGCCAGGGCATTAACCCTCTGTGCCACAGCACCAGTCCCCTTGAGCCTCTAATTTGAAAAGTGTTCCCAATGATTCTAGAACACAGAGCCACTGAACCAAAATCCTCATGTATAATTAAGCTCAGAGAAGGGGATTGAACTGCACATGGTCATACACCTTGGATGGCAGCAAAGCCAGAGTTCAAACCATGTAACAATAACAATGCCCAAATTCTTCCTATGTGCCAGACACACTGTCTTGGGCATTTTACATCTGTGGTCATATTTAGTCCTCATTACAGCCCTGTGTGATAGCCATCATTGTTATCATTCATATTTTAAAAGAAGATTTTATTTTTATTTATTTGAAAGGCAATGTGACAGAGAGAAAGGAGAGACAGAGATCTTCCATCCAGTGGTTCACTTCCCAAATGGCCGTAACAGCCAGGGCTGAAAACCAGGTGCCCAGAACTCCATCTGGGTCTCCCAATTGGGTGGCAGAGGCCCAAGTTTGGGCCTCTATCCATTGCCTTCCCAGATACAGTAGCAGGGAGCTGGATTGGAAGTGGAGTAGCAGGGGCTTGAACCAGCGCTTATATGAGAAGTTGGCGTCCCAGGCGACTGCTTAGCCCACTGCACCAAATGCCATCATTGCCATTTTAAAGGAGAAGAAACCAAAAGACAGAGAGCTCACATTCTTACCTAAGGACTTTAAGGTGGGATCCATGGAGGGGAAGAGTAGGTGCTCGGCTGCAGGTGTCTTCAGCAGGGCCACCTGTATCGGGATGCGTGTGTCACCTGGAAGAAGAAGGAGGGCTATTTCCAGATTCTAGAAGGGGCTCTCCGAAGCCCGTGCTGTGGCATCCTTCCCCAACATACAGATCCCCTGGGAGTCTGGCCACAGCTTGGGTGCTCTCAGAGGACATGACTGGCGTCTCATCTTCAAACCAGAATTTCCCAAGCGCTCCCCCCACCCCCCACCCCTGTCTGGGAGGTGACTGCTTTCCCAGCCTTCTTCTCCCAAAGGAAGGTCTTTGTGTACCTTCAAAAGGAATCTGAGTCAAAGAAACAAAGCCTCCACTGAGGGCTCCCCCTCCCTCCTCACACGTCCACTCTCCTAAGCATTCACAGGGACCATTTGTGTGATCAGCATTTTTAAAGAAAATTGAAATTTATTAAGCGTTTGGAGAAAAGTATCTCCACTTCAAGGCACCTGAATAAACAGATACGTGCATGCGAGGCGGCTGCCCAGTAACTGACTCTGCTAAAGACATTCTTTCTGCAGAGCCCATGGCCTTCCTGCTGGCTGTCACAGTGGGGTCTGTGTAGCAGAAGGCACAGGGGGCGGGCTGGGCTGGAGCCCCGCCTCCACCGTTGTCCTGATGAATGACACTGGGCTGGGAGACTGAGAGCCGCAGGCCCGCTTCCCTCCAGCCTCCCTTTTCTTGTCTGTGGCTTAGAGATGTTCTCATGGGTTGCTGGGAGAGTCTGGCTTAGGCTTGGTGATCAGTCGATGATGGCGATTACTACTACTATTTAAGAGTGATCTGGGGCCCTCACACTTGCATCCATCTATTCACCAACTCCTGCCCCCTAAATCTCCCCCCCCCCCAAGCAAAGGGTCCTTTGAATAGCCCAAAGAGCCCAAGAGGCACAGCTGGGATGGCTGCTGCCCCACCGGGTGGTACTTCTGATGGGATGGGTCCTCCATGAATGCTTCCTAGCATAAAGAAAGGCCGAGGCCGGCGCCATGGCTCACTAGGCTAATCCTCCACCTGCAGCGCCAGTACTCCTGGTTCTAGTCCCAGTTGGGGAGCCAGATTCTGTCCCGTTGCTCCTCTTCCAGTCCAGCTCTCTGCTGTGGCCCGGGAGGGCAGTGGAAGATGGCCCAGGTCCTTGGGCCCTGCACCCGCATGGGAGACCAGGAGAAGCACCTGGCTTCTGGCTTCGGATCGGCGCTGTGTCGGTGTTGTCTTGGCTGCAACTCCGCCGGCTGTAGCGGCCACTTTGGGGGTGAACCAATGGAAAAAGGAAGATCTCTCTCTCTAACTCTGCCTGTGGAAAGAAAGAAAGAAAGAAAGAAAGAAAGAAAGAAAGAAAGAAAGAAAGAAAGAAAGAAAGAAAGAAAGAAAGAAAGAGAAAGAAAGAGAGAGAGAAAGGAAGGCCGAGTTGCCCCTTGCACCTGCCCAGATGGGGTGCCTGAGGTTCAGAGAGGTCAGGTTATTTGCTTGGGGCCTGAGCAGCGAGTGGCCGTGCTGCGTCCACGGCACCTGCTGAGGGCCTCTGTTTCTTCCTGCTACGTTACCGCCTCCGTGGGTGCAGGTGGGAGAAGGGAGAGAGGTGGGCCCTCCCAGGGAGGCAGAACAGCTTGTGCAAAGGCATGGCAAGGAGACCATGGATAACAGCCGGGGGAGTTCACAGGGGCTGGGACAGTGGACACTGGCGACCCCGGTACCTGGGGTCCTGGTCTTCTCCCTGTTGCATTCTAGCTGCGTGAGCTGGGAGAAGCTGCTCTCAGCTCTAGTTCACCTCGCCACCAAGGAGGTGGTGCAAATGAGACCGTGTGAATGCGCATTTGGCACACAGCAAAGCTCCCGACCCGGGGGCAGTTCTCCGCTGACTTGGAAGCAGGGGGACACGAATGGCCTGTCCCCGTCTTGAGCACGCTGCGCTGTGTTCTTCAGGGGAGCTGGGTTAGCTTCCGGGGAGTCCTGCTGCTCACCTCGAGGTCTTGCTCTGTTTCTGCAGGGTGGGAGAACGTGTATGGCTTTGACATGACCTGCATCCGGGACGTGGCCATGAAGGAGCCCCTGGTGGACATTGTGGATCCAAAGCAAGTGGTGACCAACGCCTGCTTAATAAAGGTCTGGGGACTCATCCTGGTTGGGCCCGGGCATGCTGGGAACCTGGCTGTGCCACCCTAGGAGGCCAGCCTGGGGTATGGGCGGTAGCAGCCTAGAGAGGAAAGGCCACGTGGGTCAGGGCCCGTGGCACTCCACAGTGAGAAGTCAAAAGTGGACTGAGCAGAGCCACAGAGAGAAGGATTGTGTGGGGCATGGCTGAGGGGCGTGGGTGGTGCTGGGGGCAGGATGGGAAGTGGGGGAAGAGGAAGGGACATCAGAGGAGAGACCAGGAGGGTCTGCCCAGGTTTGCGGGGAGCTCGTGTGTTCAGAGGGGACGTCCGTCTTAGGAATGAAAGCCGATGCCTCCAGACGCTGAGTGACCAGGCATCCTTGGGCCTCTCCCCTGCCCAGCAGCCTCCGAGCCCCTTCCTGAGCATCTGTGTTTGTGCCTGCTCTAAACATCTCTTCTTCCAAGGTCTTCCCCAGTGCAGGTGAAGTACAGCTGAGACAAGCACGCTCACCACACCCAAACCTATATTAGCTACAGGCGAAAGGTGCCCGCCCTATGCCTCCCCTCCCCTCCCAGCCTCCTCCCAGGGGAAACCACGAATCTTCCCAGTCCTTTTTCTATGCACTTGCCTTTGTAGATGCTAACACTTCATGCTGAAGCATATAAATTGGTGCTCTTTCATTTTTTTAGACATTAAAATTATTTACTTTTTTTTATTTATTGGAGAGGCAGACAGATAGAGATCCATCCACTAATTCATTCCTCAAATGCTTGCCACGGCCAGGGCTGGGCCAAGGCGAAAGCTAGAAGCACTTCTTTTTTCTTAAATTTAAATGTAAAAATATATCAGTTTCATATGATTCAAGCTAATTTTCCAATTTAAAATCATGGTTTCATTATGAAAGCGTTCGTCCTCCCACGAGACTCTTCCCGTGCGCTCTGGTCCTGTGTGCATCACTGTGTTCCTGCAAGTGCTGAGGCAGGGCTGGGGCAGTTCTAGCAGGATCCAGGGGGAAGAGCCGGGGGCTGGTGCAATGAGGGGGAGTTTCTGGACGGCTGATACAAACTGCTGCCATGTCCCGAAGAGAACAGTCCTTCTTCCCTGGACACGCAGAACTGCACCCTGGCCCAGAGTGTCCCAGGTATCTAGATGGGGACCAGATGAAGAACCCCCAACAGGCCTCATCAGACACCCTCTCTCTTTTGTAAAGTTCTGCCTGAGAGGTCAAGTCCAAACCTTTGACTGTCCATCATAGGATTCTGTCTTTACCTCCTCTATTTATTTTCTTGCTGTGAAAAGCAGAGTTATAGAGAGACAGCTAACGACAGAGAGAGGGATCTCCCATCTGCTGGTTCCACTCCCCAAATGGCCACAATGGCAGGGCCTGGGCCAGGAGCCTGGAACTCCATCTGGGTCTCCACAGGGATGGCAAGGATCCAAGTACTAGAGCCATCTTCTGCTGCTTTCCCAGGTGCATTAGCAAGGAGCTGGATCAGAGGTGGAGCAGCCAGGGAGCCAGACACTCCGATAGAGGAGGCTGGTGTTGCAGGCCGTAGTTTACCTGCTATGCCACAATGCCAGGCATCTCGCTGCTTCTCAGATCAGCCTATTCGGAGTCCAGACACATGTGCGCAAACATGCACTTTTAGTTATTCCCGCCAGCCCCTCCGTCCCTGAGGCCTCTTCCTCTCGGTTTTCCCAGCAAGAGCGCGGAAAATGCCCTCAGAACAGGTAGCACACCCCCGAGGGAGAGGATTTCTGTAAACCTCGTAGGTAGGTGCAGTCGAATTTGCCCAAATGACACTCAGCAGTTAGCCCTGGCAGTGGGCACCTGCATGGCATGGCTTCGGCTTAAGGATGGCATGCCTTCTTGAAGCCTCGATTATTGGCTTTCTGCCCCCGACCCCAGGCCCGACCTGCAGGTGTGGTCACTGCGATTCTGTTTGTCTCCAGCTGGTCACATGATGGTCTGGCCTGGGTCTGTCACCCGTGGGCCACACTGGTCTCCCTCCTGCCTTTCCTCCACTTGCAGACAGGAGCTAGCAAGCATGGTTCCCTTGGTTACACCTGTGTGTGTCCAGGGGCAAAGCAGCCAGACTTTTCAGGAGGGTTGAGAGGTCCGGGTCTCCCACACACACTCCTCCTCGGAACCCCCAAGGGCTCTGATTGTGTCTTGGAACTGGAAGAGGCAGTGCTGCCCCGCCTCTCCCCCAGGCCCGCACCTTCCCGCCTCTGTTTACTAAGGGCAGGGACCGCCTGGGTTGGCTCCTGCCCCCGGACAGCCCCTCCGTCAGCTCTCTCACCCATGTGCTAAGAACGTCGCACTGAGCCTGTTGGGAAACACTTGCCCTGCTTCTCACATTAATTGCCATTTTCGCCACTATTAACGTGGCAGAGTGTGACACCTTATTACAATGAAGGCCCTGTTTTGACCAGGCTTACGCTTGGAGACATCATCTGTGGCACTGCTTGGTGGTGGGCTTAGCAGCCCTCGGGTCCTCTAATTTATGCCTGCGGGGCCCTCTGGGCTCTGGGGCCTCAGAAAAGGGCTGATCTGCAGATGTCCAGTGGTCGGGGGTGGTGCTGAGCCTGGGGGTCCTTTGTGTCTCAGTCGCCCAGGAGCAGCTGGTCCCACTCTCACAGATGGCCAGGCCCACCCGCCTCCCTTGGTGCCATTTGCATGCAAAGTCCCTACAGCTTCCTTACTCAGTCTGGAAGGCTTTTGTTCTGGTCCAGGCCCCCTATTGAGATGCAAATGTCCCTAGACCCATGGAACAGTGTGACAGCTGACATCGGGTTGATGGACATTTGAAAGCAAGACCCTCTGGAGTTGGAATTCCTGTGAGATGGAGTGGGGTGTGTATGTGTGTGCAGACGTAAGAGTGAGGGGAGTGATAGAGAAAAGAATTAGGTCCAAATGGGAAGGTGTAGGGAGCCATGGAAGGTTGTAGGTCCCGGGTGTGTGTGTTGGGGGGGGGGCACTGAAGAGGTTAGTCAGGTGGCCGTCACGAAGAAGAGGCCTAGGAAGGAAGGCAGTTTAAGCAGGGAGACTGGTTCCCGTGAGGGGCAGTCTGATGGTGGAGGCAAGGGCTGCTGGGAGGCCACGCAAGGCCGGTGGCCAAGGAGACCAAAAGAGGAGGCACTCGAGGGCTTTGGGAAGCGCCTGGAGCCTGGCTGGCCAGCCCTGGCTGAGAAGAGGGGAGAGTTGGCGAGTGAGGGTGCGGGGAGCCCCGTGGACCTGCAGATACTATTAATAAAACTACAGGGCACCATGGCTTTTCCTGCAGGGACTCTGTGGGAGGTTAATGAGCACCACAGAGGCTGGCAACGCTGGGTCTAAGGTTTCCCAGACTGGAACCAGGGCCCAGAGTAGCAGGATGACACAGGACGCAGGGCCCTCTGCACAGGAGGTTTGGGGTGGAGGAGGGCACGCCCTTCAAGAGAGTGCCCCCAAAGAGGAAGGTGAAGGACCCCCCACACGGGGAAGGACAGCATCACACACGGGGAGGAGAAAGGCCAGGGTGCTGAGAGGGCAGGCACCAAGACCTGGGAAAAATGAATGAAGAGCCAGAAGGAGTTCACGCTGGAGAGGAAGAGGTGGGGGGCCCCGTGTGAGCTGGCACCGGCGTCGGTCTTCCTCTGTGGGCAGAAGTTGCACAGAGGTGGGGGGGGGCTCTCTTCCTTCGTCCTGGAGACAGACCCGGAGTCTGAAGCGGGGCTCCTGGCTGGCAGTCCTAGAGCTTCTAGTGCAAAGGGGCCCTCACAGTCTGCACGCCCCTCCCAGGGCTCCCAGGACCCTCAGCTCTCCTCCCAGGCTCTAGGCTCTAGGAATGCAGTGTCCTTTGCACCTGAAAGCTGCAGCAGCCCACCAGCCCTGCAATGCCACCCTCTCCCCACCACCAGTGAGGAAGGGTCAGCTTCCTGGGGCTCTCGTCTGATTGGCTCCTTCTACTACTCTTGCTCCCCTGTCCACCCCTGCAGACGCGGGGCCTCTCTCTGAAGGCCTTAGGCTGTACTGCATCTCGTTTCCTTTATTTAGCCTGCACGTTTATAGATATATATAAAAAAAGCCCTCTGCCTCCCCACCGTGGAAGGAGCCCAGAGCAGCCAGGCCTTCCTCACAATGCTCTCGTGAGAACCACCAGAACCACCTCCCGAGGAAATGTCCCCAACAGCCCAAGGTCCTCCAGCAGTGCTACCTCCTGATGGTCCCACCGCCCCCCATGGTGCCACCCCGGGGCCCACTCTGACCTTTGGGGGTTGCCCACATTAGTCTCAGCCCATGGCACTATGCAGGTCCACACACCGCTATCCTTGCTACACAGCTGTGACAGAGAGCTCTTCATTGAGGACTCAGGGAATCCGGTGGCTGGCCCCTTGAACTCTTAGCTGGTTTATTCTCACCTCCAGGGAGCCAGCAAACAGCAGGTCAGCATCCATCACACGGGAAGGACCAGCGCCTTGCAAGCCTGCCTTCCATTATACTTGCTCCCCACAAGATTGATTTCCAGCCACTTCCTGCCTGAAATTGTGAGAATTATTAGTTCTTTGTGTCCGACGTTCCCCAGCCAGAGCTGAAAATTCTCAGCTCTTCTTTTCCTCTTTTATTTCTTTTTGAAGCCTGCCCAGCCTTGTTATAAATGGCCGGCACAACTTGCCAGAGCTCAGGCTGTGGGTTCAGGAGCTCAGGTCTTTACTCCTGGGATAAGATACTCCTGATGCCTCCGTTGCTGGGGACTGGAGTATCCAAAACTCAGGCCACGTGGTTCCTGCAAATCACAGGGAGACGGACTGGGGCTTTGCTGGAGTGCGTCTGGGAGGCACTCCCTGTCCCCCTCAGAATTCGCTCCCTGGAGAAGGCAAGGCTGATCACCCAGGGAGCACATGTTGAGAATGACCAGGCGAACGCTGCAAGCTCAGGTGGACAGCACTGAGAGCTGTGGTTGGGTTTAGGGATGCATCACCCCACGAAGCTTCCCCCCTCACCCCGCCTCTCGCCCCACGGCCCTCAGATTTGGATTCAAATCTGCTTGCACCATCACCTGACTGCTCTCCACCCTGGAAAGGATGGGGAGGTCCCTGGCAGGTGGCAGGTGGGCTCGGCCATGCCCCTCCCCCGAGGGTCTGGCTGCGGGTGCTGCTGCTGGCAGGGACACAGCCGCTGTGGAGGCCCTAAGCTCCTGGTGTTCTGTCTCCTCTGGGCTGCAGGAGGTGGACATTTACACAGTGAAGACGGAAGAGCTCTCGTTCACATCTGCGTTCTGCCTGCAGATCCAGCGCAATGACTACGTCCACGCCCTGGTCACCTATTTTAATATTGAATTTACCAAGTGCCACAAGAAAATGGGGTTTTCCACAGGTAAGCCGCCTACGGGCTCTCCAGCCTCTTCTCTCCTCTCCCAGCCTTCCCTGGGGCTCTGCGGGGAATGACCAGGGCTGGCCTGGCTGTGGAGGGCGGGGAAGGGGCCAGGAGTTAGCCAAGATCCTCATCTGACTTCTCATGAGCTTTCTCTGGCCCTGGGGAAACTTCATGTCCCCCTATGCTTCGGGCTGCCCAAGGAGAAAGTGAGCAGAAGCGCTGGGCGTGGCCAGAGCTGAGCTGAGGCTGAGGCAGGAGGCGGGGCTGAGGTTCTTCCAAGGCACCTTTGCTCAGTGGGTTTTTACGGAGCATCCTCTGTGTGAGTGGGTGAGATGCCAACTTGAATACGGTTTCTACCACTGCCGTGCCGCGGGACAGGGCTCAGCCCCAAGCTGCCTTCATTAAACCCCTGTCCGTGTCCCCAGGATACCACCGCTCTCTGGCTTCGGCCCCTTCCTGTTGCTGCAAGAAAATCCTTGAGACTGAGTCATTTATACCAAATAGAGCTTTCATTAACTTTCATTAGCTCATGCTTCTGGGGACCGGGAGGTCCAGGAACGTGGTGCCAGAGCTTTCTCGCTGCGTGACAACATGGTGGAGGGCTTCGCAGGGCCAGATGGGGCAGGTGTGCTGGAGAGAGCTGGCTTCTGCAATGTTGGTCCATTCGTCCGTTCCTGAAGGCAGAGCCTTCGGGCCCCAATCATCTCCCAAAGGTCCTGCCTCTCCACGGTGCCACACTGGGGACAAAGTTTCCAGCACCTGCAGCTCTGGGGGACGCATTCCAACCACAGCACCCACCCAGCCCCTCTTCAGAGACGCCTTACTGCTTGCAGTCCATCAGCCCCGATTTCTTATCTTCGCTGATGGAGGACCCAGGAGCTGACCCCTGCCCACCTCTCCAGCCTCAGCACAGGCTTTGTTTCTCAGCTCAGGGGTTCCTGGGTCCCTTCTTCCCTTCTGGGCCAAGGGCAGGGGTCCTTCCCAGTCTCCCTAACAGCCCCTGTGCATGTCTGGCATGGTGACAAAATGCAAGTGGTACAACAGGGGCCAAGAATCAGGGGACAGATCCTGAGCCTCCCCCATCCCAATCCCACTCCTCAGAGGCATAGATTATTAATGATTTCTTTGTATTCTTCCAAAAAATGTCAGTGGCTACACAAGCACACACACATACCTTTCTTTTTCTTGTGAAATAGTTGTAGATTCACAGGAAGCCGCTCAAACGGCCCACAGGGTTCCGTGGACCCTATACGTAGCCTCACCGTCGGTGGCGTCTTTTGTAACTAGCACAATACTGAAACTACTCCTCTTTAAAATCAGAGGCTGAGTCATGCCAGCCACACTGCCCTCTGCTCCCTTTTACTTATTTAACAGCACATCTTGGGGAGACTTCCCTGGCCTCATGGAGATATCTATTTTCTTTCCGTAAACAGCTCTGCAGGATTCCAGTGTCGGGTGTGCCATCACTTAGTCAGCCTTGCTTCTCTTTGTTTGCATCCCTCAGTCGCCCCTATTAAAAGGGTCACCTCTTGTTCATCTCTGCTTCTAGAAGTTTCCTTTGCCTTCCAAATGTGTGGGCTCCATTCTCTCTCTCCATGACCTTGAGTTTGCATTGATCTCCCAACAACAGATGTCTGTTCAGTGAGGAATTAAGGACATAGCTCCTGCCCTTGGGAGTGTGCTCATGCTTATTTAAGAGTCTTCCTAGCCGGCGCCGCGGCTCACTAGGCTAATCCTCCGCCTTGCGGCACCGGCACACCGGGTTCTAGTTCCGGTCGGGGCGCCGGATTCTGTCCCGGTTGCCCCTCTTCCAGGCCAGCTCTCTGCTGTGGTCCGGGAGTGCAGTGGAGGATGGCCCAAGTGCTTGGGCCCTGCACCCCATGGGAGACCAGGAGAAGCACCTGGCTCCTGCCTTCAGATCAGCGCAGTGCGCCAGCCACAGGGCGCCGGCCGTGGCGGCCATTGGAGGGTGAACCAACAGCAAAAGGAAGACCTTTCTTTCTGTCTCTCTCTCTCTCTCACTGTCCACTCTGCCTATAAAAAAAAAAAAAGAGTCTTCCTGGGAACTGGGAGTGCGTGGTCAGGGGGTGAGGGGTCATGGGGTGCAGGTGTGTGTGGAGTTGGTGGTGAGGAGGTGAGGCAGAGCCCTCCTGTAATTTGACTTTCCAAGGCCGTGATGACAATGATCCATTAAAAAAAAAAAACATTTATTTATTTATTTGATAGGCAGAGTTACAGAGAGGTGGAGGCAATGTGTGTGGGGTGGGGGAGGGTCTTCCATCCGCTGGTTCATTCCCCAGATGGCCACAACAGCCAGAGCTGCGCCAATCTGAAGCCAGGAGCCAGGAGCTTCTTCCAAGTCTCTCACGCAGGTGCAGGGGCCCAAGGACTTGGGCCATCTTCTACTTCTTTCCCAGGCCACAGCAGAGAGCTGGATCAACTGGGACCAGCCGGGACTTGAACCGGCACCTATATGGGATGCTGGCACTGAAGGTGGTGGCTTTACCCACTATGCCACAGTGCCGGCCCGACATTGATCCATCTTTAGCCTGTGGACAGAATGGGCACGTGACTATTTCCTCTGAGAAAGGTTTTTTCTACAACCAGTGTCTCCAGACCACTAAGGCCAGTGCTTTAGCTCACTTTTTGTTGCTGTAATGAAATACTCAAGAGTGGGGAATTTATAAAGAATAGAAGTTTATTTGGCTCTTGGTGCTGGAGGCTGGGAAATCCAAGAACTTGGTGCTGGCATCTGATCTGCACCTGATGAGGGCCTCGTGCTGCACCCTGACACGGCACCGGGCATCCTGTGGTGACAGAGCAAGGTGCTAGCAAGGTCTGGCTTCCTCTCATAAGGCCATTAATGCCGTTAGGGACCCCACCCCCATGACTTCCCAGAGGCCCCACCAGCCAATACCATTGACATGGTACTTGGGGCTTTAGCTGCCGATCCACGAACTCCTGGGGACACATTCAAACCATAGCAACCAGAGTCATCTGGTCTGCATCAGCCAGGCCAGCACTGGTGACTCCCTGCCGAAGACCAGAGCCTCCTGATCTAGGCCATTATCACCCGCTATTCTTTTAGATGAGGCCCAGTCAGTGAGCTTATCCACCCCACACTGAAGGAAGGGTGAGACAGCTTCGCAGTGGTGAGGGAGTGGGGCCAGCGAGGGAGCAGAGGTGGACTGTGCTCCAGGGCTGTGGCTATGATTGGATGCTCAGGATGGACCCACAGTGGCTGGCTCTGGCCCTCCCATCCCCAGGTTGATGCGTAACCCCAGCCGTGCCCTGCTGCAGGCGATGATGGGCAAGCGTACTCTGGAAAGCTCTCTGGGTTTCCAGCTCCAGGCCCTGTAGCTGTGAGCCAGGGCGGGCTTTCCTTCCTTTAAGACGATCTAGGTCCAGTCCCCAAAGCCAAGCAGACTGCTGGGCCGCTGTCCAGAGATGGCGTCCCGGGTCGATGGTAGCAGGGATGATATTCTACGTGGGCCTGGGGAGAGGAGGCTGGGTGAAGCTCAAGTCCAGAGTCAAAGAGGTTGGCTCTGGGCTCCTAGAGGAGGATGAAAATTTGCCCTCAATGTTGAGGTTTCGAGAACCCACTGGCTCATGTCCTCCCTAATCTTTGGTTACATCCTCACCACGATCCCACCCAGCCTCAAACCCTAATATGAGCCTGCTCCTCTGACTCTGTCCATGCGGTTCCAATGCTGTGCCCCTCCCCTTTGCACGGAATCCCTCAGACTTGGGTTCTGAGAGAACGTGTGGGGGTCCTACAGTGCTCTACTTCCCATACCTTGGCGCAGTGTTTCTCAAAGGCTGCTCCCTGGACCAGCAGCATCAGCATCCCCTGGAAACGTGTGATACACGTACATCTCAGGTCTCACCCCAACCCATTGAACCACAGACACTGGGAGGCAGCCCAGCGTCCGGCGTCCGAACAGGAAGCCCAGGTGACTGCGGCGCACTCTCAAATTTGAGAAGCAGTGCTCTGGACGTGATGGCTGAGAATCTGACCCATCTGGGTTTCTTCCCCCTAGAATTGGCCCTTCTGGAGGGGCAGTTCTGTCTCCTCGAGGAGGTGTACCCTCTGGTCTCGCCGAGATTTCCTGCCTTCTGGCTGAGATAGACGCCCCTTGTCCGCAGCAGTCCCATGTGGGTAAAGACCAGGGGAAGCCGGCCAGTTCAGCTGCTCCTCAGCCACCGCGGCCAGTTAGTGGGGTGTGGTTTCCAGGACAGACTTCTGAATGGTTTCTGTGGGTTGGGCAGTGGGCTATGCTCAGACTGTATACACACTGACCACCAACGGAATAGTTCCTTTTGTGTTCTTAAATTAATACCTATTCTAGGTTCGTGATATACCATTGTCTTTGGGTCATGCATGGTCCATTTTTTTGCTTCTTTATTTATCAATATAAGGAGCACCCATGAACGCATCACCCAACTCAATAACTGTAATGTAAATGTTATTATTAACTAGAATGTAATTAGCAACTAGAAGAGAATTTATTATTATTACTGTTAGAATGTAAATATGTTTGTTGTTAAGCAGTAAATTGTTATTAATTAGAATATAAATATTAAGTAGAAATACCTTATTAATAGCTGCAATATTATTATATTTATAATTAATAAATGTAAATAAGTGAATTTATATCCACATAGTAAATCTCCATGAACCCACCACTTAAAGACTAAATTGCTACCAGTACCTTAGCATCTGCCTGGATCCTCTATCCCAACTTTTCTCTACCCAATAAATATCCCCTCTAGATGAACTTTATCCTACATCTAGTGCTCCCTGTTCCCTGATTATTTAGCATTATCAGATTTACAAATATACTTCAAAAAGTTTGAGGAAAATCGAATTAGATGATAAGTTCATTTTGGTACAAAAAAATGAGATCCGTCCATCATTTTTTCATAGCACACATTCTCCGGGAGACTTCTGGAGGGCCCTCCTCTGTGTGAGCCTAAACCAGGTATGGGTTGGGTGCAGCCGTCTTTGGACTTGGTGCACAGTGTAGCCTGCAATGTGTGGCTCCTCCTCAATGGTCCCCAACTGGGTTTTCCGTCTCAGCCCAGCACTGCTGGCTTTGGAGGGCCCATTCAGAAGCACGTCACATCACCGTGCAGCCCAGGAACCATCTCTGCAAATGGGCTCTGAGCTCAGGCAGTCTCTTTCCAGCTTTGCTATTCTGTGACCTTGAGTCATTTTCTAGGTCGAAGATGCTGCTTCTGGGTATATAGCTTTTATTGTCCAAAAAGCTTGGGAATCCCCTGGGGAATACAATTCCAAATGTACGGCTAGAAAAATTATTGTATCCTAAAACCAACAGCCATTTAGCATTGAGAAGGGAAACCGGAAGCAAGATGGCATGCACTTCCCAAAAGCACTACAGAAAATCTTGCCAGAGGCCTGTGCCATATGTTCCCACCCCATCCTTGAACCCAGGCCCTGCCATACTTCGTCACCATTTAGCTGAGTGTCTTCTCCTTTAGCTGATGGGATCTACAGGGGGCAGGGCTAGCACGCAGGAAGGGAGGGAGGGGCACACAAAGCCAATGTTCATCTTGGTTGTCGTTTTCCAGACTTAGCACCAGACCTGGCACAGGATAGACATCCTAAGTAGAAGTTTGTTGAATGAAAAAGGAGTGAATGAATGGAGCACACACTTGCATGTGGATTGCTGTGGGAGTTTAGGTCATGCTCACTTCAAAACAGAGAACAAAAGCTGTTCTAGAACCTGGAGAGACTGGGATGAGGCGGAGGCTTGAGGGAGGCGCAGAGGAAGGCTACGTCAGAGCAGGAAGCCATCTTCATAACAGGAAAGCTGTAATTCAGTTGTTCATTCTGGACGGTTAGAGACTGTGGTGGACTGGGGAGGGAGAGCCTTGTACACCGCTGAAGAGAACGCTGGGTGTCTTTGTAACCATCTGTGGGCTCACCACCGCACACAGCAATGTTCTAGATGCTTCCCCAGGACACTCTGGCTCACCAGGCCAAGGCAGCATTGCTTTGCAGGCCAGAGCCACGGCTGATGGATAAATGAAATCCTAGGTCACTTATGGAAGGCTTAAATTGGTTCAGTGCGATCCTAACACGTCATAGGTGTGGTGACCCTACAGTTTGCCTTTCAAGTAAGGACACTTTTCAAGTGAAAGGGAGACTAATAGGTGTAACACCAGGAAAACACCGGGACTGTCCCAGGCCCAGCAGGAGGTGTGGTTCCCCCCTTTGGGTATGATGTTTCCCTTTAATGTCTCATCACATCCTCACCACGCCTCAGGAGATAAATGTTGAGACCCATAATCTACAGAGGCAGAACACGAAACCAAGGGCAAAGTGGACACTGGAAACTGGGCGCCTGGTTGCCCAAGTAAACGTCTGTCCCACTCTTTGAACCCAGTGATGTCATGAGCTGCACAGTAGTTTCAGCCAGAGCTGTGTCTTTGCATTGCCGGGGTGGGGGTGGGGCGTTAACTCTTGCCAGGCCTGCTCCCCTCCAGATCTCTGAATTCAGGTCTCTTCCAGTTGAGACGAAACCTCCACATTTTAATCAGTTTCTTCTGATGGAGAACCAGGATTGTGGAAACTGGTTTAGACAGTCCATGGCTTGGCCAGCGCCACGGCTCACTAGGCTAATCCTCCGCCTTGCGGCGCTGGCACACCGGGTTCTAGTCCCAGTCGGGGCACCAGATTCCGTCCCGGTTGCCCCTCTTCCAGGCCAGCTCTCTGCTGTGGCCAGGGAGTGCAGTGGAGGATGGCCCAAGTGCTTGGGCCCTGCACCCCATGGGAGACCAGGAGAAGCACCTGGCTCCTGGCTTAGGATCAGCGTGGTGCGCCGGCTGCAGTGCGCCGGCAGCGGCAGCCATTGGAGGGTGAACCAACGGCAAAGGAAGACCTTTCTCTCTGTCTCTCTCTCTCTCTCACTGTCCACTCTGCCTGTCAAAAAAATAAAAATAAAAATAAAAAAAAGACAGTCCATGGCTAACGGACTCGGCATAGAAATGCGATGTTTGGAGAACTTCTTAACCTTTCAATGTTGATGTCGAGGAAAAAAACCATTGTTCTCCAACCCAGAGCTGGGATGTGTTTTGGGGCCCCTGTCGGAGGCAGGCTCCAGGGCTTGATGATGGGCGAATCTGAGTCACTGATGTCCCCGGGTTCTCAGAAGGCATCTGATTAGGTGCCAGAGGAGGCTGTGTAAGTCCCCTCGCCGGGAGGTCTTTAGGAAGGGGAGAGACACCTGTCTGAGCTGGCGTGGGTGGAGTGGGGGCGGGAGTGCTGTCAATCACACACCACCAGAAGGTATCTTGCGGCCGTTTATTTAGAGGGAGCTGGGAGCAGGTGGACTTTGCAGGGAGCAGTAGACTAGAAAGCCTGGCTGTGCTGGGGACGCAGGGCCAGAGAGGTGCCTCTCCCACCTTCATGACCTTCTTTCCCCCTCCAAATGTGCAAGCTGCGCTTTCTCCCCATGACCTCCGGTTTGCACTGATGTCCCAGATGTACACATTGAAGGCTGCTCGACTCTCCATCCAAACCGCTGACATTTGATCAAGCCCGTTCATTGCAAAGGGCAAAGAAATACAGACTCCTCTTGGAGTTTCGGAAAATCTTAGCGGCTGCCTGCTCTGACCCTGTGCATAATAAGCCTTCAGCAGTGGTTCCGTGAGTGTCTCCACAAGTGGACCCCAGGTCTGCAAAACACACCTACTTCTTCCTGGTGAATTAAAAATCTGCCTTTTGGTAATCCCCATTGACTAATCTTTGCTCAGCCTCCAAAGCCATATAGAAGACGCCTGTAAGCCTTTCTGTGTGACAGTTTTATATTGTATTCTCCCCAAGTCTTCTCATTGTGAGCACTGGTGCTGAGCAAAGAGGCAGTCCTGGTGGAGGAAGGAAAGATACCGCAGTATGAAGAACTTTCCCCCTCAGGGGTTCTTCTCCAGTCTGTAGGTGACCCATTGACGATCCCAATGTAACTGAACATTTGATGGGTACAGTGAAGCAGCGTAAGGTATCTGCTCCTGGGGAGCTCTGGCCTCACGGAGGCTGCAGCCCTGTAGAGGAAGCAAACAACTGGGGGGGCGGAGGCAAAAGCATCCCCAGTGTGCTAGACACCGTTCTCACACAAGCTCAGGATTCTCTGGGGGCCCCTCCTCCAGGTTTGGGTAATTGAACGAGGTTTCCCAGAGGAAATGACCTTGAGTGAGGAGGAGCAGAGAGGCTGGTGAAGGAGCGAGGGGGAGTGTTCCAAAGCCAGCTGCTGCAGAGGATGGGGAAGACGGCCCCTGAGGCAGGAAAAGACGACCCCTAAGGCAGGAGCACGCACACTTAGCTGGGGGAAGATACAAAGTGCGCAGAGCTGGTGGGTGGGGCTCACTGGGGCAAATGCAGAAGTGCAAGCATCGTCGTGGCTTTGGTGACCAAGCTGGGGGCCGGCACTGGTGCCTCGAGAATCCTCCTTCATCTCTTCTGACCCAGTTAGGAAAGCACGGTTGGAACCTCACAGCAGGCCTGGGCCAACGTGCTCGTTCAGTTCAGGGCCCAGAGCCGCGGGCAGGGAAAGCCGTTTGTCGGATGCAGCAGCAAGTTCATGGGCAAACGGAGGAGCTGAGGGAAGTGGTGTAGCTGTGGAATTTGCACAAAGCTGTCGTTTAAGGGGAGACAGGACGGGCTGCTCTGCCAACCTCTCCCCCGCACTGTGTAAAAGTCTTCACCCTGTGGAACAGTGCCATTTCAGGAGTTCATCTGTGCTACTGAGGTTGGCTGGAGGCATTCGTCATCGCTCCTTGGTATGGAGTTGGTTTCTCCTCTGAGCCCGAGTGTTGGTCCGCAGTCTCGAGTGGATGGAAATCTGGTGGAAAGAGAGGGCAGCGGGACTGAGTGGAAAGTTCTGGTGGGGTCTGGAAGCTTCCCCCTACTCAACAAGAGCGTTGGGTTCGGTGGCTCCACCGAGTCCCCTGGGAAGCCTGCACTCCTACGTGGGATCCCAGCCTCCTCTTTCTGGAGACTTCTTCTCTGACTCTTCCCTCTCACCTGTCCCGTCCTTCACCTCCAGCCCCCGATGCCCCCTACACCCACTGGAAGCAGACCGTCTTCTACTTGGAAGACTACCTCACTGTCCGGAGAGGGGAGGAGATCTACGGGACCATAACCATGAAGCCAAACGCCAAAAATGTGGTGAGTACCAAGGCAGCCAGCCTCTGTGTGGCCGGGGCCAGCAAGGAGAAGGGGCCCGTGGAGCTCCAGGGCCCACCTGCCCAGGTTCTTGAGGGTCTTGCACATAGTCAGAGAAGTCACTGGGGAAGACAGGCGGTGGCCATGTGTGGATGTGACCAGGCGTAGTTCAGAGCCTGCAGCCCTGGCCCCTAAAGACTCAGTAGTCTGCTGTGACCTCTCAGCCTTGGGGACAGCTTCCAGCTCTGCAATCAGAGAGCTTGAGAGCGGAGGTTGCTGTGTGGGAGGCGTCTACCTCATTTAGGACGAGCAAGGCCAGGAGCTAGGAGTCTGTGGTGCCCTAGAGGATATTTGGCCTGTCTTCAGCAGTCCTGGTGGACTGAAGACAAATCTGATTCTCTGTGAGCAACCCTGGCTGTGGACACGTGCACTAAACATCTACCGAGTACTCAGAAGGTTGTGCTGTGGAAGATTCTAGAACCCCAGGATGACGTCAGAGGGAATATTTTTATTTTAGAACAGGAAGAATTTAGGTTAGGCATCAAAAAAACTTCCTGTGAGGATAATGAGGCGCCAGATTCCTGAGGGCTGTTCCGGGGAACTTCTTTGCTAGGAAACCTTGAGGAAACTAGGGCTACCCATCCCCGGGGCACTGCGAGGCAGCCCAAGGCCAGGGA
Organism: Oryctolagus cuniculus; assembly: GCF_964237555.1. Taxonomy (NCBI): domain Eukaryota; kingdom Metazoa; phylum Chordata; class Mammalia; order Lagomorpha; family Leporidae; genus Oryctolagus; species Oryctolagus cuniculus. The sequence continues at coordinate 105,799,582 of NC_091440.1, read as the reverse complement.
GGGGCTGTGAGCACCGGCCCAGACTAACGCTGGGCCTCTTTGCTCTCTCTCTCTCTCTCTTTGCAGCGAGACCTCGATTTCACAGTAGACCTGGATTTTAAGGGACAGCTGTGTGAAACATCTGTATCTAATGACTACAAAATGCGTTAGCACATGTGGGAAGCCGCAGAGAGCGAGCGAGAAAAAAAAAACCTCTCACTTCCATCTGCCGCGCTGTCCTAAGGAATCCTGTTAGCAGGACTACACACTCGAAAACCAGAGTTAGCAACTCTGCCTTGAAGATTGGGGGCCCGGCCACGGACAGAGGGCCCTGGGCTCGTCCGCTCTGCCCCGGGAGCCCCTCACGAAGGCTTTGCTGGCGCCAAGAAAGAGCAACCTCATGTGCTGTGGCCGGGGCCCCGAAGCTGGAAAAGAACCCGTGTATCCCCCCTTGTCCTCCTTAACTGTGACTCTTTGCATGCTGCAGGCATCTAGGACAGATTGCTCCCACTAGAACCTGGAGACTTGGTGTCTTTGATAGCATAAGCCAGATTATCTGTCTGTGCGGTGGTGTGTGCGTGCGTGTGCGTGCCTACAGCATCTACACTAGTTTATCTACCCACAGACGCCTGTATATGCATGCATATACGACCAAGTGGGTATTCTCCGGAGGGTCGTGTGCGTGCGCGTGCGTGCGTGCGTGCGTGTGCGTAGAACATATATTACTCTCAGAGGAGATTCTGTTGCTTTCGAATAGGACTTTGTTTTGTGATTAGTTGCCCCTCCCCTGCCCCTTACCAGATGTTAAGCAGCTCTGAAACGTTCTCTGTACTAGCTCTGGTCGTCTTTGCACTAGACCGTGGCTCCGAACCCTGAGCATAGGACCACAGACTCTGTGAGCGCCCAATAAACACACATGAGAACGAAGCGATGGGAAGTCGTGCGTTCCTGGGGCTCAGAGCGGGAGGGCAGTGGGAGCCTAAGGGAGAAGCAGCACCCTGTGTCACAGCCAGGGAAATCGGGGCTGGGCTGTGAGTATCTCCCCTGCGCACCGTCAGGGTCCCGGTGAGAAGAGCCTGGAGCTGGGGCAGAAGCTCAGGTGCTCCCCTAGAATGCTCCAGAAAGGGAGGCCACGGACAGACAGCCTGGGAGCACCCAGCAGCCCAGAGACCTGTCGGAGGACATCCCGCCTTTGGGGAGGAATCCCTGTGGGATGGACTTGCCGAGTGCTTGGTCAGGCTGCTGGAGTGTTCGGATTTGGGTTTGGTTTCAGCTGTTCCCCCACCTCCTCCTCTCCCGCCCCCTTCTCCTCCTCCCCCTCATCCATCTTCCCTCCTCTTCCCTCTCCTCCCCCTTCTCCCTCTCCTTCTCTTCCTCCTCTTTCTCTTCCCTTTCCCCTTCTCCTTCTTCTTGAGAGACACAGAGAGCGAGGGCTCCCATCTGCTAATTCACGCCCCCAAATGCCCACAATGACTGGAGCCAAATCTGGGAGTCAGGAACTCCATTCTGGTCTCCCATGCAGCTGACAGGAGTCCAGTGATTTGAGCTATCACCATTGCCCCCTCCCCGCCCAGGGTCTGCAGAGTCCACACTAGCAGGAAGCTGGAGACGGGCGTTGAAGCAGGGACTCTGATAGGGGACATGGGAGTCTTGACCAGCATCTTAACTAAGCCTCTGTTATCCTTCAGCTTCTGAGACCATCCGTCTCATCTACAAGGGGTCATAAAAAAATTCATGGGAAATGCCAATTATATATATATATATATATATATATATATATATCTTTTAAACTGTGAATGGATTTGAAAAAAAAAAAAAACCTTGCCAACCTGAACTTATCTTTTAATTCCACTTTCCCACAACCTTCTTGAAGTCTCTCTGCACGTCACCTCCCCCTGGGAGAGACTTCCTAGATGCTAGGGTGGAGGAGGGGCCACTTGGAGAAGGTGGGTGGGGCTGATGGGCCCTGGGAAGACCTGAAACTTGGCAGTGCACAGTGGGGGAGTGTGGGCAGTGGTGGTGCACTCGCATGGTAACAGCAGAGTCCAGCGACAGCAGTCCTTACATTTCCATGACCTTCTGATGTCTATGTACTTTATCAGCGTCCCCAAAGTTCTGGGTGTGAGACGTGCAGCTATTATCATTATGACTTTGGTCCGCCGAAGCCCGGGAGGAGCAATGGAGGATTCTATCCATGGTCAACTGGGAAAAGTCCCACATTGCCAGGAGCCCAGGGGAGCCGGCAGGTTGAAGATCTGGGGGCTCCAGGCAAGCACTGCTAACCCTAGGGCTGGAGGCAGGGAGTAGGGCAGGGGCCAGGCTGAACAAGCATCACCTCTCTGTGCCGCCGGGCTGCTGAAGGGAAGTCGAGCAGCAGTCTCCCCTACCCACTCTTGGTACTGCTCCAGGAGAATCGTAATTTCCCTCTGATTCAGAGGAAAATAAGCAATATCTGGTCCTACCATGTCCTGAATGGAAGTCAGTCTATTAAATGTGGTCTCTGCATCACAGTAGAGATGCTTTTAAAGATGACTTCACTTATGAAACCTTTTTTCTCTTAGACACTTTGTAAAAAAAAGATTGTTTATTTGAAAAGCAGAGAGAGAGAGAGAGAGAGAGAGAGAGGGAGGGATCTCATGCACTGGTTCACTCCCCAAATGCCCACAACAGCCAGGGATGGGCCAGGCCAAAGCCAGGAGCCAGGAGCTCCATCCAGGTCTTTCACGTGAGTAGCAGAGGCTCAGGGACTGGGGTCTTCACCTGCTGCCTCCCAGGGGGCGCAGTAACGGGAGCTGGAGTCAGGAGCTGCAGCCGGGACGCAGGTCCAGGCTCTCAGGTCCAGGGTATGGGCACCCATACCCTTAACCACTTAACCACTGCCAAAACATCCGCTTCCTCTCTCCTTTGGAGACCATACAATACCCAGGAGTGACTTTCTCCCTTTCTCAAAAACACCTCCCTTCCTTCCCAACTCCTCTCCAGACCTGCTCTGTGGAACCTCTTTTGTGAGGTGTGTGGGGGAGGGTACGTGGGCCACTCTGTGCTGTCCTGCCCTCCATCCCAGGCCTGGTCTCGCCCCCCCACTGGCCCACAGGCTGCAAGGGTGGGGTCCTGCATGAGCAGAGCCGGGGAGCAGTGGCTGGTGACAAGGCAGCGGCCGATGCCAGTCCTTGCTTGATTTCCAGGGACCACTAGGCACTAGTCTCGTCTGTACCCCTTGGGAACCAGCAGCGTTTTCCTGGCTTTCATAAAAGCTACCCCATTAGAGCTGCCTCCCCTGGATGGATGCGGGCCTCCGTCCTCTCTCTGAGCAGAAACAAGGCTGTTGCCAGCCTTACCCAGTCCCCGTCTCTGCAGCCTTCCTCTCCTCGGGCACTGCGTCCGGCACACCACCTGCAGGTCCAGCCTGGCTCTGGGTCTCAGTGGCTGCCTGGAGGGTAACCCATCTGCTGTGGTTTGAAGGCGATGTGTCCCCCAAAAAAAACTCGCACTGAGGCTTGGGGAATGCAGCAGTGTAGGGAGGTGTTTGGGTGGGAGGGTCAGAGCTGTCAGGAACGGATGAACGCCTTTCTCCCTTGAAGGAGTTGTTGCTCTCACAGGACCGGATCCGTCACCGCACGAGCAGCTTGTAACGAAGCAAGGACCATCTCGTGTCTGTCTCTTCCACACACGCCCCGTCCGTTCGCTTCCCGCCATGGGTTGGGGCAGCATGAAACAAACCCTCGCCAGTGCCATGGGCCTGGACTTCCCACTTGCAGAACCAGGAACCAAAATCAACTTCTTTCCCTCTATTGGTATTTTGTTTCAGCAATGAAAACAGATGCCACCTCTGTGCTGCTGTGCCGTCCCTGCCTGGGGTATGTCCTAGTCCAGTGGGCAGTTCCGGTCCCTGGGCACCTTCCTTGTCCTGCCTTCCCTCTGAAGTGGCGCTGTCCCCAACCCAGTCCCACACAGAACAAGCTCCTGCTTCTTGTTTTATTTTATTTTTTATTTTTTTATTTGACAGGTAGAGTTATAGTCATTGAGAGAGAGAGAGGGAGAGAAAGGTCTTCCTTCCGTTGGTTCACCCCCCAAGTGGCCACTATGGCCGGAGCTGCGCCAATCCGAAGCCAGGAGCCAGGTGCTTCTTCCTGGTCTCCCATGCGGGTGCAGGGGCCCAAGCACTTGGGCCATCCTCCACTGCCTTCCCAGGCCACAGCAGAGAGCTGGACTGAAAGAGGAGCAACCAGGACTAGAACCAGTGCCCACATGCGATGCCGGCACTGCAGGCGGAGGATTAACCAAGTGAGCCACGGCGCTGCCTCTGGGAGCTCCTTCTTCTTGCTACCACCCTTCCACCTCCACCCCTCGCTGCTGCACTGGGGGTCCCCAGCCTTGTTTCTGGGGCTGGCCTCCTAAAGGAGCATTTTCTCAACTTCTGCTACCTCCCTGGGGTCCTGAGTGACACTTCTCTGCACGCCTTGTTTCTGGGGACAGCCCCTCCGGGGGTCCACTCGAGCTGGCCTTAGACCCTTGGGCTATTACCTGTTGTACCAAAGCCTTGGGCTGTTTCTTAGGAGTTCAAAGATGAGCCTGACTGCTCAAAGATGGGTGATGTCTTCCATCTCTGCCTAACCACAGTGGATGCACTTGGCTCCAGGCCTGGAGGCGCCAAGGTCCCCATCCTGTTGGAAGGAATTAACCCCTTTTCAGCAAAGGCTCATACACAATGTATTCAGTAATTAAAAGATGAACCAACACACATTCCTTGGCTGCAGGTGCTGAGCTAGGGACCAGCAGACCAGCAGTTGGCAGCGTGGTCTCTGACTTTGGGGTACCCCCTGGTTGCTAGTCTCTGGGAAGGCAGGGCCTGCTTTTGCCTTCACCCTGAGCAGTGAGGCCCTGACCCCATCCCTGTCACCAACTCCCGCTCTCCACGTCTGACCCTGTGACCCACCCACAGCTCCTCGCCCAGCTTTGCAATACAACTTCCGCCAGCACAGGGGTGACTCGCGCTGCTGCCTTAGCTCATCTCATTCACTGGCACTTCCCTGCCATCCGTGCACTCCACCAGCGGTCCCAGCCTGTCATTGTCAGAGAATGGCAGTGCCGAGGGAGGCCGAGGACTCTGGTTACGTCAGCCACAGATCACGTCTCACGGCAGACATGCTTGAGGGACCCTCAGCAGTTAGCTGACACCTCGACCTCAAAGGCAGCAGGAGAAAGCAGGCAGAGAAAGCTCCTAGCAGGCAGGGTGGCTAGGCCCAGCCCCTGCCTTCCCCGCTTCCCAAGGCAGCCATCAGTCACTGGACAACTCTGCCACGTGGCCTGAGTTTGGGAGTCAACAGACCTGGCGAAATCCCGGCACTGGGGTGGGCATTGAATCGTAGTGGGCTATGCCTGACACTGGCATCCCAAGTGAGTACCGGTTTGAGTTTGAGTCCCAGCTGTTCCACTTCTGATCCAGCTTCCTGCTAATGCACCTGGGAAAGCAGCAGAGGATGGCCCAAGTACTTGGGCCCCTGCACCTACATGGGAGGTCTGGATGGAGTTCCAGGGTCCTAGCTTTAGCCTGGCTGAGCCCCAGTCATTGCAGCCATTTGGGAAGTGAACTAGTAGATGGAAGACCTCTCCCCTCCCCCACTGTAACTCTGCATTTCAAATAAATAAATAAATCTTTTAAACAACCAAGAAATCCCAGCACTCCTGCTGACTAATGATGTCACTTTGGACAAGTCCCCTTACAGCTGTGAGACTCAATAGCTCAACCTACCAAAAGGAACTAACCGAGAGTGACATTAAATCAATTCAGGAGGTGTGCAGAGGCTGCGAAGTGCAATGGAAATTGCGTTCTGGTCACTGCTGTGATGAAAGTCTCAGCTGCATAGCCAGGCTCAGGTCTGCAAGGCTCCCGTGGCCCCGCACGGCGGCCAGCACTGCAGCCAGCGCTGTGGGGAGCAGCTGGCCGCTCCCCGGGCCGTGGGCTCTGGCCCAGAGTGTGAGGGCAGCGCCGAGGGACGCACACGAGGAGTTTGCGAGAAGTTCTGAGCAGAAGTGACCTGCTTTGTATTACTAATTCTGTAAAAGCTTCCAGACGGGCTTGTGAAGGTCTTCAAGGCCATCTCCGTCACTGGCAGCAACAGACGCGGGCCTCTGGTTAGAGCCAAGAGGTCCCAGCAGGAGTCTGGTGCTCGGTGAAGTCCCTGCTCAGCACGCTCCGCCCGCTTCCTCTGTTGGACAGCCCGGGTTCGAGTCCCAGCCCTGCTTGCTCACTGCACACCCTGGGAGACAGCAGGGAGACAGCAGTGGTGGCTCACGTACAGTACATGCGTCCCTTCCACCCACGCGGGGGACCAGGATTGAGTTCCTTGCTCCTGGCTTCAACCTGTGCGGTCCCTGGCTGTTGAGGGGATCCGGGGCCATGCTAGGTCTATTGCCTGCTTTGCACCCCACAGAGAAGAACAGGAAATTGTCTGAAGCATTCGCTTGCCTTTGTAATTCAGCACGTGCTACTTTTCCCAGGAGTCGTACTGCAGTCCTATTTAGTTTCCGTTAATAATATATTGAGTTTGTAGGCTCCAACACATATGCCGGAGACTGGCGGTGGGGAATGGGCTGGGGACCAGGCTGAGAAGCGAATCTTTGATGGGAAGAGCAGCCACATAAACACCAGGGATTTGCTGGGCTGCATTTCATAGAAAACAACCAATCAACTCCCCACCGTTGTAAGCTACCGTTGATGCGACAGAGGCGTGAGCCGCCGTGGCACTGAGTCAGAAGGCCCTAGAAGGCCAGCACTTTGGGGATTCCTCTCTGTGCCTGGGGGTAGAGGGAGTCTCCCAGGAGAACACCTGTGCAGGAGAGGAGCGAAGCCTGGAGACGCGGACGGGCGCTGCACACACGGCTCCCGGGAGATCCGCTGCTGTGACACTGTCCCTGCCTGGCGCCTGGGGTGGGCACGGCTTGCAGACGCAGCGTGGGGTATGATCTCATTCTCAGCACCACGGCCCCAGCTGCAGTTCCAGGCGCACCCAGGAGAGCTGAGTGAGTGCTCCCCATCCCCTCCTCCCTCCCTTCCATGCGGAGGTCTCGGGTCCCTCCTATGCTGGGCACAAACACAGCGGTGACCACAGCAGACACCAGCCTGCCCTCCTCCAGTTTCACAAGAGTAACAAATACGCCCAAGGGGGAAGCACAGAGGCCGAGGGAGCCAGAGAGGGCTCCGGAGAGGTGACGAGAGCATCTGTGAAGACACCACTTGACAGAGATGGGGCAATGGGGAGAGGGCAGGAGGGCAGTGGAGACACAGAGGAAGCAGCCAGCAAAAACGGCCGATGCCAAGGAACGCCGAGAACTTGGCAATGAAGGAGAGCTGAGCAAAGGGCTGGCTCCACCGACCAGGGCCTCATACACAGTGTCAAGGAGACATTTGCCCCTGGCAATGAGAAGACACGGAAGGATTTCACCCATGACAGTGAGGATGAGGTCTGCACAGCACGCATGCTCACCAGTTGGTGAGCTCAACTCGGCAGTCCCCCCCCGGGAGGCTGGCAACAGCTTTGACCCATTGCCTACTTGGAAAATCAACAGCGGGAAAGGTAAATGAATGTCCAGCGGGAGCCGCTCTGCAGGCCACGGGGAGAGTCGGAGATCTGAGGCTTCTTTAGGTTGCTGATGCTGAACCGGGCTTCAGTGCAGATTGCTTGTTTCTGTACTGCCTCGCTCTCCTGCAAGGAGTCTGCTACAGGCCCAGGTGTGCAACCCTACAGCTCAGCTGTGCAACCCTGAGCTCATTTGCATCATTCTTTCTGGTGTCAGGTCACATTGCTCTTCCCACAAGGACTGCTCCCCCACCCCCACCCCCGCTCACAGGCTGTCATTGTCTGGGACGGGGATGGCCGTGGGTCGGGTCTGTGCAAGGCTGGATTTGCACAGTGGCTTGTTCTGCCGTCTTCAAACCCTGGGCAGCTGTTTCCAGAGACAGGGAAAGCTTGGCATTGCTTTCAAGTCCTGGACGCATCCTTGGTGCATCTTTCTGATGTTTTCCATGGGCCTTACTGGGTTTCTGACATTACGCCGATTGCTTTCTGGCCACGGGTGGTTAGCTCCGTTGGACAGAGCCAAAGGCACAGGCTTCAGGCTCACAGCTGAGCTCCATGGCCATGGAAGATGCCTGGAACTCCAGCCAGCAGCCTTGGAGATAAACAGTCCTGAAGTTCAAGTCTGGCTCTTCCGGCAGATGGCATTGAGACCTGCAGATTCCGGAAATCGTCCGCTCCTGAGTCAATTCTTTCCGTATTCAATGGGGAAGATAATAACACCTTTCTCCCAGGGTCGTTGCCAGTATGAAATGATACGGCGTCAGCTTGCCTGTGTGGTGCGTGGCTCACGCAGCTGCGGAGATGCCAGCGCTCCCTGTTCTTGGAACTGAGGGCCCCAGACAAATGTGCAGATGGCTCTGGGCTCTCCCAGGGAGACAGGGAGAAGCAGCTCCAAGCAGAACCCCTCCCTGCTGGAGGGCAGAGCGCTTGCTTCACGGGGCCAAAGCAGGGAGGTCCATGATCTTCTGTTGCTTGGAAACCATTCTGAAGGTGGACTTGGAGATGCCCGGATCAGAGATGCTGTATGAATTCAGAGCAGGGGCCAGGCTTGCAGCAACAGAACCCAGGGTCTGTGCAGAATGGGAACGGCAGGCCCCTTGCCAGTCAATGGCAGGGGCATCCTAAGGCATCCTAGGTGATGGCCACAGGGTCTCTTGAAATGGGAGGTGGCATGGAGCAGGGGTTAGGAGTGCAGACCCAGGAGCGAGAGAACGTTCTTCCAGCTCTGGCCGTGTCACCCCACACAAGCCATATAGCCTCAGGTCGCTTCCCTGTAAACTGGCAGTGACCCTGCTCCGCACCCCGTAGGATGGCGGTGACGCCTGGTGTGTGCTAAGCCGCACCTACAGCAGCTGCTCTCACTGCTGTTCTCACGCTGCTACTCTGGAGTGCGTGAGGCTTGGGGCACTGCCAGCACTTGGGCACCATGGCCGGCGGGCTCTCCGTGCCCTCTGGGCCCATGCCCCTCCTGCCCACAGTGTCCGTTTCTGCAGCTGCCTCCTGCAGACTGATCTCCACGTGGGTCGGCCGGCTCTGCAGCTCACGTTTCTATCGGTGTTGAGTTCAGTCCCCAGCTCAGCACAGGTGCTCACTCGCTGCTTGCCCAGGGAGCAGGGAGATGATGGCTTGTTGCCCTGACTCCCATACCGGGGTGCTTGGTGCCCTTCTTCTCGCTCAGAGAGGTGACTTTGAGCTCTCAACTCCCCTTCCCCGGGCCTTGGGTCCCCCCTTCTTCAAAGTGGAGCTTTTAGCCTAGAATAACCTCCAAGTGCCCACCCAGCTTCAAGAATCTGAGGTTGTCTGATTCAACGGTGCTTACGGTGCGGCCCTGGGCTCAGAGCTTTCTGACAAGATCCTGCCCCCCAACTTCTTAGCGGAGGGCGGAAGGGTCAGTGGGCTCTTGGAGGGGGCAGGTGGGGGTTGGGGGTGAGACGTGAAAGCTCACAGAGGAAATGAAGCTTGCACCAGGGCTGCAGAAAGCCACGGCGAAGGCCGGGCTGAGGAGCAGGCGGAGGAAATGGGAGGGCAGCCAGGACGCGGGACTTCCCTGGGGCCATGACGGCGGTTTATTAGTCTGTGACTGGATGGAGGCAGGCTATCTCCTGCAGGATCATTTTAATAACCGAGAGGAAATGGAATTAAGGATGCTGGCTGGGGGTGGGGGTGGTGGGGGAGGCTGTCCTGCAGGTGGGGAGTTAATTTGTCTCTGCTAGGGTTGCTGTTGATGATCTCTGATTGGATCCCTTTCAGTTGCCCTCCTGCAAAGTGTTTCTCACCAGGGGGTCTCTGGAGAGGAGGCTTTGGGAGGAGAGAGGCTGGGCATCCGGGGAAGCCAGTGTAGGGTGCCAGTGCAGGGTGACCACGGGATGGAGTCCTGGCTGCATCTAAATGCAAAGCCCATGCCCTGGCCTACGGGCCCTGCAGTTGAAGACGACTCGGCTCTGTCCATCGCTGGCTTCGCTCTGGGAAGTCCTCACGCTTTCTAAGCCTCAATGTCCCCAGAGAGTGACGTGGAGTGACCTGTAAGGGCCCCAGGGCTGTGGGCAGGCGGGGACTTCTGTTTATCCCTTCCTGTCCCAAACCATAGCTGCCTGTGCTCACTCCCATTCACAGAGGGGAGCACTTCAAGTTATGGATGACACAGACTCTAACTGGGCTTGAGGCTGGCAGTGTGTAATCCCCAGGTCCCTGCCTCACTCTGAGATACCGCCTTTCCTATGGCCCTGTGGATTGCATTTTATACAAGTCCCTGTTTGAGATTTAACACCTGCAAGTAATGGGTGGGCAAAGTTCCGCAGCCTGGATGCAAGCTGGACTCCGAGAAGGCTAAAATGAAACCCGCGGCCTGACTGGCAGCCACACACAGGACACAGAACCCCAGGGGGCTGGGGACGCATGGTTATGACGCCCCCTATGCTGTCCTCCCTCCTGCCTACCTGGTCCTGGGCCACACCCTCGCTGTCTGGTGCTGGGGCAGGGTCCCCCTTCCCAACAGGTCTCTGCCCTCTGTCTCACCCTCATCCCTCCACCCTGCTTTCGCCAGGCACATCTGCCGGTCTGACCCGTCACCTCCTGCCTGTGCAAAACCCTATAATGAGTCCTTGCCACCTATAGGATGGCGCTCACCTCCTTGGTGTCCCACAGAGGCTTTCCTGCTTGGGTCTCACGTCCGCAGATCCGCTCTCGGAGCAGCAGCTCCATCCTCCACCCAAGCCACCGGCTCCAGAGCCCAGCACCAAGGCGGCTCTGGGCGAGCTCCCCCTCTCTGCTCTTCTTTCCTGGGGTTATTCCAGATTCCACTTGGGAATCCCCTTTCCCTATCTGCCCAAGCCTCCCCCCCCCAGACTAATCCATAAATCCCTTGTTGGAATCCTCTTGTCCCCACATGGGGTCCTGCTCAATTCTTCGTGCTCTCTGCGTGACCCTCTCTCATTGCTGCCTGTTGGCTGGTTATAGCGTAGCCAGGTGGAAAAACCCAAAGGTTACGGCCCCACATGGATGCAACAGAGACACACAGGTCCCCAGACAGAAGGGAGTCTCTTTGGGTTGGCCAAGCCGAGGAGCCACGGTGGGCAATGACCACAATCCAAGGCTGCCCAGGGTGCCAGGGGTTACTCGTTTCACAGGGCTGCCTTCGAGGGAAGTTGTACACACGCATCAGGTTTCGAGGAGGTTCCGGGAAGTGTTAACATGCACACTTAAGGGGCGCATGGTGCACATGCCCACTGAGGGGGATGTGTGTCCAGCGGGGGGGTCGTGGTAAGGGTGGTCTGGCTTTCTGTGTCCAGAGGCTGAAGCTGAGGAAGCAGCGGCTGCTGCTGCACACTCCCTGCCTCGGCGGCTGTGGTTCCTCATCGAGGGTACTTCACGGCCTCCAGTCCATCTGCAAGGACATTGGGTGACCTTGACAGAAGTCAAGCAGGCTCAGCTATTTGCTTTGGTGGGGGTGGGTAGGCTGGGGGGTGCTATATTATTGTGTGTAGGGAGCTTTAGTGACATTGAGCTTGACATTGAGCTCCTTGATTCTTTTTTTTTTTTTTTGTAGTCAAGGGTGTATTGCTTGACACATGGGCTCAGATTCCAACTTGGATGCTACCTCTGGTCCTGAGCAGTAGGGCCGCAGGGATGACACTAGAGTGGCTTGTGTGTGTGGTCGCCTGTGCATTCTCACACGCGTGTTCTGAGTCCCCAGCCCCTCCTTCCCGAGTGTGCGCAGTCGGAAGGTGGCCACCGTTGGAAGCCTGGTCTGGGAGAGGCTGTGGAGCCCTGGGGAGGGCTCCGGGGACCTAAGGTGACAGAGGGACACTCTGCAAAGGTGATGCGTATCCTCGGGGGCAGCAGAGTGTTGCAAGGAGAGGCCACACGGGCACATTTGAGGAGGTTGAGGCACAGGTGGGAGGGAAAACGCGGAGAAGCGTCTGGGTTGCTTTGAAACAATAAACTTTGGCTGCAAGGATCCGTGACGATGGCGGAGCCAGTCCGCACTGAGCGGGCAGCTGCCGGGCGGACGTCTGCGCCGAAGTGTTCTTGGTGCACAGCTGTGGCTGGCTGGGCAGATTCTGCGAGTTTTTGTTACCAAGCCTGCGTGCAAGAGTCTCTTCCCCCTAACGTCCTGGCTTCATTTCCCCATTTGACTGCCGGCGGCTCTGTTTTCATTCCGACAACTTCCGTAGGTCGTCGGCTTTCCCGAACACCTGCCGCGTGGCCGCTGTGGGCACTCACTGGCTTTCTCTGAGAGCCTCCGGCCAGAAGGAGCCACGGAGGCAGAGACTCGCTGGCTTCAAAGAGTGCATCCAGGGTCAAGAGATTGTCCATGCGCATGTGAGATATTCTACTTTGTAGTATTTTGCTCAGTTGTTGCTGCCACTGATAGCAATACTAACTTATTTAAAATAAATAAAATAAAATAAAGCTCTCAGGGCCAGTGTTGTGGAGCAGAGGTTAAGCCACTGCCTGTAACACCAACATCTCTACGAGTGCTGGTTTCAGTCCTGACTACTGTGCTTCCAGTCCAGCTCCCTGGGGAAGGCAGCAGAAGATGGCCCAAGTACTTGGGCTCCTGCCACCTATGTGGGAGACCCAGTTGGAGTTTCAGGCTCCTGGCTTTGGCTTGGCCCAGCCCCAGCCCCAGCCCCAGCCCCCGCCACTGCAGCCATTTGAGGAGTGAAAAAGCTGACTGATCTCTCTCTCTCTCTCTTTCTCTTTGTTGTTCTCTTTCAAATAAACAAATCAATTTTTAAAAATTAATAAAGCTGTTTCAACATGTAATTAAGTCAATGTCTTGCAGTGGAGCTTGGAGGACGTTTAATATTATTTTTAAAAAATAAAATGGGGTAGCAAAGCTGTGGCACAGTAGGTTAAAGCCACAGCCAGCAGCACCAGCATCTCATGTGGCACCAGTTCGAGTCCCAGCTGCTCCACTTCTGATCCAGCTCCCTGCTAATGCACTTGGGAAAGCAGCAGAAGGTGGCCCAAGTGCTTGGGTCCCTGCTCCCATGTGGGAGACCTGGAGGAAACTCCTGGCTCCTGGCTTTGGATTGGCCCAACCCTAGCTGTTGCAGCCATTTGAGGGAGAGAACCAGTAGATAGAAGATGTCTCTCTGTCTCCTTCTCACTCTCTCTGTACTTCTGCCATTCAAATAAATAAATAAAAATTTTTTTAAAGATCAGTATGGGCATTTGGTGCAGGAGTTAAAAACTCCACTTGGCATGCCTACGTCCTAGATTGGCGTGGCTGGGTTTGTGTCCTGGCTCTTTCCAACTTCCTGTTAATGCGCACCCTGGGAGGCAGCAGGTGATGGCTCAAGTACTTGGGTTCCTGCAAGAAACCAGGATTGAATTCCTAGCACCCGATTTTGTCCTGGCCCAGCTCTGGCTGTTGCAGGCATTTGGGGAATGGGCCAGTGAGTGAAATCTCTCTCTCTCTCTCTGCTTTCAAATAAGTAAAATCAATACATAAACATTCTAAAAATAAGATAAAAAACAAATGTAAAGTAAATGCAAATAAATAAATAAATAAATAATTTTTAAAAGCCTCCCCAGTTGATTTCAAGTGCTTCCAAGGTGAAGGCCCAGAGCCAGAGCCGTCATGTGGCCTGGGTGGGCAGTGCCATTCTGGACAGGGCAGCTCTCCTGAATCCAAGGACTGCAGGGCTGGCCCGGAAGCTGGCCGCCCGCCATGGACAGCCGGCAGCGCCACTCCTCACATCTCCTAGGGATGATGGGCGGCAAAGGGAGGGAACGTGCTTCGTTCACAGCAGCAGGAAATTGGGTTAGGCCAGGGGAAGTGGGTCAAGGCCTGGGCAGGCTTCCCGCTGAGTCAGTGTTCTCTGTGATGAGCGGGAACCTGGGAGCACCGTGGTGCGGGCAGCTGGGACACTCTCCCGGGCGCCTGTGCAGGCAGTGCGGGGCTGAACCGTCTGGGGGCTTTCTGAGCCCTCTTCCCAGAGCCCTGAGTACAAAGGCTTTTGGGGGCAGCTGGCCATGGGCCTCAAGGGCAGAGGTCAGGAGCCCTGGGCAAGCCCGTCCCCTGCCAGACCACAGTCTCTCTCCTTCCTCACCTGTGACCTGTGGTGACGGAGGCCAGGCTGGTGCTGTGAGGGCACGCAACGCTCCACGCAGGAGAGCCTGTGCGGGTGGGACCCAGCACTCACACTGGGGCTGCTGGCTTGCTGCAGAACTGAAGGGGGAACTCAGGCTGCAGCTTCTGGGGTGCCCTGGAGAGAAAGGGAAACCCTGGCAGAGCAGGGGCTGCTCCCCATGAATGGCACCTGCTTAGGGAGGGGGCAGGAAAGGGAGAGATGGAGGGGGAGAGAGGGGCGGGAGGCACTGAGGAAGGAACACGCAGCCTCATCTCCTTGTTTGTGTTTCTTGTATTCAGGAGGCGACTCCTGGCATCTTTTTAAATCCATCAGACAGGAACGGCTGGCTTACACAGCCCCGCCCTGCAAAGCTGGCCATCTCCCTTGCAGGGGGAGAGGAGCTGGCGGGCTCGGGCCAGGCTCCAGCTCCTCTCTGGCACCTGTGGGCAGGCAGCACGTGGGGCTGCTCTTTTAGACCAGGCGCTCCCCCTGCCTGAGTGGGAACCACGGGGCGGGGTAGAGGGGGAGGCAGGACAGGTGGGTGAAGTGGGGTCTGTCTCTGCACTTCTCTTGGGCCCCTGGGCTTTCCTGGTGGCAGTGGGGCCGCCATTCGTTATATCCCATCTCTTTCTGACGTTCCTTGGGGTAGAGGGCCTGGATCTCCGTGCCGACTGCCTCTGGAGGCAGCCGGGGCCAGCACCGGGCAGAGGTCTGAGCTATGCTTCTCCCTGGGGCCAGACGGGCATCCTGGTCTCTGCATTTTCCCTGCTCCCAACCCTGCCCTCTGGAGTAGCTCAAAACAAGCTCACTGCCAAAGTCAGCCCTTCCTCCTCGGACAGAAAGCTCGGGTTCTCTCTTCTACTCTAATCCTTCTCTGCTAGTTTCTAGTCTTTTAATTAATTGATTAATTAATTAAATGTATTTACTTATTTAATTTTATTTATTTAATCAGAGAAAGAAGGAGAGAGAGAAAAGAGGCAGAGCAGGACAGATCCCATCACTGGCTCATTCCCAAGAAGCTTGCAATGGCCCCAGGTCAGGGACTGGAGCCAGGAGCCCTGTCCCTCATGGGGGCAGCAGGAGCCCCATTACTTGAGCCATCACTGCGGCTCCCCCAGGTCCGCAGTGGCAGGAAGCTGGAGTGAGGAGCGGAGCTGGGCGTTGAGCCCAGGTCCTCTGGTGTGGGATGAGGGTGTCCCAACCAGCATCTTAACTGCCAGGCCAAGCCTGCACGTCTAGTCTTTATCACAGAATATTACAACATAAACCTCTACAAAACCAAGACGCTTCTGGGTACTAATGAATGCACTTTTCTGCTACAGCTTATGTGGTAAGATTTGAGGAGCAACAAGAACTTTGGTCATTCTTGTCATTGTCATTCGACTCACTCCTATGCACACTGTGGGGCCGGGCTAGTGCTCTGCTCTGCACACAGGGTATGGAGCCCCCCCTCGGCAGGGAGCTTGTCTACAGTGGTGGAGCCAAACCCCCAGGAGAAGAGTTGTGGTGGGGAGGGGGGAGCTGGGGTTGCGACCGCCCAGGGAGGGGCTGGGGTGGCCGCAGTGCTGTGGTGGTGGCTTGTTAATGCAGACTTGTCGGCCCCTAGGTGTCTCTCTTGCAAGTATCTGGATGCTGCCAAAAGCCAATGAAAGCTCATCTCACAGCGCGTTTTTTTCTTGCTAGGACCTCAGACCAGCACAGAGTGTCCCAGAGCCTCAGTTGTTGAGGGTCCAAGAGAATCAATCATTCATTCATTCATGGAACGGGTCTGTGAAAGTGCCTTCTTAAATTTATTGTAAAATATACACAATGCAAACTTTACAACATTAATCATTTAAAAATGTACAGTTGAATGGCATTAACTATGTTGACAACACCGTCCAGTCACCACCATCATCCATCTCTATAACTTAGAGGTTTTTTATTTTAAAAGATTTATTTTATGTACTTGAATGGCAGAATTACAGAAAGAGGGAAAGACAGAGAGAGAACGAGATCTTCCATCTGCTGGTTCACTCTTCAAACGGCCACAACAACCAGGGCTGGACCAGATGAAATCCAGGAGCCAGGAGCTTCTTCCGGGTCTCCCACGTGGGTAGCAGAGGCCCAAGCATTTGGGCCGTCCACTGCTGCTTTTCCCAGGCCATTAACAGAGAGCTGGATTGGAAGCTGAGCAGACGGGACTCCAACTAGCACCAATATGGGATGCCGGCATTGCAGGTGGAGGCTTTATCCACTACTCCACAACACCAGCCCCAAGTTGTTTTTTAAACTTATCTATCTGAAAGGTAGAGAGACAAAGAGACAGAGTAACAGAGAGAGAACTCCCAAATTCCCACAATACCCAGGGTTGGACTGGGCTGAAGCTAAGAACGAGGAGCTCAATCCAGGTCTCCCCCATGAATGGCAGGAGTCTAACTCCTTCTTTCCTTCTCTTTTATTAAGATTTACTTATTTATTTGAAAAGCAGAGTTACTGAGAGAGGGAGAAACGGAGAGAGAGAGGTCCTCTATTCACCGATTTACTCCCCATATGGCTACAACCTTCCGGGCTGGGCCAGATCTATGCCAGGAACCAGGAACTCCATCCAGGTCTCCCATGAGGATGACTGGGGCCCAAGCCCTTGGACCACCTTCTGCTGCTGTTCCAGGCCACTAGAGACAGCTTCATTGGAAGTGGAGCAGCCAGGACCGGAATCAGCACCCATATGAGATGCCCGCATCGTAGCAGGTGGCTTTACCCACTTGCCAGGACGAGGGCCCTGGGACCCAGCCTCTTGGGTCATCACCACTGCTTCTCAGGATCTGTCCTAGCCTGAAGCTGGGGCCAGGAGCTGAAGCGGAGACTCAGACCCAGGAACTCAGATACGGGAAGCAGATGTCTTAACCCACCTTAACCTCTGAGCTGAATACCTGCCCCAGGACTTTTCATCATTCCAACGTGGGAGTGTTTTATAAACCATATATATAAAGGAGGGGGGAGTCAGAAATTAATAATGTGCTATCTGAAGTCTTGACTGGGCAACAAATGTTTCCATCCACTTGCCAAGTGTCTGTTATGTACCAGGCCCCAAGAAATACGAAAATAAATGAGACCAGAACCCTGCTGGCGAGACCTCTTAGTCTGTGATGTTGGCTGCCTGTCCAACTTCAAAGCAGAGTGGGAAGAAACAAAATGTTCTCGGATGCAGCTCTGTGTCTTGAAGGACGGCAAGTTTGACGTATTCTCCTTTCAAGGAGAAATGAAAGATGCTTTTACCAGTGACCCCAGCTTCACCCAGTTACCAAGAACCATGGGATCTTCCGCTCTCTTTCTGGTTTTGCTTTGTTGGGCCTCTCGCATGTGAACAGAGATGATAATGTAATAACTATCATTGATTTAGACTCTTTTCCTTGACTAAGCTTTTCCCCTAGTTCTCACCCGACCCTCAGTCTACCCTGGAAGAGGGGGCAGGGCAAGGGAGAGAGCCACTGGGTTACAGATTGGGAAGAGGGCTCAGGCCAAGAGGCAGTTCTGGCTTTGCCCAAGGCTGCACAACTTGTAGGCAGGCCATTACTGTGAGCAGGTCTTTGGGGGCTAGAGAAAGCGGTTGGGAGAGGCGCAGCATGGCAGGGAGGGGGGTTCCACATCAGGGAGGAGGAGAACTGGGCACGGAAGCATCTTTTATGTTCGGAGGCAAGGAGCCCAAGTCCAATTGAGTCGTGGAGCCGCCTGCGGGTAATGCCACTCTTGGCAGCTGGGGAGGCCGCGGGTGATGAGATGGAAGGTTTTGATGGGCACCATGCTGTCTGAAAGGCAACTACATCGCAGCAGCTGGAACAATCTCCAGCACACTGTGCTAAAAGCCAGAAGCAGCACCCCATTTGAAGCAGGGAGGCAAATGGCAGGCGTAGGCATCTATCCAGACCACAGGGGCCCGGTCGTCCAGCCTCTGGGACCTGGGGCTCCGGTGGAGTGGCTCATGGCGGGGGGGGGGGGGGGGGGGGGGGCTTGTTCTCTTGAAATGCTGCTCTGCTCTCAACCACTCCTGCCACTGTGCGCCAGACACGGTACCCAACATGGGGCTACAGAGAAGAGAGCTCCTGCTCTCGGAGGAACTCTTTTTTTTTTTTTTTTTTTTTTTTTTTTGACAGGCAGAGTGGATAGTGAGAGAGAGAGACAGAGAGAAAGGTCTTCCTTTTGCCATTGGTTCACCCTCCAACGGCCACCGTGGCCAGCGTGCTGCGGCCCGCACACCACGCTGATCCGATGGCAGGAGCCAGGTACTTCTTCTGGTCTCCCATGGGGTGCAGGGCCCAAGCACTTGGGCCATCCTCCACTGCACTCCCTGGCCACAGCAGAGAGCTGGCCTGGAAGAGGGGCAACCGGGACAGAATCCGGCGCCCCGATCAGGACTAGAACCCGGTGTGCCGGCGCTGCAAGGCGGAGCATTAGCCTAGTGAGCCGCGGCACCAGCCATCAGAGGAACTCTTGGTGTGACCACTAGCATCACTACAGAGCAGCCCGGCCAAGTCCATGTGCTTGACCAGGTGCTACCTGTGCTCTGTATCACAGTTCCACAGTCACGTTTCCCAAATTCATTCTGAGTTCCACACGTCTCAATTCTTGTTTCTGAGCTGAAAAAATAAAATTCTATCCCATCTCTGTGTTCTTCAGGCATTTTGGCTTGGTAGTGCAGCGTTTTTACAGCCGGTGATCATGTTAATAGGTCAGATAGATCGAGTCGTAATTCATGATGATAGCCCAGGCCTTCCTGTTCCTAGGAGTCCTCATTTGCTGGGAAAGGAGTCTCCTGGTGCTCCAAGGGCCCGCAACTACCACTTCTGAGCCAGAGCCAGGGCCTTGATGAAGTCCCGGCCCCGAGAGAGGGTCAGTTCTTGGACCTGCCTCGGCACTGGCCCCAGGATGATAAATGATACAACCTCTTCTGTGCTCTTCAGTTTCCATATTGACTTTGTGACCTCTGCCAAGCACCGTGCGGCTTGCCAACCCCCGTCGTTTCCAGCAGTGTTGCGTCTAAGTAGGGCACCTGGATTAAACTGGCTGCCCTGAATGGTGCGAAAGGTGGAATTACGGTGCTCTTTGTTGTTGCTGTTGCTGGTAATTAATGTGTCTATTAATGGAAATATCAACAGGGTTGGGAAATGGAGGAGGAGGCTTGGAAAGTGTTGCCAGCCACCTCCCGCTCTGTCAGATGGAAAGGGATAACCAATGGAGTAAGAATCCTGTGGACTGGGTTGAAGGTGGTTGGAATTTGTCCAGCTTCTTTCTGCCCCCTGAATTAAGGGGAGAGAGGTGGCAGCAGCCCTAGCGCCAGCCCCAGAAGCCCAGCGAGGCTTTGCCAACAACCAGCACCAGCAAGCCCCTTCGGCGTGGGTAGTGTATGCAGGTGCACTCTAATTTCACTATTTTGAAGTAATTAAGCTGCTTCTTCAATAAAAACAAAGCTTCAGATGTGCCCTGGTTTTCGGTCTTCCCCTTCCTGTGCCTTCTGAGTGAATATCTGCAGGATGTCTGGATTCTTGGCAGCACAGAGAGCACAGCCCGAGGATGTCTGACCTCTCTTCGGTTCCCAAGGAACCGGGGAGCTCACCTACGGCAGGGCACCCAAAAGCTCAGGGAGAGGTGAGGGCTTCTCAGATCTGAAGGGCCTCTTTCCTTCTCTAATCCCAGACAGGAGAGACTTCGGAGAGGACTTAGAGGTGGAGCTAGGGAATGAGACCAGGGTCCTAGCTGCGCTGTGTGGAACACGTGGAAGGAAGTAGGCACTGGCGAGCAGGGATCGATTTGTGCACAGGACAGATGGCTGCCAACGTGAGCTCTTTGAGACTTTAAACCTCAGCTCTCTTACATGTGTGCAAAGACCTAAAGAAAACCATGTCAAAAGAACTAAAGGAACGTGAGAACAATGTCTCAGTCAACAGACACTCTTAGGAAGGACAGAATAGAAATTCTGGAATTGAAAAGTAGGGGAAATGAAAAATTCACCGAGGAGCCCAACAGCATATGCAAGCAGGCAGAGCTGGAGTTGGCTGAGGCCACCCGGTCTGAGGAACACAAAGCAAAAAGAATGAAGAGACACAGCAGAGTCTCAGGAGCCTGCGAGACACCACCAGGCAGGCCAAGTCACACGCAGCGGCGGCTTCAGAGCGAGAAGGAGGTAGAAAGAATATCTGGAGAAGCAGTGACTCAAAATTTCCAGATTTAATGAAAAGTATTAAAGGACACATGTAAAAAGCTCAACAAGCTTCAAGTGAGATAAACTCAGAAGTCCACAGCTGGACACATCAAAATCAAATTTTTGAAAGATGGAGACAAAGGCTTTTGAAGGCACACAGAAACAATTCATCACACACAAGGGGCTCCTCCGAGCTTAACAGCCGACTCCACAGTGTTAGGCATGGAGGCCAGAACAGTAGGGTGGTGTAGTCTGAGAAGGCAAGGAAAATAAACCCCCAAATCGTATATCTGGAAAAACTGACCTTTTAAATGGACAAATTAAGATATTTGTAAATAAACGGAAACTGGAGAAGTTTGTTTTT
Organism: Oryctolagus cuniculus; assembly: GCF_964237555.1. Taxonomy (NCBI): domain Eukaryota; kingdom Metazoa; phylum Chordata; class Mammalia; order Lagomorpha; family Leporidae; genus Oryctolagus; species Oryctolagus cuniculus. Next base: position 105,778,900 of record NC_091440.1, on the reverse strand, counting down.
ACCAGGCTTTCCCTACAAGGAATACTAAATGGACCAGCATTGTGGCACAGTGGGTTAAGCTGCCATTTGTAATACCAACATTCCATTTTGGAATGTCAGTTCAAGTCCTAGTTACTCTGATTTTGATCCAATTTCCTGCTAATGTATTTGGGAATACAGCAGAAGATGGCCTGAGTGCTTGAGCCCCTGCCACCCATGTGGCAGACCTGAATGAAGTTTCTTGCACTTGGATTCATCCTGGCCTATCAATCTGGGGAGTGAATCAGTGGGTGGAAGATCGCTATCTCTCTCTCTCCTTTTCAAATAGATTAAAAAAAAAAAAATACTACAAGGGAGTCCTTCCTGTTGATATGAATATGTATAAGATGGGGCTAGTGTTATGGCAGGGTGAGTAAAGCCACTGCCTGCAGTGCTGGCAACCCATATGGACATTGGTTCGAGACCCAGCTGCTCCACTTCCAATCCAGCTCCCTGTTAATGTGCCTGGGAAAGCAGTGGAAGATGGTCCAAGTCCTTGGGCCCTTGCATCCATACGGGGGACCTGGAAGAAGCTCCTGGCTCCTGGATTTTACTTGGTCCAGCCCTGGCTGTTGTGGCCCTCTGGGGAATGAACCAGCAGATAGAAGATTCCCCGCCCCCCCTTCTCTCTCTCTTTCTCTCCCTTTCTCCCCCACCTCTGTAACTCTGGCTTTCAAAGAAATAAATACATCTTTAAAAAAGAAAATGTATGAGATAGTAATTTAAATCAATATAAAGAAAGTATTGGTAAAAGTGATTATTAGTTAAATATAAAAACAGTACAAATATATTTTGTTTGTAACTTTTTAAGTTTTTACACATTTTAAAGGACAACTGCAAAAAGCAGTAATTAAAATTCTACACCGATGCACAAAATGTATGAATATGTGATTTGTGATGACAGTGGAAGTAAGGAAGAAACTTCTAGGAGCAGCATTATTGTATACATTGAAAATAAATTATTACCAATCTGGATGGTTACAAACTGAGACATTAATGGTAATCCACAGAGTAGCTACCAAGGAAAAAAGTTAGAAATATACAGTAAATAGGAGACTTAAAATGGTACACAAGGAAATACCTCTTTAACACAACCTGCAACCCCCAACCCGAGGCTAGCACCCCTGACAGCCAGCCAGCCACCAGGGGCTGCGACCCCACCAGTACCCAGCGGAAGGAGCCCACCGGGGCCTCAGCACCAGTACAAGATCATCACAGTCATGTGTTTTCATTTTTTTTTTAAACATCCTTCTGGAATAAAGTAGAATAAATCAAATGAAGTTGGTAACTAGGGACCTGGTGTTGGGCCTCCTGCCTGGGTGTCAATCTACCCTGTTAATCACCATGCATGATTTTCCAAAGTGCTATTTTAAGAAGCAGTTACAAAATGGCTTTTCCACGGCTGCATCGGCTGCATCGGCCTTGTTGCTATCTTCCAGGACAGGAGGCTCTGTTGGGCAGCGCATGGCTTTTTTTGCAGAGTTAAGCAGGCAACAAGCCTATTGCTTGAACCCATGGGTGAATTTGTCACCCCTACTCCGTCCTGGGTCAGGGGTGTGGGGGGGGGGGGGATGGGGAGGAGGCTGTAGGTTCTTTGTAAAGCACCGGGACACAGACACCAAGGGGGTAATCACGGCATGTGTGGTGTCTCAGAGAGAGATGGGTGCTGAGGCTTGGGATTAGGGAAGGAGCAGAGACCCCGGGGTGGAGGCAGGAGCAGAAAGAATGTGGGTGCCCTCGTTTGCTTCTCTCAACAACTGAGGTATGTCAACGCCTGTGAAGCAGGAACCGATGGCTCCCTCCGGCCTCTGGGCACCAGGAACCCAGGCAAACCGGCATCGCCCAACAGGGCTATCTTTGGCCTGCAGGAAGCAGCAAGTCTTCCCTGAACAGTTTCCATGGCAACTGCAGGGCTGGGGCTCCCGAGGGCAAGGGGGAGGGAAAGGGAGGTGGAGAAGGCACGTGGTGGCTTTTCTGGAAAAGCCCATCTGTTTCTCTCTCCCAGGAAACCAAGCTGGTGGGAAAAATAAATAAATAAATGGCTTGGGCATCGGGTCTAGAGAGAGAAGGGAGAGAAGACGCCACGATGCTCCAAGAGCGGCTCTCCCAGGTGGGTGGCTCCCTGCGCTTGCGTAAAGGCAAGCGGCTGACAACCACAGAGGTCAGACGGGCCTCAGTGGGTGGCAGCCTGGCGGGATCGGGGTGGGAGCTGTCCTCGGGGGCCTCCTCTCAGCCACAGCAGGACTTCTTCTTGGCTGGGCGGCCAACCTGGATCGTGTCCTCCCTCGCTGTGTCTTCCTGCTCCTTGAGGACCCTGGGAGAGGGGCAGGGGGGACGCATGCGGGAGCTGTGAGGCCTGGGAGTCGGCAGGTTCCAGGTTGTTGGGGTAACACGGGGAGAACCCGGCCTCCCCAGCGTGCAGGTGCGTGACGGGGGTGGGGCGGGGGCAGACGGGGTCCCTGGGTCTCCACAGCCTCTCACAGTGAGCAGCCTTCAGCACGGCCCCCTGAATATAGCTGTGGGTTGTTCACTCTACAGAAAGGCCGTGCCAAGTGACTGTAGCTCCAGATTAGAGGCAGGAAGCAAGGGGTTAAAATGATGGCAAGGACACTTCCCAGGCACTATCACCTGAAGCAGTGCCTTTGATTCTCACAGCCTGCGAGTGGGCAGGGAGGAGCCGGCTGATGCTCCCACTTCGTCCCTGACAAAGCTCAAGAGGCTCTGCCCTGGGCAGTTGTGCCAGAGAAGTCTAGTCTAGAGTTTTTTTCTCTGCAGTACATAACCTCTCTAACACGTGGAAGAGTGGTTCTGGTTCTTAATTATTCAAATGAGGGGCCGGCACTGTGGCGCAGCGGGTTAACGCCCTGGCCTGAAGTGCCGGCATTCCATATGGGTGTCGGTTTTAATCCTGGCTGCTCCACTTCCGATCCAGCTCTCTGCTATGGCCTGGGAAAGCAGTAGAAGATGGCCTAGGTCCTTGGGCCTCTGCACCCACGTGGGAGACCCAGAGGAAACTCCTGGCTCCTGGCTTCGGATCGGCGAAGCTCAGGCCATTTTGTGGCCAATTGGGAAGTGAACCATCGGATAGAAGACCTCTCTCTCTCTCTCCATCTCCTCTCTCTGTGTAACTCTGACTTTCAAATGAAATAAAAAATAAATCTTTCAAAAAATTATTCAAATGAAAGCACGTTTTAAATTTCCCAGAGTGAGTGCTAAGAGCACATTGGGCACTGTTGAGCACTGGATGGATGGACGTACAGATAGATAGACGGACGGATGCGTGGGACAAAGTGAATGCCTTGATGTGTGAATGAACGGATGGATGAATGAATGGCCAAGGACTGCAAATGCGTCCCGGTGGGTTTTGTTTTTCCAAGTTTTGGTGTTGGGCAGGGCTTTGAGCACTCGTGTTTCTATGTGACCTGTTCCTCTGGTGCCGTCGCTGTGTCACAGCCCCTCACTCCCCGGTTCCTCACTCTGCCCCCCAAGAACCCAGGAGATGACCCATTCTAGCTCCTTGCTGGCTGCCAGTGTGGAGGGACCCAGGAGGTGACCTTTGACCTCCCCCAGGAGCCCCGGGGAAAGTTAGCCTTTAAGGCTTGGAGCAGAATACCGTGGCCAGCGTGACCAGCAGGGACTTCTCCAGAAGGCTCCTCCGAGCCCTGCGATCCCTCACAAAGGTCCACCCTTCCACCCTCCACGGCCAACAGGTAGGGAGGCCTCCTCCAGCCCGGCCCAGCTGGTCCCGGGGGGTTACCTGGCTAGGTGCAGCAGGGACTCCTTGGCATTGTGACCGGAATAGGCACTGCATTCATAGAAGATGAGATTGTTCTCCTGGAATTAGAAGGCGGAGGGCCATGGGCAGAGGGCAGGGGAGCTGCAGGGGGCGCGGGGAGGTGAGAGAAGGCTTGTGTGCCTCCACCTGCCACACTCACTGCCCATCACCGGCCCCTTAACTCCTCCAGCTGGCTCCGCACTCGACACCTGCTTGACTTCCGCACTAAGCACCTCCCAGGTGAGCTGCACCTTCCGCCGCCTTGGGCCCGCCCACGTCCTCAAGTGCCGCCCATCACCTGTATCACTTGGCCTTCAGGCCCAGCCCTGCGAGTCTGACAAAGACACAAAGTCCAGGGCAGGGAGACGAGGCTGGAGAAGGCGCTTGCGTTTGGTGGCTGGCAGGGCTCCCCACAGCATGCTTTTCCAAGGACACTGCGTTCCCTGGGCCGCGGGCGGGCGCCGTGAAGCACCCGAGAGAAGTTCTGCAGGCCAGCTGGATAACGCGCCAGCTGCCCGGGCTGTCGGCACTGACCCCACCAGCCCAGTGCTGTGCTGAGTGTGTGTGGGGGGGCTCTGGGTCAAGGCTCATCATATTGTACTTATCACTCCCATTAATGGATTGATTGCTTCTACCGTGATGCTAATGGCCCCGAGCCCTCGCTTCTGGAGGGGCTTAACGGATGCCTTGTGCACTGGGGAGGCAGGCTGCCAGCGCTGGCTCCCATCCCGCTCTCCCTGGCCACGCCCCACAGACCCAGTCCCACCCTCTGCCCTCTTCCCTCAGGCCCATAGGCTACATTTCGCCCTGTCCACTCCATCAGACGCTGGCCTTAGGCCAGTCTGTCACCCAGCAGAGACTCTCAGATGGAAAGTCACCATTTGCCCGCCAGCCTCAGGTTCTGAGCCCAGCACTGAGGGACTGTGTGATCATTTGAATGAATCGCTTGGACTCCTCTGGGTCTCAGTCTTTTGTCACTGACCAGACAGAGAAAAAAGCAAATGGGATAATAATACGGGTCTGCAGTTCCTTAAGCAGACTCTTTGGATCCAGATGTATTTAGGAATCCAGAAGTGTTGAATTTTGAAATGGTAATAGTGCAAGGTCTATGGAACACCTAATGCCCTCAGTGGGTCTGAGACATCATCTTATAACCAGAAAGAATTAATATTTCTTCAGTGAATGATTTGAGTCTTCACTCAAAAGGAGGTAAAAAACACAAACAGCCTTATGCCACTTCCCAGTAGATTTTTCTGCCAGATGAAATGCAAGAAGATGTTTTGCGTTTTGGGTTTGTGGTGCCTGGTGACCCTGCAGAGGCACCTGCCAGGCCTCGTTCTCCCTTGTCCTCCAATCTCACGTTCTGTGTGTGCGCTCGGAGGCTCTGGGCCCCTGGGGCTGTGAACAGCAAGCCTGCAAGGGACTGTGGACTCACAGAGCTGGCAAGCACCCTTGCTCCCAGATACACTGCTCCACCCAGACCAAACCGTGGCCGGAAAAGCAGCCATGGCACAGGCACTGTGTTGTTCCGCCCCACGTCCATGAAGCCTGGCTGGTTCCCTTCTTGGGCGGGAGGGCAGGTGTGTATTTTTAAAATTATTTATTTATTTATTTGAAAGGCATAGAAAGAGACAGAGACAGAGAGAGAGAAATCTTCCATCTGCTTGTTCACTCCCCAAATGCCTGTAAAAAGCAGGGCAGGGCCAGGCCAAAACCAGAAGGTGGGAACCCAATCATAGTCTCCCCTATGGGTGGCAGAGACCCAAGTATTTCAGCCACCATGGCTGCCACCCAGGTTGTGCATTAGCAGGAAGCTGGAATCAGAAGCAGGGTCAGGACTCAGAGGCAAGCACTTGGAGACTTAACCTCTGTAGCCACGCCCGCCCCCTGCTGCTTATTGTTAAAGGCAGTTTTTCCAGTGTGAACCCCTCCCCCGAGGCCATCTGGAGCTCACAGCTTTGAGGCTCGATGCTGACAGGCTGAGCTCTCTAACAGCGCGGCCCAGAAGCCCCTGCGTGGAGTTCTCATCGCGAAGGGGAACCAGCGCGAATGCAGACGCTGGGATTCAAGTGTCAGAGGGGGCCTGCAATCAGTGACCTCTTACTGTCTCAGCCTTTAGGATTCTGAGTTCCAAGCCAGAGAGTTTAGGATACTTCCGTGCACCTCAGAGGGCCCTAAACAACTGCGCTTATGGTCTGTGGCTTAAAAATTTTTTTTAAATTAACTTTTATTTATTTGAGGGGGGAAGGGGAAGGAGAGAGAGAGAGAGAGAGGGAGAGAGAGAGAGAGAGGCTCATCCACAGGTTGACTTTCCAAATGCCCAGTGACCCTGGAACTCAGTCCAGATCTCCCGTGTGGATGGGAGGGACCCAGACGCTCGAGCCTTTATCTGCTGCCTCACAGGGTGCACATTAGCAGAATCTAGACCCAAGAGCACAGCTGGGACATAAACCCGGCCACACCAGTGTGGGATGTGAGCATCCTAAGTGGCACTTTAGCCACTAAGCCAAATGCCCACTTGGCTTGCTTTCTTTTCTTTTTCTTTTTTTTTTTTCTTTTTTTTTTTGACAGGCAGAGTTAGACAGTGAGAGAGAGACAGAGGAGAAACGTCTTCCTTCCGTTGGTTCACCCCCACAAATGGCTGCTACGGCCGGCGATCCGAAGCCAGGAGCCAGGTGCTTATCCTTGTCTCCCATGTGGGTGCAGGGCCCAAGCACTTGGGCCATCCTCCACTGCACTCCTGGGCCACAACAGAGAGCTGGACTGGAAGAGGAGCAGCCGGGACAGAATCCGGCACCCCAACCGGGACTAGAACCCGGTGTGTCGGCGCTGCAGGTGGAGGATTAGCCTAGTGAGCTGCGGCACCGGCCCACTTGGCTTTCAAGTGCAGGAGCTGGGACCCTGTGCGACTTCCAGAGAAGATTCCCACCAGTGCTCTTGGGCACATGTCCACGTGCCCTGGGGTGGGGGTGGGGTGGGGGTGGGGTCCCACTCTGTCCAGAGGGATGGAAATACTCGCTCTTTACCTTGGCAAGCTGTTCTCCGAGGCCTCGGGGGACTTCCCGCTCCTTCTCATTGTCAAGTTTATTGCCTAGCAGCAACACAGGCACACGGTCTCCCACAGCGTCCTGCAGAACAGATAATCCACCAAGTGAGAGAAGCATCCATAAGGAGCGCCCAGAAGGACAGCCTGGAAATGCTGGCTGGGGAGGTACAATCTGGCTCGAGAATCCCCAGCTGCCAGCACAGGCCCCAGAGCCCCCTTCTGCGACAGCCTCAGTTTACCACGCTTCGGCAGGGTGCCCGAGGCCCGCCCCTGGGTGCCTCCCAGCCCTATCTTTGCAGCGGCCGCGCCATCTTCATCATGCTCCTTGGGTCTTGAATGGAAGATGGGCTCTGCAGGTGTGCAGGGGGGTGGGGTGCAGGAGGAGTGGGCTCCTACAGACAGCACCCCAGGTCATCCTGAGTGGCCAGGCTTAGTCTAGGGAACCAAGGGAAGCAATGCAATGTGGTTTGAGCTGTGCTGGGGCTGCTTGGATTAGAAGTGGCACCCCCCGAGGCCTCCCCTTGGCACACAAGCTCCCTGACGGTGGGAGCCAAGTCTGAGTCAGGGTGCTGGGCCCGCAGGGCTGCTTTAAGTGGCTGTTGCAGGTCCAGCTGAAGGTGGACATTACAGACCCCTGCTGCTGGGTGCTTTGCCTCTGAGCAGCTGTACCTCTGGGGCCAGAAGTCCAAGGCTCTGCAAGGCGTCTGCCCTCTGGACTCCTCCAGTGGCTGTAGCATGACAACCACACAACCATACGCCTGCCTCCCCTGGGGGTCCGCATCCCCCAGGGTCTCTGCTCCTCCCTTGTGAAGGGGGTGCTACATGGGCCTCTCCGGAGGGTGCCCGCAGGACCCAGCACGCTCAGCGACTCGGTGGATGCAGCCTCGTTCACATCTCTGCGGGTTACTACTTTTGCTTCGAGGAATACTTAACTGGGGACTTGTCAGCACACTTTGGTAACAAACCGTGACTCCTGGTAGTACAGTGTTTTACTGCATGGAGGGAGCAGCGGGCTAACAAAACTGGGTTACTGCACGGCTAAGGTTGTCTCCATCTTCAGCTACCTCACCTCACCATTTCAAACGAATGCCCAGAGTCCAGTGACACACACGCCTATTTTAAGTGTAAATGCAATTACACTTGAAATTAAAGCCTCCAAGTCTCCTTAACCTGCACATTTGTATTTCCATTCGATGGAGGGAAAAAAATTCTCATCTGTGAAATGGGCGCACATCAAACTCTCCGAGAATCCAAAAGCACATTCAGCAGCAAAGGCGCTGAGTAGTGAGGACTCTGCAGTACACGGCTCCACTGTTCCCTCACACTGATTGTCTGGATTCTTGCCTCTAATGAACGCTCTGCTACTTAGTGCCTTATTGCCTCGAACGCTCTAAAGCTGCCAGCCATTGGTAAGATGTCGATTCATGCTTGTGATAACCACTAAAAGGCACTACAAGCTCTTAGGGTGCTCTTCTGCCCCATCAACACGGATTAAGTTATGTGCAGCGTTGCTGAGACATTAAGTGGATGGCACCATATTCCAATTACTTGAAAGTGAGAGACCCACATACAGACTGCTGTGGCTCCCTATCAGCCCGAGCTGTCGTTAACAGGAGCGCCGCCTGTTTTCCCACTGCACACTTGTGCGAAGCAGAGTTTTTCACAGGAAAGCGGAGGAAGCAGAGGAAATGGGCCAAAGGCTTGCAGTTTGGAGCACCTGGGAGAGAGATGCTGGTGGACGGCCGGGCGAGGCAGGACGCGGCCTGTGGGATTTCTCGACATGCAAGCTCTCTGGAAGTAGGAGCAGCAGACTGGAAACCTGGCGTCAGACTCTAACCCGGATTCTGTCACTACTTGGAACGGGCGGCGGCTTCAGTGCCCCACTTGTGAAGGCGATGGCAGGCCCCGAGCGGCCCACGGGAGTGAGGAAGGGACTGAGGCGTAAGCCCAGCACCCGAGCCCTGTGCTCCAGACGCCAGTGCTGCCTCTTGGGGAAAGCAGGGGCAGTGTCCTTTCCATTTGAAAGCGATTCCTGGATCTGAGGAGTTCAGAGGGAGCAGCAGGGAAGCAGAGGGCCCAGCCACGGCTGGAGTTTCCATCTTCCGCGGCTACCCTGGTCACAGCACCCCCTCCACAGGCTGTCTGTCACCGTCACCGTCACTGTCACCCCGGCTCAAGGTCACTCTCTGACTCAAGGGCGCGGGGAGGTCATGCAGTTGGGGGTCGGGCTCTCATGGTCTTTCTTACCTTTAACACCCGAAGTCTTGATCCAGCTGCCTAAACTTTACACCTGTCCCATTTGAACTAGCCTTTCAGCCCAGGTACCCCCTTGGCAAGTGCATGCCCATAACTGCTCCCTAATGAAGTAGCACTTCCTTTTGAAAAGGTCAAAGGGCACCTCTTTCAATCGTCTAAGGCTCTGGGGAACAAGTCTCTGGTCCGTCCAATCTCTGTGGTGGATCCCGTTAGAGGTGTCGGCAGAAAACCCCACGGGCGTGGCAGGTCAGAGTAAAGAGAGCTTAGCTCTTGAGCCAGCCACACAGCGTTTCTCCGGGAGACTCGGGCCCCGCTGCCACCTCTCGGGCGACTTGCCTAGGTGGCTCCCCTGCTCCGAGTCCCTGTTCTCTGATCCGTAAAACAGGCATCGGAAGCTGGTTTCTGTTCTGTGACCCGCTGTCGGAGAGGCCCTTTGACATCTTAGCTGCCTCTCTCTGCACCCGAGCTTGTTGGAAGACAAGATTTGTTGAAATGCACATCTTGACTTTAAATAACCAGAGCTGTCGGTGTGGCGCAGAGGATCGGTGTTTAGCTTAGAATGCGCAGCTGTTGGGTTTGGTGGGTTGTGGGGTGTGTATGTGTGTGTGTGTGTGTGTTCATATCTGTTTGCTGGGAGGCATGAAAAAGCACTCAGCTGGGAGTGTGCTGCTATTTCTCTCGAGCCAGAACAAAAAAATTTCTCAGCACATGAAAGCATGCCGTTGCCGTTATGCTAAAAAAAAAAAAAAAGACTGCAAAATTATATCTTGGGGGTTTCCATATTTATCCTCCCCCTGGACGCTGAGGCAAAACAAGATTTATTTGTGTAGTTCATTTTAAACTGCCAGCACTTCAAGCTCAACTTGGAATGTGGGGGGAAAAATCAAACTGCTATTTTTTGCTCCGTGCTGTACGTTGTCACCAAGGACAGAGATCACAGAAGGAAATTTAGCTGGCAGCTCAGGCGGGGAGAGGGAAGCGGGCCAGGCCCCCTTGAGCTGCGCAACCGTTCTGCTTTGGGACCGAAGCAAGAAAAGCCTGAGAAAGCAGACGGATGGTGGTTGTCCGGGGGCAGAGGTCAACCGTGAGCCGCGCGTGGCTGGAGGAAAGCGCCGGGCAGAGGCCAAGCCCGGGGTCCTGATTCGGCAGGCGCCGTGGACAAGTCAGTTCCTCCCTTTGGATCTGTTTTTCCCACACAGGAAATGAGAGGTCTCTAAGTGGTTTTCCCAGTTCGGAGAGACTGGTCTGGCACATCACCTGCTCCAGTCATCGGCTTCCCAGGTGTCCGGGCTTCATAATATGGCGCTGTCAGAATGACAAAAAGATCTACGGAGAAGTTAAACACCCGGGAACACAGGCCCGGGGCGCTGAGGATTGTCTGGACTTGAAGGAAACACCAGCCCACGCAGGCTTCTGCCAAATCCTATTTTCTCTCCCTGCCCCAGGCCACAACGTCTTTAGAGGTCCAGTTTGTTCCCTGGTCTACCAGAGGACACTTAGCGCCTGCCCAGTCCCCCTCTGGATGGGAGTGGCTGGAGACATTCTAGCCGAAGGAGGCAAGAGACAGTTACAGGATTGCTGAGTTGGCAGCGGGGAGGAACCATGTCGACGTCCTATGAAGTGCATGGGAGAGATGGCGCACAGTGGGCCCGCAGACATGGTGATGCCTGAGAGAGGAGCAAGGACTTGGGTGGGTGGGGCAGGTGGGCAGGCGTGAGGACAGGCAGGCCAGGTGTTTTCCTGCATCAGAGGATTTTGATCTTCTCTGGGCTACAAGGAACCCTCCAAGATCTCATCCCTACACAACTGCTTCGCCGTCCTGGCCACTGAGAGTCAAACGCCACATATACTGCAGACTCGTGGCACGGTAGGCCCGGAAGTGACCAGGCTGGGAGAGTCAGGACTCCATTTGCAGGAAGCTCCACGCCGCCCCACCTCTTCCAAGAGTCAGCCTGTGCCACGGAGGGCGTGTCTGGCCGTGTAAGTGCTGCTGTCCAGGCCGAGGGTGGAAGGGGCACTGCGAGCCACCAGCCACCCCTCCCTTCGTAACGAGCTTCAGGGCCCCGAAGGCTGCTATTAGAGCGCGCCCTCCACCCTCCCCTCGCCAGGCGAGGGAGTTGGTAAAGTGCTTGGAGCTCTTTGGAAAAATCAAGTGTGCCACAAATATAAAGCACTTATTATTTCCAGTTCCCCTCAGATCAAATTAAGTGTCAAGTTTCCATCTATCAGCTGACACCTCTGATTGCCGGTTGCCAAGGCAGAATGAGTTCGCTTTTCAAGAATTGGGAGAATAATTGCGTTTCTGATGCTCCCCTTGCACACTTTCCACACACACCCTGCCACGAGACACAGCCTCCCTCCCGCACTTGCTCCCGAATCCTCAGGCTGCTGAGTTGAATGTGACTCCGGGTACATCACACGGCAGTCTCTGGGGTGCCGGGGGCCACAGGCTGTGTGGGGGCCACAGAGCCAACTCCCGGCCAACAGCACAGGTGCCTTTGTACATGACTGCGGCTCACAGGGTAGACCCTGGACCAGCAGTACTGGCCTCCCCTGAGCACTTGTTAGAAACACGAATCTCAGAGCATGGCCCAGACCTGCTGTGTCCCAGTCTGCATTTTAACAGGGTCCCAGGTCATCCCTACCTGTGTTGAAAGTTTGAGAAGCACCTGTGCAGGCTGGGGAGTGGGGGGGGGGGTAGCTGGGCATCAAAGTCAATTGGAGAGCTCTGGGTTTTTTTCTCCCCGGGCCCTGAATCATTCCACTGTGGGAGAAAGCGCCCTGGAATTCATGTTGGTTAAAACATCCTCCTGATACTCATCTAGGTTAGCCATCTAGGAGCGTTTAACTGTACCTTCTCCTGAAATTTTCAAGAAGGAAAATCTTGAACTACAAATTGTATGGAAAACCCCACCCACAGAGAATTCTGAATTAACCAAGCATGGATGTGCCTCTTGGCCCGGCCCCCGCACCCATGGGTGCATCATGGCTTCCAGGGGGCATTGTAGCAAGCAGGGGCTGGCGATGTTCTTCAGCCCAGGGAGGCGTGTGCTTGGTACATGTTCCGGAGAATGACCCCAGTCACAGCTCAAGGTGGCCTGAGAGTTCTTCCCTCTTGTCACCAAACCCAACCTGATGCTCTCTGTCCTCTGGATCCCAGCTCTCTGTGCAGCAGGTGTCTAGGAAGTGACAGCCCCGAGGACAGCAGACAGCACAGATCCATACACGTGTCTGCACTCACTCCCACTAACCCCAGGCCACAGGACCAGCTCCGCCCAGCTCTAGGACACATCGAAATGCAGATGCTGGTTCACAATTCTGTGTCTGTGGCTGGGAAAAGAAGGGGTGGGCTGGAGAAGCAGTGGCCCTGATTTCTCCCCTTGAGCATGAGACAGCTATGCCAGGTTGGAGGTGTTCAAAGGGCAACCCTTTTGTCCACCGAAATGGTACCTGGACTTACAAGATACAAAACTTGAAGAAGCAGAGCCAGTCTGACCAAGAGGGAAATGAGGGGCCCAGAACTGTGGCCACGAACCTTTCCTTGCCGCAACCCAAGCTCTGGGGAACATCAGCTGCATTCCAGGGCTTGGCAGAAGTTCTGAAAATCACCAGGTTGGGAGACCCCCAAGGTCTCTCCTGTGCCTAACTTCTGTGACGAAGATGGATCTGCTGGTGTTGCCACACAACCACGAAGAGGAAGGAGGGAGGAAGGGGAAGGAAATTCATGCCACGAACACCAGTGTTTGCAGAGGAATCACTGTCACGGTCACCCGGGCCATTTCCTTCCATTGCTAGCTCGGCGTCCAGACGATCTGCTGCATTTAAGACTCGCCTGGTCTCATACAGTGCTCAGGTGCAGCAATTTTGAACAATAATTTGTGTTAAATAGGTTTCTGGGCTCTGGCATCCATTCTGTTCCTTTTCTTTCTTTCTTTTTCTTTTTTTTTTGGTAATGAGAAGGAGACAGATGAGTGGAGAAAGGGAATGGCTCAACCAGTCAGAACTGTAAGAGAAAGATTTGGGTTGGAGGGGTCATAGCTCTTTGGGCCCAAAGGAGTGAAGAAATGTACAACTCTAGTTTCTGCCTTCACCACCAGAGGGCATCCATGAGTGCATCCACCATCCGCTGGGCACTGCTTACGTGGGTCCCCATGCCACGCTCCCAGGTTGCACTGCTGCTCCCAGGAGGCAGACTCCTGCAGAGGCTGTGGGTGGGTAAACACGGGACTTGCAAGGGTTTCGAGGAAGTGACCAGGGACTGTGCACGCTGCTGCAGGCCTGGAGCAGAGGCAGCTGCCCGTCAGCTCCGTGAAGGCGCCAGCGCTGTCTCTTGTTTGCTTCCGGAATCCCCAGCCCCTGGACAGCGTCCCGCAGTGTTCTGCACCAAACTCAGCGAATCAAAGATGACGCTGGCGGAAGAGCTGGGACATCTTACGTGACTGGTTCGTGAAAGAAACGAGTGGCTCGTCCATACGACCCTTGACCTTGAAGAGGCTGCCTTGGCATGGCAGAAGAGGAGCACGCAGACAGGCAGGGAGCAGGAAGCACATGCGAAGCAACACGCTGCAAGCAAGGTGGAGACAGCAGAGTCCTCGAGGTCACCCTGAATTCCAAGGGGACACCAGGCCCCGAGGCCCTGCCTGGAGCCCCCACATGGGCGGTCAAGGTGCCCTTGTGTGAAGGCTGTGACAGAGGTCCCCAAACGCAGCCCGCAGCTGGGCCCCCGGAGCCAGACTGACGCAGGGCGTGGAAGAGGCGGTGCTGAGGATGAGGGAAGGCTCCCAGCCCTCTCCCAACCCAGACTCTGGCTCTGAGAGCCCACAGCAATGGGAGGGACACAGTTCCTGGCGTCACGTGTCCGTTTTCTCCCCAGGAGGGCGGGGTCTGTGTCCGTCTCGTTCACGTCCAGACTCCCAGTGGCCAGCCTGCTCCGAGGCATTGCTGCCTGGACAGAGGGATCGGTCTGTTCTGAATCGGGTTTGGAAAGTGCAGCGGGCCAGGTGGGCGGGTGGCAGAGAAGAGGGGGCGGCGCAAGAGCAAGCCCGGGGCTCCCCGGGAGGCGGCCAGCTCACCTCCACGTTGCTCAGCCACTGCCGCACCGACAGGAAGGACTGCTTGGCCGTGAGGTCGTACATGATGATGACCCCGTCGGCTTTTCTGAAGAACTGCTGGGTGATGCAGCGGTACCTGTCACGGAAGGGCCATGGGGTGAGAGGTGCTGGACCGTCCCTGGGGTGGCCAGGCCGGTGGGGGGACAGCTCCTCACCTCTCCTGCCCAGCCGTGTCCCACAGCTGCAGGGCCACCTGCGCACCGTCCACAGTCACGGTCTTCACACGGTAATCGATGCCTGCAAGGTGCAATGGGCTTGCTGGGGCTGCCGCACACCAGAGCCAGCCTCATCTTCAAACCAGAGCGTGCCCAGAGTCACACCGGCCCAGGGTGCAGCTTCTGGGAGGTGACGAGGGGACGTGGACAGAACACAGCTTCAGGATGCCTGGCCCTTGTGTTCTGGTCCTATCTGCCATGCACTGGCTGCGGGTCTTGATCAAATCACGGAGCCTCTGGAACTGCAGCTGTCATGTGATCCAGACCCGTGGAGGGATCAATCAGATCACGCACGTGAAAGCATGAGACCAACGCAGACCATCATTCATGCCTGCCGGCTTACTCCCTCGCTGGGAACATGGAGGAGGAGGCGTGGCGGCACAGCCTGTGATGCCGGCATCCCACATGAGGGCACCGGTTCAAGTCCCCGCTGCTCTGCTTCTGATCCAAGTCCCTGATAGTGCATCTGAGCAAACAGCACATGATGGCCCAAATACGTGGGCCCTGCCACCCACATGGGAGGCCTATGGGAAGTTCTTGGCTCCTGGCTTTAGCCTGGCCTAGGCCTGGTTGCTGCAGCCATTTGGGGAGTGAACCACTGGGTGAAAAATAGCTCTCTCGAGCGTGAGCTCTGCCTTTCAAATAAATAAATAAATAAATAGATCTTTTTTTAAAAAAAAAAAGAGGAAAAAAGATTGTCTCCAAATTAATCTTCCTTCCTTCCTTTCTGTCTCTCTTGGCCTAGAACCCTTCCAAAATCTCCCCTAATAAAATCCAAATATCCAAGGGGTGGGTCATACACCTGAGCCATCCAATCCAGAGGTGTTGGGGGTGGGGAGAAGGAGGAAGAAGCAGGGGAGACACTGGCAGGTAGAGGAAAGGACAGAAGAGAGGGGAGGAGGCGGGGGGAGGAGGGAGCCAAAGGCAGCCTTCACCCTCGAGATGGAAGCCCAGGCACTGGGCAAACCCCAGGGAGAGGGAAGGAGGTCAGTGGCCCGCGTTCTGTGGCCCACACCGGCCTCGGCGCTGTGATCCAGATGTTCCCCCTCTGCTGTGTGGGCAAGAGCGTTCATGATGCAGAGAGCTGTTGCAATCCTCCCCTCAAGGACCAGGCCCCAGAACTCGCCAGGATCCCCTCGCACCCTCACAAAGACCCCTGTAGTCCTGACCTGGACAGACAGGAGCATAGGAGGGCAAGCAGAGACGGAGGCAGTCAATGGGAAAAGTCACCCCGCCACGGCAAAGGCCAAGGCCATGGTAAAGGCCAAGGCCATGGCAAAGGCCAAGGCCAGCCCACTAGAGACCCACAAGGAGAGGAGAGGCAGAGGTGGCCACTCGGAGAATGTTGGGGCCAAGCGGGGTCCAGAGGCCTGTGCTTCAGAGGAGGGCAGAGAGAAACCCTCCATGTAGGTGTCCCACATGGCTGCCCGGATGGACAAAAGTGATTCTTCCCCTTAGGGAGTGCTTTCCACTGGCTGCCTCCCCCACCTCACAGTGCACCTGTGTCGTCCACGTGAGCCGTAATCTGCAAGCGCACGTGGACATACTCGTGTGCCCACACACACACCCGTGCACATATGCATACACACAGTCACATGCACACACATGCACACACACACAAATGCATGCTCCACGGAGAGCTGAAGATCAGGAGTCCAGATGCTGCGCCTGGCCAGAGCCAGACAGCTGCAGTGGTGACAGCGGTGACATGTGAACCCAGCTCTGAGGCTCACTGCCCCTTTGATTGTGCACCTCGGGCACAGAGCCCCTGGCTTCTTTGTTCCAAGGACAAAGCTCTGGCTAAGTACTCGCATCAAAACACGTTGCACCTGGTGGGGAGCAGCACCCTGAGGGAGTTTTCTCCTTGGCTAAAAACAGTGAAGGGGCTTCAGGGCCTGTAGTCTGAGAAACTGAAGAGGCGGCTGCCTTCTGATAACTACTCAGGAGAAGGCCAGCCATGGCTGGATCTGAAACAGGCTGGCGGGTCCAGGGCCCGGAGGACGGAGCCCTCTGCTTGTTGGCAAGGCCGCCGGCAGGAGCGCAGGTGGGTGGTGCGGGAGCAGCTGGGTCTTGGCTGCCATTGGCTACTTGTTCTGCCAGGGGGTGGGAGCTTTGTCTCACCGGGAGTGAGCGGGACAGCAGAGAGCTGGAAGATGTGTTCTGTGCTGGGGTGAGCTTGGCCAGACTCCCTGCTGCACACACAAAGGACTCCTCCCTGCCCACACAGGCAGGCAGGTGGAGGAAGCAGGTGAGTAAGCCCACAGGGGCGCTAATGGATCTGAAGGCCACGGGCAGCTCTAAGATCCCAGCTGGCAGCAGACCCATGTCCTGTGTTCCCGGCTCAGTTCTGCCACTGAGCAGCAGAGGGATCTTGCTGATGCTTTACCTCGCCTCCTTTGAGGGGTCCACTTTCCCCACCCACAAACTCAGGCAACAGATGAAACAGCCATGTCCCCTGTTTATGACCTTGAGGTTCAGCTGTAACAGACAATGGTCATGTCATGGTGACCCTCACATTGCAACTCAACTGGCTCCAAGATGGCATCAAGTTGGAGCAGCCTATCACCAGAAAGCGGGCTATGGAGATGGTGTGGGTTGGAGCTGGGCTGAAGGACCCCAGGGAAGTGGTCCTTTATGTTTATGTTTCTGGAAAAGACGGGTGTGAGCTGTGGCAAAGCAGGAGGGGTGGAGGAGTGGGGAGCGCCAGCAAGCCTTAGGGTGCTCCTGGATTTCTCTGTAGAGAAGGGCAGTGGGATGGAATCTGAGTAGTGGCCAGGAGAGGACCAAGGCAAAGCTTTGGCAAGGTGCACCTTGGGTTCTGCCTGGTGATTTAAAGCAGAGAGGCCGTGACTCCTTCTGCAAGGAACAGTGGAAAGAGCAGTGGACTTGGAGTCCTGGGTTCCAGTGAGCCTTAGCTGCTAATATGCAGCTTGACCAGGGCTCTGAGTCGCCTCACTTACAACATGAGATGTTATGCACAGGCCACCCCCCCAGCTGCTTCCGGCTCTAGTGTCCTACAAAACCCATCATCTGATGCCTCCAGGATGTCCATGGGGCCCAAGAAGGTGCTATTTTTTAAAAAATTAGTTCACTAATGTTTTCTTTGAAAGGCAGAGAAATACACACACACACACACACACAGATCTGCCATCTGCTGGTTCACTCCCCAAATGCCCACAACAGTCAGGGTTGGACCAGGCTTCAGCCAGGAGGCAAGAACTCCATCCCAGTCTCCCATGTGGGTGGCAGGGACCCTCGTGTTTGGGCCATCACCTGCTGCCTCCCAGGGTGGGTGTTAGCAGGAAGCTGGAATGGAGAGGAGAGCCAGGACTTGAACCCAGGCACGCTGAGAGGATGAGAGTGTCCCAAGCCACAGCTCCACAGCTGCACCCAATGCCCAGCCCTAAGCACCTGCTATTGAAGGAGTAGGCTGGATCCTAAGGTGGGACAGGCAGGACACTTGAAGTCACAAGGTAGTGTTACAGCAACTCACTTTACACACAAGGACAAGGGTCCTCGTTTCTGGGAGGGAGCAGATTCCAGGAAGTTAACAGGGACCCCTCTGGCGATGGAAGTGTGCCAGGAAGAACCACAGCACCCCCCACTCCTGGACACTGTCATGGCCACTGACTGCCCTGGCCGGGTGATGGCCAGGCCCTGATCTGGGGGTGGACGGCGTGGCCTCCATGGCCGTGATAGCTCTGTGAAGGGCGCACCTTCCAGACGGCTGCTGTGCCATCTGCTCACCGACATGGGCAGCAGAGCGAGCCCGCTGCGTGGCAGGGAAGCTAATCTGAGCCGCCGCTCCAGCCTGCTCGAGCGGCGTGATGAAGGGCATTCCTGATTTGGAACTTTGGATTTTTTTTCCACTTCCTAAATTGTAGTTGTTTTCATAATTGGCCTCCTGGGAAGTGCAAATTCCTCTGACTTCCTCTTTTTCAGGCTTCTATCCAAGGCCTCAAGATGGAAACAGATGCTGATTTGTGGACAGAGATGCACACAGCCCTGGGGGGCGTGCCTCTGAGGGCCTGAGGGCTTGGCCTCCATGCCTCTGCCTCCTGTACACCTGCATGGGGTCATGGCTTGGGGGCCCAGCCCATGGGATGCCCTCCAAGGAAGGTGAGTCTGGTTCTCTCGCCCATTGCTTCTTTTTTTGTTGTAATTTCCACTTATTTTCACTTTTGTTTGAAAGGCAGACACACACACGTATACAGAGACAAGAGATCTTCCATCTGCTGGTTCACTCCCCAAATGCCTGAAACAGTCAGGTGTAGGCTAGACCAAAGCTGGGAGCTAGAACTCCATCCAGGTCTCTCCGGTGGGTGACAGGGACCCAACAACCTGAGCCCCCACCTGCTGCCTCCCAGGATGTGCGTTAAGAGGAAGCCGGAATCAGATGTGGAGCTGGGACTCGAACCAGGCTCTCAGATACGTGTGTTTCAAGTGGCCTCTTACCCACTGCTCCACACACCCGCCCAGCCACCGCTTCCTGCCTCACCGTGCACAGAGCACTCGGCTCACTCCCAGCGGCTGCTCTCAAGGCGAGGCAAGGCCAGGCTCCTCTGGGCTTAGCTCACAGGCCTTGCCCTTCTTCCCTGTCGCCCTAATTCTGTGTCTGGGGAAGTTCTCGATCTCTGGGCGGAGTGGAGCAGAAGGGAGGATGTCCCCGGTGCTGCCACGGAGCAGGAAAGGGCTCAGCAGTAAGACCAGGACGCTGAGGCTTGTGGGAGAGACCCAGAGGTAGGAAAAAAGTTGGAAGGGTAAGACGAAGACAGTGGGGTCTCCTCGGGCAGGGGCCTGGGGCGTGGGAAGTTTGTCCCGTAGAAGCAGCCTGTCAGCCAGCAAAGACTGGCAGGGGTTTGGTCAGAGGTCCAGCCTTAGGAGCAGGCTTGGGGTGCCTGATTCAAATCCCCCATTTTTCAGATGAGGGAAAACTGAAACCCAAGGAGGGACCGTGTCCTCTTGAGGTCACACAGCTGGCTGGAGTCAGAGCCGGGGAGTGGCTCTGATGTCCCCCTGGGCCCTCTCCTGCCTCCATCAACTGCTGTCCACTTTCTGGGAGAAGAGGGACCCAGCACTCACTGGGGGCCAAGCACGTGGTACTGTTACTGGGTTACTGGGATGTCATGGAATGGAACGGAAACGGCGTGGGCAGCAGGAAGCAGTGGAAAGCACCCGATGGCTGTGTGGACAAGCCCTTTCAGCTCGCTGGGCCTCAGTGTCCTGCTCTGTCTACTGGGATGATAACAAAGCCTGTCTCCCGGCACTGTGATGAAGACAGATTGTAATTATGAATACAAACGCCTTTGTTGGCCGGCACCGCGGCTCACTTGGTTAATCCTCTGTCTGCAGCGCCGGCACACGGGGTTCTAGTCTCGGTCAGGGTGCCAGATTCTGTCCCGGTTGCCCCTCTTCCAGGCCAGCTCTCTGCTGTGGCCAGGGAGTGCAGTGGAGGATGGCCCAAGTGCTTGGGCCCTGCACCCCATGGGAGACCAGGAGCAGCACCTGGCTCCTGGCTTCGGATCGGCGCAGCACCGGCCGTGGCGGCCATTTGGGGGTGAACCAACGGAAGGAAGACCTTTCTCTCTGTCTTTCTCTCTCTAACTCTGCCTGTCAAAAAAAAAAAAAAAAAAAAAAAAAAGCCCCAAAAACAAAAACAAAAACCGCCCTTGGTGAATACCCATATGGCTGACTTTATCAGTTCAGCTAAGTTACAGGTAGGGGAATGCAGGTGCTTTGGATTTGGGGATTTTTCAGATTTTGGAATATTTGCATAGATGAATACATAATGACACAGCTTGAGGATGAGACCCAAATCTAAACACAGGAGACCAGGCGTGAAGTGCTCCACACGTGACACCAGCTCAGGACTCAAGTGTCAGTTTTTGGGCGCGTTTGGGATTTCAGATTTTTGGGATTAGGGAAGTCAACTTTCAGTGCGTAGCAGGCACTCACTGTAGGTATCTTTTGTTGAGCGAGTCAGCCTGATGGGAACTAAAAGGTCCATAAGCCCTTGAGTGTGGCCCTCATCTGTGTGCAGTGTGCACCTGCAGGTGGAGGGAGTAAAAGCCTCGACTTCATTACGATGTTACCCAAGAGCAGGGGCACCTCCCATGGTCACCCCTGAACTCAGACTGACTCATCTCAGCCATCACTCGACAGGTTGGGAAGGAGGACAGGTGAAGTTTGATGAGTAAAATTGCTGTCTGGAGCACTGTGCCCTATCCCACACCCACACTCACACACACACACACACACACATAACAAAGCCTGTCCCCCGGCACTGTGATGAAGACAGATTGTAGCTGGCGCCGCGGCTCAATAGGCTAATCCTCCACCTAGCGGCGCCGGCACACGGGGTTCTAGTCCTGGTCAGGGTGCCGGATTCTGTCCCAGTTGCCCCTCTTCCAGGCCAGCTCTCTGCTGTGGCCCGGGAGTGCAGTGGAGGATGGCCCAAGTGCTTGGGCCCTGCACCCCATGGGAGACCAGGAGAAGCACCTGGCTCCTGGCTTCGGATCAGCACGGTGCGCCGGCCACAGCGCGCCAGCAGTGGCGGCCATTGGAGGGTGAACCAACGGCAAAAGGAAGACCTTTCTCTCTGTCTCTCTCTCTCACTATCCACTCTGCCCGTGGGAAAAAAAAAAAAAAGACAGATTGTAATTATGAATACAAACACCTTTGTTGGCCAGCACCGTGGCTCATTTGGCTAATCCTCTGCCTGCGGCGCCGGCACCCCAGGTTCTAGTCCCGGTCGGGGTTCCAGCAGATTTCAGTTTTCCCTCATCCAGCAGGGCAAGGCGGGGCAGTGGCAGCCCATTGGTGAGGCATGGGGATGTGGTGCAGTGTGTGGGCCCCAAGAGTCATCCTGGTCAGTTCTGGGGGAGCATGGTGGGGAAGGAGTGGTAAGGAGGAGGTGGGAGCTCCTGGTGGGGACAAGGGGGCTGCAGCCCCACCTTTGCCACACTCAGGTGCACACACCCAGGGCTCAAGTTGGGAAGTACTCCAGGGCCCCATCACATGTAGACCTCATCGCTGAGCAAAGCAGCTGCGGTCCCCATGACCCCCACCCCACTGGCTCCAAGTCCCTCTCCGCCCTCTCCTCACATGGTCGCAGGTGCACCTTGGGGACGAGAACTCACCTACAGTGGCTACCATGCCTGGCAAGAAGCAGTCCTCACAGAACCTCCTCAGGAAAGACGTCTTGCCCACGGCGGAGTTGCCCACGAACACAATCTTGAAGAGCCGGTCTGGCGTGGATGGGTAGCGCTCCTCCTGTGGGAGGCACGCAG
Source organism: Oryctolagus cuniculus (assembly GCF_964237555.1). Taxonomy (NCBI): domain Eukaryota; kingdom Metazoa; phylum Chordata; class Mammalia; order Lagomorpha; family Leporidae; genus Oryctolagus; species Oryctolagus cuniculus. The sequence goes on along the minus strand of NC_091440.1, from coordinate 105,757,190 downwards.
TCTGGCCAATGGCTGGCCATGGCCGCTGCTCCTGCTCCATCCACAGCCCACCCTCCTCTCGTCCCCTTGGTGGTCCTGGGCTCCCCATCAGCAGCAGGCCAAGACGTAAGACAGCTCCTCTGTGTCGCGTAGGTGGACACCTCCCTGATTGGGAGGGAGCCTCTTACTTCTGCCCCATCACCCAAAGCCTGGGCCCAGGGCGGGACACTCTCGCCTCCCTGCACAGGGCTCACATCTCAGCATCGCCACCTTCCTGGGGCCACTAAGGTCAGACAGTGTCCACTCAGGAACCTGGGACCCATGCCCCCTGCCTTGCAGGACCAGCTGCAGAGGGAGGTAGCTGGATGGCGTCAGTGTCCCCAGCAGGCAGGGCCTTTAAGGCCCAGGAGGGGAATGAGACTGTTCCAGGACACAGGGAGCAGGAGGTGGAGGACGGAGCTGACTCTTCAGCACAGGGAAGCTCGCCCACCTGGACCCCGCCTGCAGGCCTAGCTCAGCTCTGCCAGGTCAGCTGAGGAGGAGGCTTTGGAATCTATTTAAAAGTGGATTTGGGCGAATTAGCTCCCGTCATTGAACAAATATCATAATGCAGCGACAGCTGATATTAGCAGTGTTGAGTTTCAGGGGAAGTCATTAACAGGCTTTTGGGGAGGAATCAATGCCACGCAGTTCTTAGGAGGAATTCAAGGTCAACTACAGGAATTTAAATTAAAATTAAAAATAATTTTAAAAATTCCACACATGGGCCGGTGCCGCGGCTCACTAGGCTAATCCTCCGCCTTGCGGCGCCAGCACACCGGGTTCGAGTCCCAGTCGGGGCGCCGGATTCTGTCCAGGTTGCCCCTCTTCCTGGCCAGCTCTCTGCTGTGGCCAGGGAGTGCAGTGGAGGACGGCCCAAGTGCTTGGGCCCTGCACCCCATGGGAGACCAGGATAAGTACCTGGCTCCTGCCATCGGATCAGCGCCGTGTGCCGGCCGCGGCGGCCTTTGGAGGGTGAACCAACGGTAAAGGAAGACCTTTCTCTCTGTCTCTCTCTCTCACTGTCCAATTTGCCTGTCAAAAAAAAAAAAAAAAAATTCCACACACAACTATCTCCCATCCCTCTTTCTTTTTCTATACACTGCACACTCTTGTCTCTGTACCTCTAATTGCCATTTGTTTCAGACTATAACTTGGGGCACCAATCTGTTTATCCCCGGGCCCAGCGAAGGGGTGGGGAATGTGAAACCCTGGATTGGGGAGAGGGTCCTGGTGGCAGAGGTGCTGCCTGACCCTGAGACCTGTCACCACTGACCCCTTCCTTGGGTAGAGCATTTTCTGAAAAAATTTTGCACAAAATGTAAACCCCTCGATGGTTCAGTATCAGGCAGAACTCATGGCATCAGAGCAGGGAACTCCTATTTGTGTCCGTGCACTTAACCTGCCATCCCTGTGAGGGTGCACCTGCCTTGTGAGGGGCAGGGGAGGGGCTGGGAACAGGAACCCTGGGCTGCCTCCTCAGGTGCGTTCTCAGCTTCCCTCCCTACATGCTTTAATTTAATAAGCCTTCAAAAATAAAATTAATACATGCTAACTTCTAAGGTTAGAAAACAGAAAAATAGAGAGGAAAATAATAATTATTCGTAATATGCCCTGTCACTGTTCATGCTTTGGTCCCTTCCTCCAGTCTCTTCTGTAAGCACGAGGGTGGTTCAAAAATTTTGTGGAAAAATGGAATTAAGAGGTAGTTTATTTTTGATGCAAAAAATTTGAAATTCATGCATATATGGGTTCTTCAGAAATTTCATGGAAAATGTGTATTATGGGGGCCGGCACTGTGGCACAGCAGGTTAAAGCCCTGGCCTGAAGTGCCGGCATCCCATATGGGCATCGGTTCGAGACCTGGCTGCTCCTCTTCTGATCCAGCTCTCTGCTGTGGCCTGGGATAGCAGTGGAAGATGGCCCAAGTCCTTGGGCCCCTGCACCCATGTGGGAGACCCGGACGAGGCGCCTGGCTCCTGGCTTCGGATCGGCGCAGCTCCAGCCGTTGCAGCCATCTGGGGAGTGAACCAGCAGATGGAAGACCTCTCTCTCTCTACCTCTTTTTGTAACTCTGTCTTTCAAATAAATAAAACTAAATCTTTAAAAAAAAAAAAAGAAAATGTGTGCTATGAATGAATTTCAACATTTTCATGTTAAAAGAATCTTTGAATTCCATTTTTTTCCACGAACCCTTAGAAGTACTATAGGACATATGTTAATTAAAGAAATTTAAGATGTATCTCAAATTGATTTTATCCTACTTTACCATACATTACTAAATTACATATATTTCTCTGAGTCACTAAGCTTTTTGTAACTGTGATTTTTTTTTCATAGCTATGTAATATTCTATTACATTAGTACACCACAACTTAGGTCCCTACCATAGGTTTTTTCAACTGCTTGCCATTATAAAACAGCAGAGAGCCTTGAGTTGACTCTTGATCTGATTTTGGTTATTTCCATGGGAACAACTGCTAGAAGCGCCCAGTATTCTTACTCTCTTGGTTCATCTCATCTAACAACGTCGCGGCAGAGTTGGGCCCATCCATGCCTCGTGGTGGGGGTGGAAGGGCTGCCTCACAGGAGCCTGGCAAAGAGCGGGCCTGCCTGGGAGCTGCCACAGGGCTTCCGGGCGACCTGTGTCCTGTCTGCCGCAGTTTCTGTTCCCAGCAAAACGGCAACAGAGCGTCACGGAGCCAGCACAGACGCGAGATAGCGTGGCGGGAAGGGCCGGGCTCCACGTTCCTGGGGGCTGGACGGGCTGCCCCCTGCTGGGCTTCTGCTTTCCTATCTGTCCACAGGAGCACCTGCTGCCGGGCCCCCTCTGATGCCCGTGACCGTGAGAGTGAGATGCTGCAGCAGACACGGCGCCTTGCCACTCTCCTTATCCCTGTGGCCTACCAACCCCTTGACGCTTCTCTCCCATTGTGGCAGTGTTTATGACCTATTTGTGCCCACTGAGAACCAGGGTAGTTGTGTGCATTGAAGGGGGTGAAAAGTGGGGACCCCTCACTTCCTCTCTGTGCCAGAGACCTTCAAAGGGGTGACATGCAGGCATGAACCTTAATCCTGCCCAAGGCGGACGACCTATACCCAGAAGCCCCGGTCGCGGCTCCCCTGCCAACACCAACACAGCCTCTGGGGAAAGCGCAAGGTGGTGATGGCTGCGTCCTAAAGAGCAGCCACGGGGTGAGGGAGGAGCCTCTTTCACAGGCTTGTTGCCCAGGGTCAAGTGGAGGATGAGGTCACAAGGTGAGGGCCAAGGACAGACTTTCCTATGGTCTCCTTTGGCCCTGCAGAACTTAGCAGAGAGACCCTGCAGGGAGAACAGGGTTACACGGAATGGAGAAAGAGGTGGGAAGCTTGGAAACGCCAAGAGTGATTAGCTGATGAAGAACCAAGACAAGGGCGGGTGTTTGGCCAAGCAGTTAAGATACCGCTTGGGAAACCTGCGCCCCATAGAGGACTCCCGGCTTTCACACCCCAGCTCTGCTTCCCGTGCAGTGCCTGCGAATGTGCTCCCTGGAGGGCAGCAGCTGATGGCTCTGGTGGTTGAGTCCCTGCCACCCACATGGAAGACCCACACTGAACTCCCAGCTCCTTGACTTGACCTGGCACAGTCCTGCTGACTGGGGACATTAGGGAGTGAACCAACGGGTGGAATTGCTTTGTCTGTCTCTCAGCTTTTCAGATAAATAAAAGCAGTACTTTGAAAGATGAAAAGGAGAGTAGAGAGAGCCTCCAGCCCCTGGCTCCCTCCCTATGTGGTTGAAATAGCTGGGGGCCAGGGCAAGTTGAAGCTAGCAGCCTAGAACTCCATTTGGGCCTCTCACATGAACGGCAGGGGTCCAAGTACCTGGGCATTTCTGCTACTTTCCCAGTACATAAGCAGGGAACTGGATCACAAGTGGAGCAGCTGGGATCTGAACTGGCGCTCTTATGGGATGTCAGTGTTGCAGGCAGTGACTGAACCCTGTGGGCCACAGTGCTGGCCCCCAAAGCAATAGATTTTTAAAAAAATGTTAAAAAGGACCAAGAGAAACATGATGGCACGCAAACATTCGCAAGCAAGGACTGGCCCTGCTGAGAGCAGTGACAGCGTGGGAAGCCGTAAAAGCGTCTGACACTCTGCTCAGAGCCTCGACGAGGGTCAGTCTTAAGTGGGTGCTCAATCAGGGCTTTGGGACTTGAGTCAGGAAAGCACAGAATATGGAATGGGACAAACAGAAGAGGCTAGAAGACTTCATCAGAACACCAGGACGCTCAGACAGGCAGGGAGAGGTGGCATTTGTAAGACACAAATAGGCGGCATCCCAACACCTGCCACATCTGACCTCCTTGGTGCCCCTTGGGAATATGGGTCTCAAAGACAAAGGCAGATCCCAGGTGTGATGTCTGCGAGCCAATGAGGTATGCGCCCCTACCTTGATGAGGGCTTCTTTCCCCACAGGCTGCCCTCGGGGAGACGTGGGGGTGACCTCCAAGGGGGAGGCCTGCTGGGTCCCGCCGTCCGCTCCCTGGTGAGAGCCTTCCTCTTCCTCTGGGCACTGGCCTAGGGGCTGCTCAAAGCCCGCCTGCAGGAGCTGCGGCACGGGGTCTTCTTCAATGGAGATGATTCTGCGGAGCCGCCGGGCGCGCCCAGTCCCCAGCTCCCCCAGTCCTGGCTCCTCTTCCGTAAGGGGATACACGCTCAGCCCCAGAGAGCTTCTCCTCCTGGGAATGCCAAACACATCGTCCTCCTCCTCTGACTGGCTGCTGCGTGGGGAAGAAAGAAGCACGGAGGACATCACTCAGGGCAGCAACATGAGGACAGACGCCGCCGTCGGCTCCTGTGTCCAATACGCTTACCCCAAGTGCCTGCCGGTGAGGACTGCCAGGTACTAACTAAAGAAGTCACGGACATTGTCCTGGCCCCAAGGGACGTTCCACTGAGGGGGGACCAAAGCAACAGTGACACGCTCACACAAAAAGTCGTTTTTACAGATAACGAGAAGGCTGTGAAGGAGAAGCAGAAGAGTATGCACTCAGACTTGTCGAGAAAGCACCTGCTGTGCCCCCAGGGCCGGCCCGCATTAACTGTGTGTCCTTGGGTAAGAGGCTTCAACTTGTCAGGTCCCAAGACCACCCTGCCCCTGTCCTGTCTGCCCTGCTCGCTCAGAAATGAGACACGGGTGCAAGCAGACACAGCGTGAGCGTGAGCGTGAGCATGAGCAGTACGCTGCTCTGGGAAGACCCTCCTTCAGCGCACAGCCGGGGTCCACTGGCTCAGCTGCCCCCTTGCAGAGCGGACAGGCATCGGGGTCGGAAGGAAGCCAAGTCGGGCATCTCCACCCACCGCTCCTTCGCCATGTCCTCGGGAGCCAGAGTCAGCCCTGAGTAGTCTTGCAAGCCTACGTGCATCCTTGCTGCGAGATGCATCTGCGCACCAAGAGCCAGGAGCAGCGGTAGGAGGGGGAGAGGGAGGGACAGCTGCAGGGGGGACCCGTGCCCTGGGTGTGTGTTCAGAAGGTCCAGAGCGCCCAGGCCTCACAGGTCCCTCTGAGCACACAGCTCCCCGCCGGGTCTGGGTGAGCCACTAAAGCTCCAAATGGTCTTAAGGGAACAGGAGCTTTACAGGGAGGGCCTCAGGTCCCAGACGGAAACACACGTGGGTGAGAAAAGAGAGTGGGCTGGCAGTGAAGTGGAGAGGTGAAGGACCCACAGGAGAGAGAGAATGGAAGAAGGACACAGGCTGTAGGCTGGAGGGACACTCTATATTTTGCCCCCTGCTTATAATACGTCTCACTGCTAAGGACAGTAGGAAGGAAAGAGAAAATGAGTGCATCAGCATGCCAAATTTAACTGCAATTCTGAACAATAAATTAAAATACTGTGCTTGCTCACAAAAACAGTGGATTGGTTTGGATCCCTGGATATAAAATATAGCATTAGTAGCAAGTTAAGCAGCTTTCTCTTATAAAATCCCAGTTTTTAATAAAAGCTAAATGTCTTCTTTCCAACAAACTTCCTATATATTCTGTCAAGTCTATTAACTGCTTATCTGCTTCAGCCCACAATTGGCAGGGCCAGCATCGTGGTGCAGCATGTTAAGCTGCCGCTAGCGGAACTGGCATCCCATATTGGAGCGTTGGTTTGAGTCCTGGCCACTCTCTGCTTCCAATTCAGGTCCCTGCTAATGTGTCTGGGAAAGTAGCAGAAAATGGCCCATGTACTTAGGCCCCTGCCACGCACAGGGGAGGCCTAGATGGAGTTCCTGGCCCTTGGTTCAACCTGGACCAGCCCAAGCTGTTGCGTCCATTTGAGGAGTCAACCAGTGGAACCAGTGGATAGAAGATCTCCCTCTCTCTCTCCTTTTCTCCCTTTCTTCCTCCTTCCCTGTCTCCCCTGCCCCCCACATTCTGCCTGTCAATTAAATAAATAAATAAGTAAATAAATATTTTTTAGAAAAGAACACAACTAGTAGTCCTATCCATTTTCTCCCTGATTATTCACACAAGAGTGAATATTTGTGTGCACAAGTGAGCAAGTATCTGCACCCACAGCAGGTTTTTCCCCTAGGGCTTTGCGGCCAGAAGAAGAAATAGCCACTTAAGCCCTAAAATGAAGCATTTCTTGGAAACAAATGCTTTACATGGATAATTTTCCAGCACTACTGACATTCTGTAATACTTTCAACTTAGCACGACTAAGTTCGTTCTTTATTTTGTCGCCAATGCTGTATGCCAGCAGTAGAAAGTACGGCTACTTTTGCCAAAGCCTGTATTGGAATTCAAGGGCTCTAAATGTGTTGCTTACTTGATTAGGGTCTGTTTCTTCCACTCAGCTATAATCTCATGAAACAGAAATGGGTCCTCTCCGCCTGCCCTGGCACGTTCCAGCACACAGCACAGGACCTCGCACATGGTAAGTACTCAACAAACGTTTATCAAGGGAGCATTCAACAATGGACGCTAATGACAGGGCACACGCCCGGTTTGTCTTCGGAGCTTTACAGAGCTCAAAAGAATGTCTGAGACCGAATAGGTAATCAGCAAGCGCCTGCTGAGTCAATCAATCAGTAAATACGTTCTGTTCGCAGGAACCAACAGGCCAAATACTACTGTGCAGAAATTTGGCTGCCGAGTTCTATCTCATTATTCAGCTGGTTGGAGAAGGAATGCATGACGATCAGGCCCAAAGATTTTACTGATGAGCTGAATCACACTGCCATTGCGAATCTTTTGATTTCATGCTTGCAGTCCTACAAGATCAAGTTAACACATTTTTCTCCCCAAGTCTGACACTTAGGCTCCGGCTGCCTCTCCCTGCCTGGGGCCATCCATGTGGATGGAAGGCACACCGGAAGTCAGGGGCGAGGGGCTGGGGTATCTCTGAATGCGTGAGGAGTCAACCTCTTGGGTGCTCGAATTCAACCGCGTGCTGTTCAGCAGCTAGGGAACGTGTTCTCTCTGCGTTAACTGAGCACGAGTCACTGACACGATCTGCCAAGCACAGGCCACAGTCGTGTCTGTAAAACGAGTCCAACTGTTGGAGATTCCACGTGACTCTCCGAGGCCCTTCCCTAGCCAACAGTCACATTCCTGAAAAACTGCGTGCATCCCTTCTGCCCTGCAGAGGTCAGAGCGCCATCGGTCACACACCCCTCCCTCCGTCTCTCCCCTGATGGGCTCCTCCTCTGTCCTCTGCAGAGCTTCAGCACCCTTCCACACCTCTGCAGGCACACAGGTGGGTGGAGTGACCTCCGAAGACAACAACCTGCCCTAGGGGATCGCTCTGCGCAGTCCCCGTCTTGCTTGCATGTCAGGAGAGGGTAGGGCATGTCCTCCAAGGCTCAAGGGGAGTCAGTGCAGCCGGAACTCAAACTCGGGCCTCCCACCCAAGGCCAGCTCTCCAGGGTGCACCTGCACCGAGCATGGGCTCACAGCCAGCTCCCCCTGCAGGGGGGATGGGTAAGTGCAAGAACAAATGGGTGATGACTTACCTTCGGAGAGCCCCTTTGCAGTCCATGTATTTGCCTATCACAGAGCCGGATCTCTGTTTCCAGCTTGCCTTGGAAGCAGCTGTGTTTGCCTTGGCTGCCTTATCTTTCTGTAGAAACACAAAAGTCCCAGAGATCCAGGCCTGCTGATTTGCCCCAGTGTTGTAGCAGAAAAGGGCCCATGGTTCCCACCTCCTAGGTCAGGCTCTCAGAGAACCCTAAAGCAAGTCGGCAGTGACCTGGTCTCCCTGTTAGCATTCACCCACACATCCTTTTACCGTCATCCCTCACCAGAACCCCTCAACTGCCTTCCTAATAATCTAATCAAATGAACAGAGGAGAGCCTTTGTGCCACCACGGGATGCTACGCAGGGGCACTGAGAATTTGCTGGAGGGCAGAGAAGAAGAGATCAAGGCTTAATGCCTGGGAGAAATATTTATAAGCATAAAAGCTTTTGTGCATCTTAAACTCTGACTCTTCTGCGTGTCTCTAATCACTTATCTTCAAAGCCCCAGATATAAGGGAAAGAAGACCAGCCCAGAGGATCAATTAACCCAGTGCCCTGTCCAGAGCTTCCAGGCTTGTATCAGGTGTATCAGGCTGAGTGCAGAAATACTGCTCCAACATTGGTAGCAGAGAAGCGGGGTGGAGCAGGTCCTCCCAGTCCCCTTGCAATGCTCCCTAACAGACGTCATCCAGGAGATGGTGGGGTGGGGGAGTGGATCACGAGAAGAATCTCTCGTGGATCAGACAAGGGAAGGAGGCGAGGCCATGCTCCCAGGGCCCCTGCAGCTGTGGCTGTGAGGCTGCCACATGAATCTTTAATTATTACCCAGCGTCGAGGTGATCTGATCCCTTTTCTTTGATTTCCCCAGTGGCGTTCTTAATTCCACCCCCTTCCGAGGCAGACTGAGTTTGGCAGCTGAAGGGGAGCGCGGTGAAGTGATTAGGGTGACATTGGGTTGGAAGTTCTAAAATGAAGTTGGTGTTGTTTCTAAGACAATTACAACCATTGTCATCATCAAGCAAACATGTGTAGGCTGAAGTCTCACTCTCACAGCACACATGGGTAGGTGGCAGCAATGTTTGCTGCCGGTCAGCGACATCAAAGAAACGATGGCAGAACAAGATCCAACAGGGAGCTCAGTTACAAACCAAGTCGGGCCTAATTTAGGACAAACCAGCTGCCTTATGTGATCATATTTATGTGGCTGCTAAGCTAAGGGTCTGGTGCATAGTGTCCTTTTTCTAAAAGTCTTCCTCAAAAATCCTTATAATATGCGGGAGGTGACAGGATTCCTTTTCCTCAAGTGACAGCTGGGGACTTTGTCCCAGGACACACAGGGGGCCCGAGGTCTGATAATCCTTCGATTAGGAAGTTGGACCCATTTTCCTTCCCTGCAGGGCAGCCAACAGCTCTTGTCTGAAGGGGAAGATGACTGGGGGAGTGCAGGATTCTAGGTTTTGTTAAGTGTGGTCCACATGTTTAAGTGTGACCTCCACTTAAACATGAGATTTTGTGTTATTTGGGACAAGTATATGGTCATGGTACTCATGTATAGATGATAAAATCAGCTATGTAAGTAGTGGGAGATTCACATCTTTAATTTGTTCCATGAGAGTATAGAAACGCAGAATTTCCATCGATAGAAAAAAAATGTAATGAAGAGAAGAAACCTGAATATGTTGATGTAAAAGTGATAAGGGCATTTCAACTGTGCCGTCTCATGGGTAGAACTATCATTTATGCATCCAAGAAACACTTCAGTCCTGTGGGGCAGAGAGAAATGTGCACTACTTCCTGGAAAAGTAACTGTCCCAGTAGGCTATTCTGCATCTTGATCATCTCGGGCTATTGTCCTGCCCACACAGAAAGTATCAAATGTATCCCGATTGTCAGCGCATTCTTGGGCCAGTCCCAGCACAGACCTGGCTGCCCCTGGGCCCCAGTCCTTGTCTCCCACTACTTCTGCCCCCTAGCAAATACCAGCCAATTACCTGGAAACGTATGTCCCGTTCATCTCGCAGGTGCTTATTTCTTTCCCTGTGAACAGTAAAGGGGAATCTATTCAGACACGGTGGACAGATCCAAGAGCAGCCAACCTGCCAGTCAGACGGGTACAAGGGAAGGTAGAGGGTGGAAGGCTAGCAGGTGTGTGGAATCTCCATCCTTGTGGGTGTGGCTTACACTGGATGATAGTTTGTGTGCCAGTCAACGGCAGGGGGATAGACAAAATGGCTTTGTGATCCATAGCTCTTCAGGATCACTTCCTCATTGGTTCATTCCTGTAGTGACAATTGCCTGCTTCCCTAACAGCTCCATGGAATGAAAGAGCATCTGTCTCACAGGGAAGGGATGCTCAGGAAAGCCAGGTCCACTCCTGCTGGACCAAGGACCAGGCAAGGGACTACGGGAACCACAGAAGAAGGCGGCAGAACCTCCCCAGGAAGAGGGATGGACTGAGTGGGACGTGGGTGTGGGTGTGAATGGACAGCACAGTGCGGTCCCCAGCGCACGGTGGGGACCAGGAGGCTGAGGGTGCCCTCGCGGCCGCCATGCTTTCCCAGTGTGTAGGCAGGGAAGACCCTCTCTCAGATTGGGCCCCTCCAACCTGAGGCTCAGGGCCGTGTTCCCAGAGCACACCCGGGGCCACGCACCTTAGGAAATCCAGCTGCTTCAGGAGCCCGGACTTCTCCCGCTGCAGACTCTCGGTCACGCGGTACACTTCCCTGTGGGGGAGGCAAACAGCACGGTGAGGGTGAGTGGCTCTGGGGGTCGGGGGAGAAGAAGGAGAGCCACAGGGTGCGAGGTGCTGAGCTGCACGTGGGTGGCTGGGACCGCTTCCACGGAAAACCAGCAGGACAGGCCTACACTGCGGATGGAGTGGGTCAGAGGAAGATGGCTTTCGCCGGAGCACACCTGCTGTGTGCAGGTGCATCCAGACAGTTATCTCAGTCAGCCCAGGAGCCTACTGGGAAGGTGCAGTTGTCCCCACTGAACAGAGGCTGACAGTCAGACGCTCACGAACTGTGCTCGGGTCACACAGACCATCCACACGGAGCCAGGTTCCTCACCTGGGCCTCCTACCCACCCCAAACCTGTTCATTCCACAACCCCCCCAACCCCGCCCCGCCCCACAGATGCTTCTGGATGACCAGGGGTCTGCCTTCCCGGGCTCCAAGTGACCAGGGATCAGTCAATGTTCTGTTGGAGAGTGGGAGGGTTTGTGTTTCCCCTTCACATCCACGCTGGCTTGGTCTGTTCAATTCTCCCAGACCCCCAACATGGTTTAAACAGTTTGGCTTCCAGATTCCTGGAGATGTTTCAACTTAACCCAATTATGGTGTCTAGGAGACCGGCCTAGTGGGGCCCTGGGGTCACTGAGTATGTGACCCCCAAGGTCAGTCCCCATGAGACGGGAGTTATAAACGCCTGAGTTTGTGCCGAGCCTCTCTCTGCTTCCTGGCTCACCACGTGGCTCGTCCTCCACTCCCACTCTGCCACTGCCATCCGCCACCCTCAGCAGATGCCAAACCAATGGCACAGCCCAATCTTGGGCTCGAACCTCCAACACTGTGGGCTAAATGATCCCCTTTTCTTCATAAGTAGCTTGTCACAGGGATTTTTTATTTATTTATTTATTTATTTATTTTTGACAGACAGAGTGGACAGTGAGAGAGAGAGACAGAGAGAAAGGTCTTCCTTTGCCGTTGGTTCACCCTCCAATGGCCGCCGCGGCTGGCGCGCTGCGGCTGGCGCACCGCGCTGATCCGAAGGCAGGAGCCAGGAGCCAGGTACTTATCCTGGTCTCCCATGGGGTGCAGGGCCCAGGCACCTGGGCCATCCTCCACTGCACTCCCTGGCCACAGCAGAGAGCTGGCCTGGAAGAGGGGCAACCGGGACAGAATCCGGCGCCCCAACCGGGACTAGAACCCGGTGTGCTGGCGCCGCTAGGCGGAGGATTAGCCTAATGAGCCGCGGCGCCGGCCTTGTCACAGGGATTTTGTCACAGTAACAAAATCTGATGAACCCACTCCCAGGGTTCCCACCAGTTCCTAGACAGCTGCCATGTCCACCGCTGGACGGTCACTTCTTTGACCAGAGTTCTAATTTCTGCCTGGAAGGGGGAGGTGGAGGAGCCAACTGTAATCAGCGATTTACATCACAGTGGAAGGTGTTGGTCACAGCAGGAGTTCGAGGAGGGCACGGGAGAAGGTGAGAGGCTGTTGCACAGGGTGACTGGAGGGTAACCTAGACCAGGAGGCAGGGGCTGAGTCCTGGACACTCGGCGCAGCAGCTGGCGTGGAGGCCTGGTCCACGGACAGCAGCAGCAAGAAGGCAAGGAGAGAGGCCGTCAGGGCGGGGGAGGGGGAGGGGGAGGGGAGGAGGGAGAGAGGGAGGGGGACGGAGGGTCAGGGAGTTCTTCAGCACCGAGCAAGGAAGACAGGGAAAGACGACAAAACTCCACGCAGAGTCGGCAGCCACAGGGAAACTTGCTTCATTCCAAGACTCTGCCTCCGTCTTTCCCTCGGTTTGCGGCGCCACGGTTTAGAAATTTCGATCTTTTCAACAAATGGTTCCACATTTCCAAACCTCAGCACACCTTTTAGGGTAAGGAGCCTCTGAAAGCCTGAATGACACACGGCTGCCCGCATGCTGTCAGGGCTGCCCGACATGTGCACAAGGACAGCCCCTGCTCTGCCCACCCCCAGCCACGCGGCTCCTGAGCACAGCGTCCACGTCCACGGGCGCCTCCGCCGAGCTCCTAAACACTCAGATTCCTTAACAGCTGTCTGCATTTCTCTTCTTTGGTCCTCTTCATAGAATAATTATGAAGTCACTTTACGACAATAACAGACTGAATCCAATTCCAGCTTCACCTTAGACAATCCTAATTAAGCAACAAAATTTCTCCAGCTCCTGCAGAGCTGCGAATTCCCGACATTTTATTACCAATTATATTTAATTTCAACTTTGCGGGAAAACAATGTATTTCCCATTATCCAAACTGGGTCCTCAACCCCCATGTATGAGGTTGTTCTGATTAGCAGCGGGGTGGGGGGGGGGGCTGAAGAGGTGGAGGGGGTGGGCAGAGCTGCCTGTTCTCATGCTGTGTGCTGGGAGCTGAAGGCTGCTCCCTCCTGGCCATCTCATGCTCCTGCCCCAGCCCCGGGCCTGCTTCTCTAAGCAGCAGGGAGCAGCCAGCTTTTCCCCTGATAAGGAAAATCCTTCACTGGCAATCCCAGGTCTGGGTTCTCACAGTGCTAGACTGAGTGGCCAAATCTGACACAGCAAGGCATTCCACACCTCTGGCCCTGTCCACTCTGCACCTGTTGACTACTAGAAAGATACAAACACATACGTGCACATACGTGTTCCATAGGTGCAAATACATGTATATCTATTTGGATTTTTGGACACGAGGGTACTGCAAAATGTTCATGGAAATGGAATGAAGAGGTTTATTTTGGTGCAAAAAACTAAATCCATGCCTAATTTTGTCATATACACATTTTCCATGAATTTTTTGAAAACCCCTCATATGTACGGATTTCAAATTAAACTTATCTCTTAAAAAGGTGGATTTATTTGATAGGCAGAATGATAGAGAGAGACGAAGAGATAGAGAAAAAGATCTTCCAGCCTCTGGTTTGCTTCCCAAATGGTTACAACACTCAGGGCTGGGCCAGACTGAAGCCAGGAGCCAAGAACTCCATCTGGGTCTCCCACCTTGGTAGCAGGAGTCCAGGCACTTGGGCCATCTTCTACTGTCTCCCCAGGCACATTAGCAGGGAGCTGGACTGGCAGCAGAGGAGCTGGGACTTGAACCGGTGCTCAAATGGGATGCCGGCGTCGCAGGCCGCAGCTTAGCCCTCTGAGCCAGCAGCTGGCCCCAAACCTTATTTTCTAATTCCATTTTCGGGCCAGCACTGTGGCTCACTTGGTTAATCCTCTGCCTTGCGGTGCTGGCATCCCATATGGGTGCCGGTTCTAGTCCCGGTTGCTCCTCTCCCAGTCCAGCTCTCTGCTGTGGCCCGGGAGGGCAGTGGAGGATGGCCCAAGTGCTTGGGCCCCTGCACTCGCATGGGAGACCAGGAAGAAGCACCTGGCTCCTGGCTTCAGATTCATGCAGCGCCGGCCATAGCGGTCATTGGAGGGTGAACCAACGGAAGGAAGACCTTTCTCTCTGTCTCTCTCTCTCACTGTCTATAATTCTACCTGTCAAATAAATAAAATAAAATAAAATAAATTCAATTTTCCATGAACTTTTGGAAGAACCCTCGTGTATGTACAGAATATATGTCTTCCTCGTGCTCACAAAGGCCTTTCTGAAGACACAGGACATTGCGTATCAGATGGAGTGGCCACTGAGATCCTTCTGCACTTAGTGGGTTGACGGAAACCGAGAGACGGAGAAGCTGCTGGTTTTAAAGCTGTTGCCTGTGGGAGGTTTATGATTCAAGAGCCGCCAAGGAACTGCTGTGGGCTTTGTCTTTAGGAGAGGGATGAGGCATGGAACACTCTAGAAAATAAGACTGGCAAGAGAAATCTCAGGACAAGTGAGGAGAGCATGCTTGCTGTGCTGCTACTGTGTAGGGAAAATTGAGCGGTGTGCATGCACACGTGTGCTTGTGTGTACACAGCACACTCTGGAAGGAGCCCCAGAAGCAGTGACCGCTGCCCTCCGGGTGTCTGGGACCCCGGGGCGTGGCGGGGCTGCAGACCCCTTTTGCGCTGTTTGAATGCTGTGCCTCCCCATAAGCTACCTACTCAAAACAAAAGTGAGAGAAGAAAGAACCAGAGGAGTATTGCTTTTCATCTGACCTTCCTCTGTATATCAGCACCGGCCCTGAGGGCTTTATCTGGCTTTAAAATCTGGTTTTCCTATCTTCAGGGAATAAGAAAATTAATTTTGCCTGTCCAGAATTCTTGCTGATAAACAACTAAGTCTGTTTACCTCCAAACTCCACACTCTCCCCTCCCAGCTCCTCGGGGCGGCAGCAGGCAGCAAGCATGGGAATAGCCAGAGAATGAGCGGCCCTGTTTGCTGCACTAACCAGCTGTGAGGCTGAGGCTGGTCTGCACACCTCTCCGAGCCTCGGAGTCTCCACGACACAACAAAGGGCACGGAGGTGAGCCTGAGGGTCACCTCGGCGGTGCTAGTCTGTGGTCTCATTCGTTTTTTTGCTTTTTTAGATTTATTTATTTATTTGAAAGGCATTTTAGAGAGAGGGGGAGACAGAGATCTTCCGTACACTGGTTCACTCCCCAAATGGCCACAACAGCCAGGGCTGGGCCAGGCTGAAGCCAGGAGCCAGATTTTTTTTTTTCCAGGTCTCCTACATGGGTGCAGGGGCCCAAGCACTTGGGTCATCTTCCTCTGCTTTCCCAGGTGCATTAGCAGGGAGCTGGATCAGAAGTGGAGCAGCCGGGGCTTGAACTGGCGCCCACATGGGATGCCGGCACTGCAGGCTGTAGCTTAAGCAGCTGGCCACAGCGCCGGCCCCATGTGGTCCCATTCTGCAGGGAAGGGGCTCAGGCTCTCGGGACACTGCTCTCCTGGGCCTCAGCATGGTTCCCAGCTGCACAGCCTTCTCTACAAACACTGCGAAGGTTCTGGAGTCCTATTTCTCTCTCCCCTCCCCCTCCTCTCCAGGTCTAGCCCTGCAGAGACTGTGCGTCTGGCTTGCGTAGTGAAGACAAGCCTGGAAAAGGCTCAGCGTCCTCCGGCTCCAGCACCGGCTGTTGATAGCCCTCTGCTGCCCGAATGCTTGCGCATTCGGATGGTTGCTGCTTTTAGAACCTGACTGCATTTTAAGAGCCTGAATCCTTAATTCTGTTTGTAGAGTTAAACGCCTGTGCCTGGCGGACTGCTCTTAATGAGGAGGAACAGATAGGGCTTGTTGACAGTGAAATACACTGTCCTTCCTCACCTGCTCATCCCAGAAGGAGAACAGCGGGGCTTGGGTTTAAGTCAGCTACTGGGAGTCTTTTTTTTTTTTTTAATTATTATTTCTATTACTTGAAAGGCAGAGATAGAGATAGAGATAGAAAGAGAGAGAGAGAGAGAGAGAGAGAGAGAGAGAGAGAGAGAGAATCTTCCCTCTGCAGTTTCATTCCCCAAATGCCTGCAATAGCTGAGGCCAGGCCAAGCCAAAGCCAGGATTCAGGAACTCCATCTGGGTCTCCCATGTGTGCGACAGGGACCCAAGTACTTGCTGTCTCCCAGGTGCATGCTAGAAGGAAGTGGGTTGGAAGTGGAGAAGCTAGGACTAGAACCAGGCACTCCCATGTGGGATGTGGGTATCTCAAGCAGCAAATTAACCTCTGCATCACACATCTACCCCAATATACTCTTTTTAAAGATACTGAGAAGTTTTCTCTTTTAAAAAAAGATTTATTTATCTATTTATTTGAAAGAGCAACAGAGAGAGAGAGAGAGAGAGAGAGAGAGAACCATTTGCTGGTTCACTTCCTACAACAACTGGGTTTGGGCCAGGCGGAAGCCATGGGTAAGAACTCAATCCAGGACTCCCATGTGAGTTGCAGGGACGCAGGTGCTTCAGCCATTGTGAGATGCCCCCCAGGGTGTGCATTAGCAGGAAACTGGAATGGAAGCAGAGGCAGGACTCCAACCCAGGCGCTCTGATATGGGATGTGGAGGTCCCAAGTGGCAGCTTACCAGCTGCGCCACAATGACCACCCTACTCCTCTTTTAATTAACTGGAGACATCTTACAAAAAAGAAATTCCCAGTTCAAACACAGTTCCTCCCTCTAACCCAGGTAATCGGTACCAAATGACCCACCATGCCACTCATGAGCCCAACTAGCATGGACCAGAATCCTGCCAGTAGCCACACAGAGTGAGGACTTTGGCTTCTGAGCAGGCAGAATGAGCCTACGTTAAACATCAAGCGCTGCTAGGTAACGCTGCCCTTCTCCCTGAAACAGACTTCTCGTACCACCTGGCATCGTTAGGGCCCAGACACAATTCCCTTTTGCAGGATGAATGAAGAATGTATGAATGAAAGAGTGAGAGGATGATGGCCAGTCCTACTCCTGTGTAAACACGAGGGGTGGGACAGCATTGTGGCTCAGTGTGTTAAGCCGCTGCTTGCAATGCCAGCATCCCATATCAAAGTGCCTGGGTTTGAGTCCTGGCTGCTCCTCTTCAGATCCGGCTTCTTGCTAATGAGCCTGGAAAGGTAGCAGAAGATGGCCCAAGTACTTGGGTCTCTGCCATCCACATGGGAGACCCCGACGGAGTTCCTGGCTCCTGGCCTCGGCCTGGCCCAGCCCTGGCTATTGTGGCCATTTGGGGAGTGAACCATGCGATGGAAGATCTCTCTCTCTCTCTCTCTCTGTCTCTCTCTTTGTAACTCTGCCTTCCAAATAAATAGATACATCTTTAAAATAAATAAATAAATGTGAGGGGACTTTTTAAAATTCACAGGAAATTTGCATGATCTTTTAATTCCACTTTCCACAAGCGTCTTGAAGCCCCTGGTGTTTTCTGGCTGGCCTATTATTTCTTGGGGGGCGTCAGCAAGACGTGTCTAGCACTTAGCATCTTGGAACAGTTCCTTAAGAGCCTCGGAGCCTCAGCGTCCTCACTTTTAATTAGAGTTGGTAATAGAACCGGCCACAGCAGGATGCTCTAAAGGTCACAACGAGTCGACGTGCGCCGAATGCTCAACACAGGCCCTAGCCTGCAACAGCTTTCAGTAAATGTTTGTCAAATGAATAAGTCACTGAACACACGGATAAATGAACGAGCAAACAGCCGTGGGCCTCAGAGGGCATTTGTCCTCCCAACCTAACACTTCCACTGAAAGACGAGCGGCTGAATGTGCAGAGATTCACCGTGCAGCTCAAGGTGCAGACCCGCTCCCCCTTGGTTCTTGCGCAGGTGTGCCTCAGCCTGTGCCGGCCTAACCCAACAGCGGGCCACCAGAAGCAGTTCACCGGCCAACCAGGGCCACGCTGGGCCACACGGTCTGGACAGAAGTGCACAGGTCAAACTATCTGTTGACCTGAGGGGACTTCCGGCTGCAGTGTGGTCCCTAAGCTGTGACGGTCGTCGGAGGTGTGTGCGCTCAGTCAGCGTGGTGGTTCACTGACCGCCTCGGTTTCCTGATGGACTAACTCTCCGAGAGCAGGGGTGTCGATCCCAGGCAATGCTTGGCACAGCCTGCTCTGCGCAATAGCCTCAATATCCTAGGAGGGGTCAGAAGAGGACTCGGAGCGATGGGCCCAAGTCCCCCGTCTCATAGGGAGGGGACAGTCTCAGGGAGTGGGGACGCGGCACCCAGAGCGGAGGCGGAGCTCTGGGACAGCAGAGGAGGGTGCCCGGCCACACTCACATCTCCTTCTCCTGCTGGAGCTGCCAGGCCTCCCGCTGGAGGCCCTCCAGCTGCTGCTGCGCGTCCGCCAACTCCCGCGAGGTCCGCTCCAGCTCGCGGGCCAGCTCCTGGTTGCTGAGTTTCAGCTTGGTGTTCTCAGCCGTGGTCTCGTGCTTGTCATTGTGCAGGGCCGCGCACTGGCCTTCCAGCTGGAAAGGAACGGGAGCAGAGGGGCGTGAAGAGCCCCACCTCTTGCCCCTTTCCCTCCTTGGGGGCCAGGGGCCGGTCCACTCCCCTCCACGGTCTTCAGGCCTCGTCTGCTCCTTCCTTCACACATACTTGCTCCTGGAGGCTGGGCGCTTTCTGAGCACAGCTCCTCTCTCCTCTGCCTCCACGCTGGACTGCTGGGTGGCCCAGGTGGAACTGGCCCATTCCTAAGCCCACCAGCCAAGGAGACTCCACACTCCAGCTATATCCCTCGTCCCAAAGCCAGAGGAGTCTTAAGATCCAACCTAAATCCTCCTTGTTGTCATTCAAGTCCATCTTTCTTTCCCTTGGGCCTTGAGGGAGACAGAAAAGAGCTAAGTGATGTTCTTTGTAAAATTTCCCTCCAGGGCTGGTGTTGTTAGGCAGTGGGCTAAGCCGCTGCCTGCAACACCCCTATCCCACATCGGAACGGTAGTTCGAGTCCTGGCTGCTCCGCTTCTCATCCAGTACCCTGCTAATGGCCTAGGAAAGCAATGGACAATGGCCCAAGTGCCTGGGCCCCTGCCACCCCATGTGGGAGACCTGGATGGAACTCCAGGTTCCTGGCTTTGGCCTGGACCAGCCCTAGCTATTTGGGGAGTAAGCCAACAGATGAAGAAAATCAATCTATTTCTCTCTCTCCTCCCATTCAAATAAACAAATATTAAAAAAAAAAAAAATTTTGAACTGCTCTTTCTTCTCTCAGCTAAATATACCCAATTCTTTTCTCTTATTTAAAGATCTTAATTGTTAGAAAGGCATAGTAGCAGAGAGGGAGGAACACACACACACACACACAGAGAGAGAGAGAGAGAGAGAGAGGGAGAGGGAGAGGGAGAGGGAGAGAGAAAGAGACTATCCTTCCATTGTTCACCCCTACATGGCCACACAATGGCCAGGAACAGGCTGGGCTGAAGCCAGGAGTCGACAATCCATCTGGGTCTCCCACATGCATGGCAGGGGATCAAGGACTTGGGCCATCCTCCGATGCTTTCCCAGTCACATTGGCAGGGAGCAGCTGGGAAGCAGAGCAGCTGGGACTTGAACCAGTGCTCATACGGGAAGCAGTATTGTGGGTGACTTCACCTGCAGGGCCACAATGCAGGCCCCACTCAGACCTTTTAATCTCGAGACACTTTTGTAGTCAGAAATCCTGGAAATTCTCAGGGACTAACTACAACAGGTCAAACAGACCCAGGTCCCTAAAGCAAGTGAAAAACCCATATTTTCCTAAGCTCTTCTGGCTTTGCCAAGCTTCCAACTCTCCCACCAGGGAAAGCCTCAAACCAGCGCAAATAAATGTATCCTAATAAATTTAGGCTAATGAATGTGGCCACTCGGGGGAGGCAGAAGAGACAATGAAGAGTTTTGTGCCATTCTCAAGAGGCTGCCATGTCATCAGGCAAGCGTGCAGTAATTAAATCGAGTGGCAATCACTCGTTCCAGGGATGGAGCTTAGCTGGTAAGAACTTAATGCATGCAGTGAGGAGGAGAAAGAGCAGGAGCAGCAAGGTGCAACCGTGCAGAGAGCCGTGGGGAGGCGGCAGGCGGTTCCTGGAGGTGAACTCACCTTGCCGCAGAAGGAACGCAGCCCGCGGCCACCGCCTGGGGAGGAGCAGCAGTGCAGGAGCCTCCAGCACTCCAGCGTGTGTCTTAACACGCGGCCCCGAATAGCCCTCTCTATTCAAACGGAAGCAATGTGTTTGGGTCCGGCCGGGGCTAGACAGAACAGGACAGGAGCCCAGGGCCACCCTAGTCTCTCTCCCCCAAGAGCCCTGACTTTGGCATGCAGGCCCTGAGCACAAGGCCTAGGTGACCAATCTTCCTGGGGCCATTAGCCAGGGGTTTGCAACTGTAGTGACGCCGGTCTACAGAGGGCAGGCTCAGGCACATCACAGAGGGGGGTCTGCTGTCTGTGTCAGCCTGCAGGGTCACAGGACACCCAGAGGACACCGATGACCCTGTCCAGCCATGCAGCCAGGTGGAGGAGACAGACTGACAGCTGGAGTACTCACGGCCAGCCTGGAGGAAAGGAGCTGGGCGGCAGCCCCTCCCCTGAGATCAGCGCCTGGACAACACCCGCATCCTTTCCTTTCCTATGGAGGATGCCAGGAATGGAGGCCTGTGTGGGTGTTCCTGTGGCCGCTGGCTGTAACTCTGACGACATCTGCGAATCCCTCATGGGGGAGACCTGGGCACCTGGCATTTCAGACCTGAAGGTTTATCTGGGGTCACTTGTGGTTTTTTTTTAAGGTTTATTTATTTATTTGAAAGTGCAAGTTACAGAGGGGGGGAGCAGAGAGAGAGATTTCTTCCATCCACTGGTTCACTCCCGAAAGAGCTGCAACGGCTGGGGCTAGGTCAGACTGAAGCCAGGAGCTCCCAGGTGGGTGCAGGGGCCCAAGCACTGGGGTCATCCTCCACTGCTTTCCCAGGCACATTAGCAGGGAGCTGGATCAGAAGTAGAGCAGCTGGGACTCAAACGGACACTTGTATGGGATGCCGGCGTGGCAGGCAGTGGCTTAACCTGCCCCACGGCAGCACCAGCCCCACCCATGATTTTAAATGCTATCTTTTGGGTAGCTACATGGTTCTTCTCTATTATCAAAAAGAAAAGTCTCTAAGCAGCAGGGAAAGTGGGCAAGGGGCAGAGAACAGGCGGGCTGAAGAGCCAGGTGCCCTGGGAGCCGACAGAACGTACCCGTTTCTGTTTCTGGATGAGTTGCTCCAGCTCCTGCTCCTTACAGAACAGCTTCCGCTCCAGCTCTTGACTGCGGGCCTGAAACCTCTCCGTGTCCTGCCAGGCCAGAAATGAGGTCAGGAGGGGCTCGGACACCACGTACCAGCCCTACAGATACCCCCACCCTGTGAGCTACCCAGCAGCAGGGCCCAACTTCCAGACTCTGAGGTCCCACCTGCAACGCTCCAGGGCTTCGGTGACTTGCCTGCCACATCACTGAGGACCCAAGTGCAAGGGTTCAAGGGGCCACTGGGCAGACTCCCAGCAAGCTGACCATGACCAGCCACTGTGCCCTGCCACCTTCCCCCACGCCAGTTAGTGGTAGAGCACTACACAGGGAGAACAGGGGCTGAGTTCGAATCTCCAGCCTCAGTCTCAGCATTCATAAATTGGGTGGTGGCAGAGGTCGGTGGGGGCCTCTTTGACCCCTTCCAAGTTAGAAATGTTGCTGCACAGTGGGCATTGTCGCTGGCTCGCTAAGCTGCCCCCACTCTGGAAACAGAGTGCTGGCTGGCGGTCCAAGCATTTCGTGTCCCCTCTGTGATGGAGTTCTCCCAGCCCTGCTCCTCCTGGTGTCTCACCTCCCCGCCCTCCAGCCCTGCGCTGGGCCTCCGCCCCAGAGATGCTGAGGCCCTGGTGATGCAGGTGCAGAGGGGCGTGGCTGTGGGATAAAGGGCGCCTGACACTCAACAGAGCCAGGTGGAAGGGCCTGCGCTGGGCACCAGGAGACCTGGGTTCTAGTCTCTGCCTCACCCAACTGTCTGGCTTCATTCTCTGGACCACCAGTCCTTTGCTCATAAAAACAAAAATAACCGTGCCACCTGCTGCATGTCACTGGAATGCAGAATGGAGGTACAGGAGGAGAGGCCACCCTCCCCTCCCTGTAACTCACGATGGAGCTGGGGGATATTGCACTGGCAGAGTCCTGGCTAGTAGGTTTGGCATGAGAGCCAGCAGCAGCTGGCGCGCGGAATACAGGCCTTTGGACAGCAGTGTTCTAAGGCTCAGTGTGTCTCCTTGGTTCATCATCTGCAGATATTACCTGGTCCCTGTGCCCATTTGCAGGCAAGCTGGTGGCCAGAGGGGCTGCAGGAAGAGCAGGTGAGTGTGCTCATTGTAACTGTTTGCAATGGCAGAAGCAGGCTCTGAGCAGACAGCTCCTGCTCCCAATGCCCAGGGAGTCTGCCTCCTGCGGTAGGCAATGGGCCTAGCAAGAATCTTACTGCACCTGCTGGGACAAAGTGTTGAGGGGCCTGTCACCCAGAAGCCGGAGGGTGCAAGTGATTAACTAGTCCTCTCCTGGTCAAACACACACGTGAATACAGAGCCAGGATCCAAACCGTGATCAGAGGGTCGGGCCTTTTCCATGGTGTCATAACCTGGAATACCACTGTTCTTAACTCTATCATCCAGAAAAAGCCCGTGTATCTAAAGGTTTAATGGCACTGTCAAAGATATCGTAACTGTTCCCATTTATGCAAAAAGCGTAAATCTAAGCACAGAGGATTAAAGGCATTGGTGTCAGGAAGGGAGAAGGAAGGAGCACAAAGGGTAGGTAAGGTATTATGGCTGGATCACTTTGAGTGATGCTAATTTGTCCTTAAATTTTTCCTCCGGCCTCTGCTGACTCCTATTCCCCATCCCACATGCCTTAGTCCACTTTTTGGTTCTGGGAGCGTGCCTCATTGTTTAGCACAGACCTTGACCTGTCGTCATAGCCAGGGCAGAGGGGCCAAAATGCCCTCAGGGAGTAAGGGGTGGCTTTCCTATTGCAGGGGTACGGAAGGCTGCTGTCCTCGGAAACTATTTTAGGGTCTGGCAATGTGCCGTGTATGCGTTCTGCCTGCCATATACTCATTTCCCTGTGCTGAAGGTCGGGGCCAGCCAGAGTATTCTCAAACCCTAAAAAGAGAACAGCGGGATCGTTGATCTGGAAATGCTGACAAGTCTCCAGCACGTTCTAGTTGGAGAGTGTATCTGGATTTTTCTGAAAAGCATCTGATTCCCTCTTGGTTTGAATGACATCTGTGATAATAAATGGAGCTGTGATGTGGATAATCCCAAGCAGCATAAAATTAAAACTCGGTTCCAGGGACAAGAGTGCCAGCTTAGGGCTGAGAGGCAGGTGGCTTTCTGCCGAGAACCCCGCAATCATCCAACAACCGAGAACAGTCTCCCGTAGCTTCTTTTTTTCTTTTCAAGTGAGCATGCTCATTAAAAAGGACCCTGCTTGGTTTGGTAAAGAACAGGATCTTAGCAGACCTCAGCTCCCTGGGCAAACAACGGATCCTGGTAAGGGGTTGAGAAAATGACAGACTAGGAAAAGGAAGTATGAGGTTTTACATTTTCTCCTGCGGAATCTGAAGGGGATGGAATTTTTTTTTTTTCTTGGCTATTAAATTTTCTAGGCATCTAAGGGGCAAGAATGGGCAACATAGATGCTTATGATTTTCCCCTTAGAGGAAACGCTGGGCATGGAATGAAAGTGGCTGGTGCGCTGGGTGGGCCTGCCATACAGGAGACCAGCCAGTGTCACACCCAATCTGCAGACTGCTTCAGCTGATAAAGCAAGCACTTCCATCCGCCCATCCATCCACATCCATCCATCCACACCTCCATCTCTCCATCTGTCAATCCCTCCCTCCCTCCTTCCATCTGTCTATCTGTCCATCCATCCATCCATCCATCCAAGCACTGGTCCATGTGTCCATCCATCCATTCATCCATCCAGGCACTGATCCATGTGTCCATCCATCCGTCCATCCATCCATCCATCCATCCATCCAGGCACTGGTCCATGTGTCCATCCATCCATCCATCCATCCAGGCACTGGTCCATGTGTCCATCCATCCATCCATCCATCCATGCAAGCACTGGTCCATGTGTCCGTCCATCCATCCATCCATCCATCCAGGCACTGGTCCATGTGTCCGTCCATCTGTCCATCCATCCATCCATCCTCCCACGCACTCATTTGTCTCCATCCATCCATCTTTCCATTTACTCACTTACTTATTCATTCACTGATGCACTATTTGTCAAGCACCTGCTATGTCTCTTGTGTAAGTAAAAGATCAAGATCTCTGCTTCTGTGGTGATTATGTTAGTAGGAGGATACAGACAGCAATCAAGAAAAATGAATAATTACCGTTTATGTCACCTATGAGGGTGACAAATGCCTGGGGAAAGAATCAAGTGGAGAAAGAGGGACTCAGCAGTGGGTGGGCGGGCACTGCCATCTTACAGTGAGGGAGCGAGCACAGCCGGCAGCGCCATCTCAGCCGACACGCACCTTCAGCAGAAACTGCTCCTTCTCGCTCCGGATCTGTTGCTCCATCTCCTCATACAGGTGCTGGATTTCTTCGTCATAGGCGGCGATCTTCCTACACAGGTAGCAAGAGGGAGAGTCTGATGCGGTTTGCATCTACAATTCCCCACCCCACAGTGGCCACTCCCCTCATGAGCTGGGGGAGGAGGGATGACCTCAGAGGTCAGGTTAGCTAGGGCTGCAGGATCAGGCCCTCGGGGTGAGCCGATCCCGCAGGGATTGTAGAGGCCAGAGGCCAGGCAGGACCTGCCCCAGCTGCTGGTGGGTCCCTTGTGGCCTCTCCTGCTCCCTCTTCCGGCCATCACTCCCAGATGGTCCTGATGTTCATTGGCCGAGCTGCCCTGGACCCCTCCTCTTCTTTTCTGCTGTTTCATGTCACCCTTAAGTCCCCCCTGCCTCTGCTAGACTCACGATCTCTATTCCTGCAGATCTGAGTTTGAGCCCCAGCTATTCTGCTTCTGATCCAGTTGCTGGCTAATGTGCCTTGGAAACAGTGGAGGATGGCCCAAGTGCTCGGGTGGGCCTCTGCCACCCATGTGGGAGACCTGGATGCAGTTCTAGGCTCCTGGCTCCAGCCTGGCCCAGACCTGGCTGTTGTGGCCTTTAAGGAGTGAACCAGCAGATGGAAGATTTCTTTCTCTGCCTTTCTCTCTGTCTCCCCCCACCCCATCACTTTGCCTTTCAAAGAAATAAAATACGCAATTTTTAAAAAGGACAAGAATGTGTTTAGTTCCTGAGCCCTCCATAGTTTTAACCCCTAACTCCCAGGCCCACACGGGCCTCCACTTTCTCTGCTGTCCGAGGCTTTGCCACAGCCCAGCTGCTGCCACTTCCTCATCTGCTGCCCACTGGGAAGCGTCCGCCCCATATGCACAGACTGAGCGAAGAGCAAGCAGCCACTCTGATCTGTCACAGCCTTCCAGTGTGACAGAAACCGTCCACCTCAGCCTGACAAAGGAGCTGCAGGGAGACCCGGCGGTCGGGGTCATTCGTAACAGAGTGCTGGCCTTTGCGTTCCCCTTACTGGAAGCTCGACAGACTGCACGGCGTTGGCCCCAGGGTGTAATGAGCAAGAGACAAGCATCGCCCGTGACCTACACGAGCAGCGGCCCCGTCTCTGCACGTGTTCTGCGTCCCTGGCGCAGCCAATCTTTTCGGTTCAGTGTGCGACATCTCTTACTGGTAAATGGCGGGCATTTGGGACTGTTACTTGTGCTCTCAGCTAACCCGTAACGATGCAGAGAAAATCCTGGGGAGACTGTGCAGATAAAAGGCAACACTGCCGAGCAGGGGCACCCCAGATGCAGTCTGAGTTAGGGAGGCAAGGTCCCTGGACCCTCCGGCCTTTGAAGAAGCTCAGATGCTGGGTAGCAAGTGCGCTCAAGGAAAACCTTAGCCAGTCGTTCCAGTTATATAAATACTGGAGAACGAATAAAATGAGCTAAGAGAAACTCAAAAATGGATTTAGTTCTCCTAAAGCAATACTAATTACAGTCATTCGTATAAGCTGTTTACCATTTATGTTTAATAACCATGTAGGGCATTAATTCGGTAATACCACTCAATGTATTATATCAATTGTGCGCTATGCTTCGTCTGATTAAATTAATATTCTATGCTTTTCCTGTTCATGTGTCACTCCACTAATATGGAATTAACTTACTTTACAAACCACTAAAAACCAAACGGAGGCAAAGGCTGACACAGGCTCTGAGTGGCGTCTACTCGTGGCCCTTGCCTGCAATGGCTGAGGCTACTGGAGAGGCGCCCTGGGGTTCCAGGTCGGCCTCAGTGGTCCTGGGCCCAGCCAGACTCCGACCTGGGCACGCTGGCATCCTGGGAGACTCTCCAGGCCTGACAAGCCTGGTTCAGGACACAGCGGCCTCAGGAATGGGAGCGTTGGAGTGTGGTTCACACCAGCCGCGACCCCAAGCCACCTCGGAGGCCTGTGTGACCTTGGGCAACATTCTGGCTTCCTTTCATCCCACGGTAGCACCTGCTGCACGCCCCGCCCAGCGTCACCGGGGCAGACACATAAGAAAGCCAGTGCTACAGCGTTCAGAGCCACGATGCTCTAAGTACACTTTCTTATTGTAGTTATCGCGGGCTGCGCAGGCCAAGGGGCACTGCTCCCGAGGAGAGGGTCTTAGTTTCAGCGATGGATGAGCTGCTGAGTTCGGAAAGGCTCAGAGGCGACCAGATGACGACGAAGACAAAGCTTAGTCAGTAAAAAGCGCCGTCAGACCAACCCATTAGAGGCACGGGCTGGGGGCGCGCATGCGTCTGCAGGAGCCATGCAGTGACGGCGAGTGCCGCGGGGCCAGACGCTCTCGCGAGATCAGCGTTCAGGGTGG
The DNA here is from genome assembly GCF_964237555.1 of Oryctolagus cuniculus. Taxonomy (NCBI): domain Eukaryota; kingdom Metazoa; phylum Chordata; class Mammalia; order Lagomorpha; family Leporidae; genus Oryctolagus; species Oryctolagus cuniculus. Next base: position 105,730,173 of record NC_091440.1, on the reverse strand, counting down.
GCCAGACGCTCTCGCGAGATCAGCGTTCAGGGCGGGCAGCGTGCCAGCAAGGCGCGCCACATTCGGGGCCATCGGGGAAAGAGGCGGCAATTCCCGTGCGCTTACTCTACGCATCCTTGTCGCCACAACTGCTAGAAGGCACTCCGCCCGGCTCCTCTGGGGGCTCCTCTGGGAGGACCACCCCTCATCCCCGCCCCCCTGCCCCACCTCCGCCGCCATCTCGCGACCCTTCTCTGAACTCTTACGATGTTCTGCTTGGGACCATTGCACACTTAATTTCAAGTGGACCTGGACAACCGCTTCATTGGGGTTTATGGTCTCCTATCGAGGGCCTGTTAGGACTGAGAACCTATGAACGACTCAGTTTACAACTTCGGGTACCAACCTAGAAACTTCGCGGAGCGTACTGCGGGAACGCCAGACGCCAGACGCCAGGGCAGTGGACGAATGTCAGGGTTGGGAGAGCTTCCTGGTCCAACTAAAACCTCTTTCTCCAGTGACAAACTCCTTGCCACAATCCCTGCATCAAGTATGAAACCAAACGAGGCCAGAGCACCCTCAGTGCTGTCTCTCTGAGCAGCTCTTTTTGGAATATTCCAGCTCCTGGAATGTGTCTCCAGGACCTTATCCTCCTTCTGAATGAAAGACCTTAATAAGCTTGAGAACAGCATCAAGAACGCAAGGAGTTGCGTCCAGCTTAGGCCAGGCCTCCTAACTTCCTCCAACTCAGCCTTGTGTGATTTTATTTTAAAGTCCCTTCACCATCCCCTTGCTCTTCTCTGAATGGGCTGTAATTACCTCTCTTAAGCCCAGAGCCCTAACTTGAACACCCTGATGAGTTTGATAAGCAGAAGGGAGAGCTGACTGTTGTCTCTCTCTCTCTCTCTCTCTCTTTTTTTTTTTTTGGACAGGCAGAGTTAGTGAGAGAGAGACAGAAAGGTCTTCCTTCTGTTGGTTCACCCCCCAAATGGCCGCTATGGCTGGCGCACTGCGCCGATCCGAAGGCAGGAGCCAGGTGCTTCTCCTGGTCTCCAATGGGGTGCAGGGCCCAAGCACTTGGGCCATCCTCCACTGCCTTCCCGGGCCACAGCAGAGAGCTGGACTGAAAGAGGAGCAACCGGGACTAGAACCTGGGACCCGCCTGACTGTTGTCTCACTTGTACTAGATGCTGCCATATTAAATTCTCTTGCCAGCCACCCCATAGCCAATGAATGCTGAGCCCATTTGTCAACTAAAACCTCTAAATCTTACATCTATGGGATCGTTTTGGCTTTGAATACGGTGCTGCCGAATCATATTTCTCCCTCTGTCCCCACTTCTGCCACTGGTGTTGGACAGAGCGCAAGACTATGGACGTAATCTGGTAGAGTCTACGTCTGTGAGTGCCGGTCGATCTTTCTACTCTGTCATGATATCGATGCATCACAATTGGTCATCCAGCTGTGCAATGAATTTCCAAGTTTTGTTATTTTAAATTTGGCTTAAAGTCAGAATGTAGGCTAAACAATCTCTACTGTTGGTTTTTACAATTTAATTTTTTTTTTTTTTTTTTTTTTGACAGGCAGAGTGGACAGTGAGAGAGAGAGACAGAGAGAAAGGTCTTCCTTTGCCCTTGGTTCACCCTCCAATGGCCGCCGCGGCCGGCGCGCTGCGGCCGGCGCACCGCGCTGATCCGATGGCAGGAGCCAGGAGCCAGGTGCTTTTCCTGGTCTCCCATGGGGTGCAGGGCCCAAGCACCTGGGCCATCCTCCACTGCACTCCCTGGCCACAGCAGAGGGCTGGCCTGGAAGAGGGGCAACCGGGACAGAATCCGGCGCCCCGACCGGGACTAGAACCCGGTGTGCCGGCGCCGCTAGGCGGAGGATTAGCCTATTGAGCTGCGGCGCCGGCCTACAATTTAATTTACCTAAGAGTTATTTTGAAGTTTTTTTTAAATATATAAATTATTGGTTTCTAGTTTTATTGTTTTACAATATGAGGATATACTGGTAAGGTGTCTACATTTTGGAATCTGTTAACCTTTCCTCCGTAGCCAAAAACCTATCAATTTTTGCATAACATCTATGAAAAGGGTGCATATTCTATTTGTAAGGCGATCATCTATTTTCCTTTCTTAAGCTTGTCGATCAAAGGTTTCAAATACTTGATATCCTTAAAATATTTTTGTCCAATGTGTCAAATCTGAGATAAATTTGTTAAAGTCTTCTAAAAGTCTTAAGTCTTGCTATTTTTTTTTTTTACAGTCTCTGCCTTATGCTGCCATGTTGCATACCTTCTTTATGGATGGAACTTTTTATTACTACAAAATATTCCCCATTTAGTCTTCCTTTTTTCAAGCTGTTGGTGAAAATACTAAGACAAGGTTGACACCTGTGGCAGAGTTCTCTGGGCTATTAATGCATAATCCATGGGAATAACTACTCAATCTGTCTTCTGTTAGCCACTCTCAAAACACTCCCCCCACCCCCGACCATACTCTAGATGATCCTAGACATCTTGAGCTACATGAGGACCGGGAGGTGGAGAAAAGGCAGATAAAAAAGAAGAGAGGGAAAGAGCCATGTTCCTGTGAGAGAGACGGACAAGTGCAGAGAGAAGCAGCCAGGCAGAGTCAGCGGTAGCCACAAGCCATTGTCTATCCTCCCCTTCCTATTCTTTCCTCATGATGGTTGGACAGTTCCTCTATCAGGTTCCTGGGTGACCTAGCTCATAACTTTACTGCCAACACAGCTATGTTTGTTCATTAATTCAGAGTTAGGAGGCTTGGGTTCAAGTCCTCGTTCTGACTTTGGCGAGCTTTCTGACCTGGACAAGTCCTATCACGTCAGGTAGCCTGAGGCTTTCTGCATTTGAAAAAGCAGATGGTGATGCCTACCTTAGAAATGCATTGTTGGGGCTGGCACTGTGGCGTAGTAGGCTAAGCCGCCACCTGTGGCACCAGCATCCCATATGGGCACCAGTTTGTGTCCCGGCTGCTTGTCTTCCAATCCAGCTCTCTGCTATGGCCTCGAAAAACAATGAAAGACGGCCCAAGCGCTTGGGCCCCTGCACCCATGTGGGAAACCTGGAGAAAGCCCCTGGCTCCTGGCTGCTGTGGATCGGCCCAGCCCCAGCTGTCGCAGCCATTTGGGGAGTGAACCAGCATATAGAAGACCTCTCTCTTGCCTCTCCCTCTCTCTCTCTGTAATTCTGCCTCTCAAATAAATAAATAAATCTTTAAAAAGGAAGAAATAGATTGTGAAGGTTGAAAAAGATACTGCATGTAGAAGCAGCTAGCACAGCAGGCTTAGCTACAACACACATTGGATACATTCTAGTTAAGTAAGCGTCCTGGTTCTCCAGAGGCTAATGGACCCCATTTTGAGATTCACTGCCTGCCTATTCAGAAGTCAGTCAGGAGCCAGGTGGAACTGGGCGGGGAGGGGGGTGGGCAGGGATGGCAGAGTGCTAGGGGCCGAAGACACAGGGACAGAGCCTCAGACGAGACGGCTCCACGTGGGAAGAGAGAACCATCCCTCACCACCAATATTAAAAAGCGTTGACCAAGCCCTTCTCAGAGTATCACCCTGGGTGAAATCATGAAGACGCGGGTTATGTTCTCTGCACACACAGGGATTCAGCAAGTCCGCTGCCTCCGTGGCAGGGAGGCAAGGCGCCGTCAGCAAAAGCACCCACTCTGAACCACAGACCCCACAGCACCCTCCTTGGCTCTGACTGACAGCAATCCCTGGAAGTCCAGGCCCTGGCGGGGGAGAAGTGAAGCAAGCACGCTTCCCGTGCTGATGCAGGGAAAGATGGTGGATTTCTCCGGAGGGAAAAGTTGAGAAAGGCTGCGTCCAGCAAAAGGAAGATCTCCAGGGCACGGAGGAAGGAGTGCCAGGTACATACTAGGTATGCCACAGGCCATGGATGGGTGTGCAAGGGAGTCCTATCAAAGCCAGGAGCAAAACCCCAGGTGCCACCCCAGGGCCAGCTCGTGCCCTGGGCGGCTCTGGCTAGAAGCCCCTTTCTTGAGGGGGCGACTATCAGTGTGGGGGGGGTGGGAGGTGCGTGGAGGGAGGGAGGGGAGGTGCTGGGGCACTGGTGAGCCTGGCCCGGGAGGAAGACAGGGCGGTGATTCCAATGCAAACACAAAGCTCAGACTCTGAAAGCCCCGGAGAGCTGGAAGGTGAGATGTAGTTAGCAGTCGTTTAGCCCGCCAGCCTCCCACGGGGGCTGTGAGAATTAATTAACCTTCACAAAGCGCTTTGCACACGGAGAGGGGAGGTGCTACGCTGGGGCTGGGGCAAGGCATTAATACTGCACAGCACCGCGGCTGAGGACAGCCGGGCCACGGCCTCCCCGCCTCAGAGCGCCGCTGGCTCCCGTGTCCTCGCTGCTCTGTCTCAACCTCCTGATAAAATCTCGTGGCATGTCTGGGGGTCTCGGACGGTCACTTCTGAGGTTCCAGGCAGAGGCATACTGAAATCATGCTCAGGAAAAAAAAAATTAAAAAGGAACATCTTCCTTCTCAGATGAGGGTGGTGTTGATCTTGGAGACAGGAAACGGCATTTTTCTACTTGTGGGGCTTGCACTCGGTCAGTTTCAGAAATGGCCACTGGTCTTGGAGGGTTCTCATGTTGATTTCCTGGGATTCTTGGTGTGTGTGTGTGGGGGGGGGTCTGATCTGTCAGTCTCCTGGTGTGCGAAAGACCAGCCCAAGGCAGGTGCAAAGAGGGAGAGTGTCCCTCCCATCACTGACTGAGCTTTTTTTTTTTTTTTAAGATTTATTTATTTATTTGAAAGTCAGAGTTACACACACACACACACACACACACACGCACACACACAGGTCGGTCTTCCATCCAATGGTTCACTCTCCAGATGGCCGTAACGGCCGGAGCTGTGTCGATCTAAAGCCAGGAGCCAGGAGCTTCTTCCGGATCTTCCATGCGGGTGCAGGGGCCCAAGGACTTGGGCCATCTTCCACTGCTTTCCCAGGCCACAGCAGAGAGCTGGATCGGAAGTGGAGCAGCCGGGTCTTGAACCGGTGCCCACATGGGATGCTGGTGCTTCAGGCCAGGGCATTAACCCGCTGCACCACAGCACCGGCCCCAGTGACTGAGCTTTAAGGCTCACGTTCCCAGCGCCTTCTGTTTTGCAAGCGAAGGAAGAGAGGGTTGAAATAATGAAGTGACAAACTGCTAAAGGTCAGAGCAGTGGGGAGGGCTCAGACCTCGGGCTCTGGGGCCTGCGGTTGCATCCCAAACACATCCGAGCAGCCCGAGTTGTGGGATCATCGGCCTCCTCCGTGTCCGTGTGTGCTCAAGGTGGTTCACGTTTGCAAATTCCACCTGGAATCTGTCAGCTGTGGGCTGAGCAGGAACTAGAAACGATCACGGGAGGGGGCCGCCCTTTCCTGTGTGCACCCCAATGCATTGGTCACAGAGTGAAGACCCGAGACCCGGAGAGAAGAAAAGGGAAGCGGGTTCAGCCTCCTAGAGCTTTGTGCTGGGGGTGAAACTTAACTGTCAGAGGGATTGAGACTCACCACTGCCCCCTGCTGCCCTCTTTGGGGAGCAGCAGTCTCTGGACATCAAATGGTAGCTTTGCTTAGAAAAAAAAAAAATCCTCTTTAGGGTTTTCTGGTCTTCCTGAACTGTCTTTTCTGTCTCTGTAGCTGCCTGCTTGTCTGTGTCTGTGTCTCTGTCTGTCTGTCTATATCTTTCACACATGCCCCCCCACACACACACGACTAGAGTGCAGCTGAATGAAAAAAAAAAAGAAAGTGAGTTTGGAGGAAATTCTGCAAAGGTTGTGAAATCACCAATTGAATTTTCAAGATGGATGAGTTTCTTCCTAATTAGATTCTGCTGCCTTATAGAAAGCATCTTTGCAGCTGTATCTCATCCCATAAAGCAATCCCTTTTTCATTAGTCAGGTTTACAAATCACACCCCTGGTGAGCACAGAGCGCAAACAGCCCTCACCTTTCAATTTGCTCACGGGGCGCTGTTAACAACGTGTTGCTGCCTCATGTAATAATACCCCCATAAAGCACATCAGTTGCCGCTCATCACCTCCAGCGCTCGCCTAGAATCCTCACCTTCCCTCTGGGAGCAGGGCAAAGCACAGATCACGGATCATTCTTGAAGAATGGGCTACAGCAGCAGTTCTCAACGTGGGGTCTGCATCAGAACCACGTGGGGTGGGTGTGTGTGTGCTGCAAGCATGTGCCTCCTGGAGACATACTGATTCAGACTGGGCATCTACATTCTAACTGCAAACTCCTCTGTTCACTCTGAAGTGAGCTCACGTTCAAGATTCAGGCAGCTAAGGCTGGCCACAAGGCCTGCGGGGACCTGTGGGACGTCAAGGCCATGTGTGTGATGCTTTCACTGCCCTCAGAGGCAAGGTCAAGGACATGGGGACATCGCTCCTGTACACAGGCCCTCTCCTGTCCCCAGGCCTCCATTCCACCAGACACCAAGTCTTTTTTTTTTTTTTTTTTTGGACAGGCAGAGTGGACACTGAGAGACAGAGAGAAAGGTCTTCCTTTGCCCTTGGTTCACCCTCCAATGGCTGCTGCCGCTGGCGCACTGCGGCCGGCGCACCGCACTGATCCGAAAGCAGGAGCCAGGTGCTTCTCCTGGTCTCCCATGGGGTGCAGGGCCCAAGCACTTGGGCCATCCTCCACTGCACTCCCTGGCCACAGCAGAGAGCTGGCCTGGAAGAGGGGCAACCAGGACAGAATCCAGCGCCCCGACCGGGACTAGAACCCGACACCAAGTCTTAGACTCGTGTTGGCATGTTATCAGAGTTGGGCTGCCTCCCAGGCTGTATGTAAGACATATTTCCGGGCTGGCATTGTGGCACAGCAGGTTAAGCCGCTGCTTGCATTGCTGGCATCGCATGTCAGAGCGCTGGTTCAAGTCCTGGCTGCTCTGCTTCCAATGCAGCTCCCTGCTGATGCGCCTGGGAAAGCAGCCTAACATGGCCCAGGTCCTTGAGTCTCTGCCACCTACATGGAAGACCTGGATGGCCTTCTGGGCTCCTGGCTTTGGCCTGGACCAGCCCTGCCATTGCAGCCATTTGGGGAGTAAACAAGTAGATGGAAGATCTCTTTCTCTCTCTCTGTCTTTCCCTATCACGCTGCCTTTCAAATAAATAAATAAACCTTAAAAAAAAAAAAAAAGACATGCTCCCCCTTGGTCTGGCATGTTCCCAGAGCCCAGGGAAATCACTCTACCCAGAAAGTTCTGGAAAGTGACTGGGTAGGAGCTACAATTGAAGGGTCTCTGAGCTCCCAGGAAACAGCTTGAGGTCTGCTTCCAATGGGCAAGGTGAGACTGTGCGGATGAGACACTGATTCCCAAGAGGGTGTTGGGGCGATGCCAAGCTTGCCAAGGCCAAGTGTGGTCTATCAGTGATGCAGCATAGGCAGCCGGCGCGGCTTTCCCAGGCTACCGAGCTGCGAGCTGAGGCTGAGAGGCACAGCCTGGGGCCAGCCTTTGATCTAGAAAGCACTTTCTGCCAATGAGCCCACAGCCCTCGTGGACACAGCACTGCTGATGCTTTCACATGTAGACCTTGCGCCCCTACCTCGCCCCTCTGCCGTGGGGCCCTGGCCTCCCCAGCTGATCCTGGTAAAAGGTTTGAACCCATTGCTATCCCAAACAGCACTGCTCAATACTCCCTGGAGGTTTCAAGCACTCCCCCCCCCCCCCGAAAATAAATGCAGAGGGTGTTTTCCACCTCCAAGGAATCCCAATTCTGACGTCCGGAAGTTCTTCTTAATGTCTAAGCTACGTCCCTCACACTCAATGTCAAAGTGTCTCGGGTTTCTGCACAGAGAACCAGAGGAGGGTTACTCAGGGGCACCCCAGTCCGCTAGTGTGGAGGGGTGCATCCCACGCTGGACCCTCAGCAGAGGCACTGGGCTCCAGCGCGGGCTTCCTGCTTGTGACTTAGCGCTCTGCTGTGCTCGGTGGGGCTGCGGCCAACACTGCCCCCAGGATTCTGACTCAAATCTGAGATCTGAACCTCTGCCCCAAAGCACAGAGACAGGGTGTGTGGCAGGGGCAGGGGGCAGGGCGGGCAGGGGCTCAATTTCCAGACTGCAGAGCGAGCCCGCGGAGGAGCCTGGGAGACTCACTGTTGTCCTCAGCGTTGCTCCAGATGTCATCCTAAACCTGGCCGTGCCCAATAGCGTCTCTACTCCCCTCTAACGCTTGGATGTGCCCCTCCCACTGACCAGCTCAAACCTCCGAAGTTTTCAGAGAAGCAAGGAATCCCATGTAAATGTTCTCTTCCTGGGGCCAGCATGGCGCAGCAGGTTAAGTTGCAGCTTACGGAGCCATCATCCCATGTTGGAGCACTGGTTCAAGTCCTGGCTGCTGCACTTCCGATCCAGCTCCCTGCTAATGTGCCTGGGGAGGCGGCGGAAGATGGCCCAAGTGCTTGAACCACTGTCCCCCATGGAGGAGGCTTCAAATTGGCCCAGACTTGGCTATTGCAGCCATTTGGGGGGTGGGAGTGGTGAACCAGTGGATGGAAGATCTCTCTCCCTACTGTTTTTTCCATTAAGTAAATATTTTTTTAAAGTTCTAGATCTTATTGGGGTTTTGGTTTACTGGTTGATGTCTTAGCTGCCCCTGTAGACCATCTAGCCCACCAGCAAGGTGTGGCCAACTAGTTTTTTAAATAGAAGAAAAGATAATAACAGATGTTCTATGAAAACACCAGAGTGTGCCACACGTAATAAGTTTCATTTCAGGTGTACACACACAGACACATATGCAGGGCTTCAGGAAGTTGATGGGAAATTTGCATTCTCTTTTTATTTTTTTTTTAAGATTTTATTCATTTATTTGACAGGCAGAGTTACAGACAGTGAAAGAGAGAGACAGAGAGAAAGGTCTTCCTTCTATTGGTTCACTCCCCAATTGGCCGCAACGGCTGGAGCTGTGCCGATTCGAAGCCAGGAGCCAGGTGCTTCTTCCTGGTCTCCCATGCGGGTGCAGGTGCCCAAGCACTTGGGCCATCCTCCACTGCCTTCCCAGGCCACAGCAGAGAGCTGGACTGGAAGAGGAGCAATTGGGACTAGAACCCGGCGCCCATATGGGATCCGGTGCCAGAGGCGGAGGATTAACCTAGTGCACCACCGCGTCGGACCCCTGCATTCTCTCTCTCTTTTTTTTTTTTTTTAATTACAACTGCTGTGGACTTTCAGGAGTTCCCTCAAATAAGTGTGCAGGGATTTAAAAATAAAATATGTTCCTTCTACTGAGCTGCATTCCCAAAACATGTTTGAAAAACAACAATCCCGTGTTGTCAGTACAGAAATGGACACGCAGAGAGGGCTGGCAAGTCTGCTGGGGTCACACAGCTTGGGGATGGGCAGGAACTCCAGCCCCCCCCCCCATCTCCTAACTCAGGGCTCTGCTCATGACAGACTGCAGCCCTCTGGGGCAGCACCCGGAAGGTGCCCCTGGAATGGGACTGGCCAGAGAGCTCGGCGAGTCTCCAGTTCTGCTGTAGCTCCCTGGGCAGGTGCAGCTGGCGTGGATATCAACTGCGGACTGGCATGGAGGGGGTGGGGACTCCAGCTGAGACAGTTGTGCACACGCAGCCAAGAGTAGCCTTGACTCTCATCTCGAGAACTTTTCAAGCAATTGCAAGATTAGGCCAAAGCACATTGAGAGGCCACTTGAAGACGGATGGCAGGGCTAAGAGGCTCTCCAGCAGGTCAGGGCTCTGTCTCCCTGTGACAGTGGCAGTCAGAGGAGGGCGACCTGCAGAGGAGCTCCCAGGCCACATGCACAGGCTGCGCTGGCCCTGCTTCCAGAGCGAGACACACCCTCCTCTCTGGGACCGGCCACCTGACTGTGGCTGCAGCTCCTCCAGGCCATCAGCATGGGGGTCAGAGGTGTGGGGAGCAACTGGGAGCAACTCGGACTAGACTGTTACTGGAATTAAGACTTATTCTATGCATCTGCTCTCCCACAATATGGCGCTGGGAGAGGAGGAAACAGCTTCTACTCAGCTGCCTCCAGTTCAACCAATAAACAGCAGGACCTGCTCCTGATTGGAGGAGAGCAGCGTACTCGGCATGTGGGTAGCAGAGTTGGGATTGGTGGAAGAGGACTATAAAGGAGGAGAGAGACAACATGTACAAGGAACACCTGAGGAACATCTGAGCAGCCCCCGAGAGAGCCGGCCGGCGGTGTGTCGCTCCCCCACGGAAGTGGGGAAAGTGGCAGGGGGAACTGCCCTTCCACGGAGGTGGAAGGGACGGTAGCCAACCCGGGAAGAACCAGCAGCAAACCCGGGGAGGGCCGAGCAGACGAAAGAACAACGCAGGGTCCTGTGTCGTTCCTCCACGAAGAGGGGGAGCGACATAATGGTGCCGTGACTCGGATATGAAGCCTAGGCAGGGTTTAGTGTCGTTCCTCCATGAAGAGGGGGAGCGACAAGAGGGGAGCGGGGGTAGGGTGGGGTCAGAAATCTCTCCAGGACCAAGTGGGGATACTGAGGCTCAGAGAGGCCAGGAGACAGGAGAAGGGTCATGAAGCTTGCTGGCTGTGCAGTCTCCACACCTCTACCCCGGCTGTGCAGTCTCCACATCTCGACCCCTGAGCTCCTGACTCCCAGGCTCTCACTTCTCAAATTTGCACACGAAGCCCCTGGACATCTCGATAAAACGCACATCAGTGGCCCTGAGGCAAGGCCTGAGAAAGTCTGCGTTCCTAAGACGTTTACAGGTGGTGCCAATGCTGTGTAGCAAATGCATGCCACGTTGCCTGCAAGGATAAAGGGACCCTTGAACTTCACCTCGAGCTACATCAAGCCTCAAAGTCTCCATGGCAGCCCAACAAACCCCCCCAAGGTGGGCAAAGACACTGAAAATAGCAGTCACCACTATTTGGACATGCACCAAATACCTGCGTGCCAGCCCTGTTCCAAACACTGGCACACAGTCACGTGTGGTCCACAAGCCAGTGGCAGAAGCAAGGGGCACAGTCAACTGTATCTGGTCCCGTGGCTTAATCAGCTCAGGGTGACATGGAAGCAGCTCCCTTAACCCTTCCTTTCCCTGAGCCTGGGGAGGCTCCCCAGAATGCTCCTCCCAGTCCTTGAGCTGGGCTCTGTTTCCTCCAGCACTATTCCCCTACCCCCCACCCCAGCTGTGGACAGTCCCAGGGGAGCTCGGCAGGTGAGTTTGGGGTGGGCACTGAGGAGGCACCAGGTGCAGAGCAGGGCCCGTCTCTCTGCCCGTGGGACAGACACGTGGTGATGATGGTCTCCTTCTTGGTTAGGGGCTGGGATGCTTTCTCTGATGCTGTGGAGCAGAGACTGAAACCCAGCCACCCACAAGGCAGGACCAGGCTCTCCTAAGCCTGCTGGGAGGCATCTGCAGAGAGGGGCATGTGGAGTGCGGATCACCAGGCTCACAGGGCCACGGACCTGTCCAGGATGCCTGCAGCACATCTCCGGGCATGCAGAGAAGGCAGGCGGTGGACCAGGCATCCAAGCCCCACCCAAACCCAGCCCTGTGCTTGGGCTTCACCATCAAGGTTACGAACCATCCTTAGTGACAGCACATCTAGTTCCACGTTTCACAAAATGTGAGCCCAGTGCTAAGAAATGGCAGTTACAGGGGTGAGCACTGTGGTGTAGTGGGTGAAGCCGCTGCCTGCAGCGCCGGCATCCCATATGGGCGCCTGTTCAAGTCCTGGCCACTCCACTTCTGATCCAGCTCTCTGCTATGGCCTGGGAAAGCAGTAGAAGATGGCCCAAGTCCTTGGGCCCCTGCACACACATGGGAGACGCGGAAGAAGCTCCTGGCTTCAGATAGGCCCAGCTCTGGCAGTGTGGCCATGTGGGGAGTGAACCAGCGGATGGAAGACCTTTTCCTTTGTCTCCCTCTCTCTCTCTCTCTCTCTTTCTCTCTCTCTCTCTGCCTGTGAACTCCGCCTTTCAAATAAATAATCTTTAAAAATAATAATAATAAAAAGAAATGGCTGTCCCATGACCGTGAGCAAGCAGAGTCCATGAGCACACACCAGCTCTCAGGAGGGGAGCAGGGCCTTGCCCCCCATTCTGTGATGCACCTGCTGCCTGCGCTGACTCTGGTTCGGTTTTCAGCACTTTCTTTGGGTGCTTGGTCTCCTGGAGAGGCCTTGAAGGCAAAGAGAGATGTGAGCCATGACAGGAGGGGGCTGCCCAGCAGGGCTCGGAACCACCTTACAGAACTGCGGCTCTGAAAGGGAGCGCTGACCCCCTGGCTCGGGACAGACCCTGTGTGCTGTGGCCTCAGGCACCAGGCGATCTCACACTGGATCCTGGCTCGGCTGCTTGCAAGCTGTGCATTCAGGGGTGTGACCGAACCTTTCAGTGTCTCGATTTCTTTTTTTCTTTTTTTCTTTTCTTTCTTTTTTTTTTTTTTGACAGGCAGAGTGGACAGTGAGAGAGAGAGACAGAGAGAAAGGTCTTCCTTTGCCCTTGGTTCACCCTCCAATGGCCGCCGCGGCCGGCGCACCACGCTGATCCGATGGCAGGAGCCAGGTACTTCTCCTGGTCTCCCATGGGGTGCAGGGCCCAAGCACTTGGGCCATCCTCCACTGCACTCCCTGGCCAGAGCAGAGAGCTGGCCTGGAAGAGGGGCAACCGGGACAGAATCCGGCGCCCCAACCGGGAGTAGAACCCGGTGTGCTGGTGCCGCAAGGCGGAGGATTAGCCTAGTGAGCTGCGGCGCCGGCCTTCAGTGTCTCGATTTCTACAATGATAAACTGTGGATTATAATAGGAGTCCCCAGGGTACAGGGCTGTTGTGAGAATTAAATGAGCTTCGGTATGGAAAGTATTTAGGAGAGCGCCTAGCATATGGCGAGTACTTAACAAAGGAGAGGGAGGGCTTAGAAGATCTCTCAGGACGGAGTGCAGCCCCGGCCCCCACTTTAGCTAACAGCAGCCAGGAGGGCCCCGGCAAGTCTGGCAGGAAGATCCGAGAGACAGGGCCCTTCGTGTTCCCGGCTTGCCCACACAGGGCCCGCGAGCAGCCGAGACTGGGTTACTCACTTTTGGAGGATGCACTCCAGTTCGTTCTTCTCCTCGTGGGCTTCTTGGAGCTGGGAGAAGATGCTGCTCAGGAAATCCTCGAAGCTGGACAGCAAGCGGGGCTCTTCCTTTTTCAGCTGCAGCCAGAGCTGCTTCACGTCGCTCTCGCTGTGAGCAACAGAAAGGTGTGAATGCGGGCAGGCGGGATGGAAGCTCTGGGGGCGTCTCAGAGGGGCCCGGATCTGACAGGGCAGCCGCACACCACAGCGCGATCGTCAGCAAGCTGACATGTATTGAGCACTTGCTGTTTAGGGGGCACTTCATGGATCGCAGCTCACAGCTCCGCTGAGAGGCAGGCGCTGCTGCTGCCCCATGGGCAGATGAGGAAAAATGAAAGGGAAGCTGCCTAAGGTCCCGCAGCAGCGAAACGGCAGGGCCAGGGCCCAGCGCAGGGCCGTGCGACTCCCACCTTGGCCTCCTTCATGCTGCTGACCTCCTGGGGGATTTTGTGATGGGCTCTTGGTGCCAAGGGAGCATGGCAAAGCCCTTGGGAGTGTCTCAATGTGCCAGGAAGAAGAGAGGAGGCTGGGAGCCCAGAGCATGCTTGATGGGCCAGCAAGCCTGTGGCCACCAGGGCGGGTGGTCCTCAGAGCCGAGGTGGGAGATCTGCTGTCTCACACGTGGCAGAGAGCAGCTGTCACCGTGGAGCAAGGAAGAGAACACGCGGCCCCCACTGAGGCCTGTGGGAACTGGGAATGGCTGACAGGTGAGAGGAAGCGAGGGAGCAATAGGAAAGGTGTGTGTGCAGAGAGCTTGGAGACTCGGAGGCAGGCGGAGACAAGGACAGGGACACACTCAGAAATGGGCACACCAGGGCGTGTGGGCACTCAGCACAGCAAAAGACACACGTGGGGTCACACTGACCACCGAGGGAAAGAACGTGGAGGAGCCACACACTATAAGCCCTCTTCTCCTGGAAAAACTCAAAAATCTACAGCCAATGATCAAACTGAGCCAAAGACACAGCTGATTTGTCCCTTGTTCCACTTCTCACATTCTTTCTTTCTTCCACGTCATCCAAATATCCACCTACTTATTTAGGCCACCCATCCATCCACTTATCCATCCATCCATCCATCCATCCACCCACCCACCCATCTATCCACCTAACCATCCATCCATCCATCCACCCATCTAACCATCTAACTATCCATCTACCCACCCATCCATCCACCCACCCATCCATCTACCCATCTAACCATCTAACTATCCATCCACCTACCCATCTATCCACCTATCCATCCATCCATGCATCCATCTACCCATCTAACCATCTAACTATCCATCTACCCATCTAACCATCTAACTATCCATCTACCCATCCATCCATCCACCCACCCACCTATCCATCTATCCATCCGTCCATCCACCCACCAAGTATTTATTATTATGTTACAAACCTAGCACTGTACCAAGTGACATGACAGAATCTTGGAGACAAGAGAAGGGGTGATGAGGAGCCTCTGATGTTGCCCAGAATGAGTTCCATCTTTTTCCACACAGAATATGCTGTGGGTGTCCATTTCATTGTACAGGTAAAATGTAGATGCCACAGGGGTTCAGAGACAAAAAAAGATCTCAGAGAAAAACCACGGGGACCCCGCCAGCCTTTGGCAGCTTGCTCCCTGCTGTGGTCTCAATGCTTAGGTCTCCCTATGTTGAGATCCTAACCCCGGAGTTGGAGGTTTGGGGGTGGGGTGACTAGATCATGGAGGCAGGGACCTCACAAATGGGCTTGGTACCTTTATGAAAGCGGACTTTCCTGCCACATGAGGACGTGGCGAGGAGATGGCTTTCCATTAACTGGGAAAAGCGACCTCACCAGACACCAGATCTGCGGCACCGTTCTCTTGGACTTCCCAACCTCCAGGACTGAGGAATAAGTTCCCATTGCTCAGAAGGTGCCCCGTCTATGGAAGTTTGCTACAGCAGTGCAAATGGACTGAGGCGCACCCTCCTGAAGTAAATGCGTTCTAAAACCAAGGTCCACCTTGTCAGCCTCCATCTGCCCACATCCGCCAGGCTCCTGCGGGGGCCCGAGGAGCAGTCAGCTGGGCTAAGGCCCCGCTGAGATTCAAATACTCACCTCATCCTCTTCTAATGCTCAGGAGCCATTCAGTCCTGGCCGCATGCCCTACCCCAGATTTCTGCAGAAGGAACAAGTCCCTCAACTCCTAGTGAAAAAGAAGCCGAAGCCCCATAAGCTGCCAAATCACTCAGCCAATCAGACCACCGAGAGACGTGCAGCCCAGCCTGCCACTGCTGGGCACACGGAGGCCACCCATCGCGGCAGGATGGAGGAGGGCAGGTGGCGGGGCTTTCTGGGGGCCAGGCAGTCATCTCTCTGCTTCCAGGACAACCCCCAAAGCACTCTGATGAGTGACATCTCTAAAGACCTCTGACATCTTTGCAGCCTCCTGCATTCCTTCACCGGTCACCTGGTCATGAGTACCTCCCCCAGGCTGCAGCCAAAGCCCACTTCAGTTCTTCCAGCCCGCTCTGCAGCCTCCCCAAATCGTCTCCTCTCCGGGGCGTCTCCATTTAGCTCAGTTCTGCATGGGCCTCTGACCTAGGTCCTCAGGGCAGTATTGGGCGAACTCTGACCCCAGAGCCCTGCCTGAAAGGTGGTGAGTCCAGAAGTGGGTGGGCAGGTGGAGAGATTCCGTTCTTTTACTTCAGCGCCTTGCTTCCCTGCACCGCCCTCTCTGTTCTCCTTCTCCAGGTCCCCGGCAGGAGTCACCATGCTCAGGCCTCCTGTCCTTGGTGACACTGAGTAACTGTCTGCCTGATGAGCTTCCCTTCACTGTCCCGCCACCAGACCTGCCCACCTCCCCCGGGTGCCGATCCACCTGGTCACCAGCGTCTCGTAGGCCTGCCGTGGAGCTGCTGCTCCTGTGCTGCAGGCAGAGGCAAATTTTACTTCCTGTCCAGGGCCTCCTGCCTGCCTCTCTCCTAGGCCTTTGCCTGTCCCCTTCTTGCCTGACAGCCTATCAAAAACTCACGAAACTAGGGCCGGCGCTGTGGCATAGTAGGCTAAGCCTTTGCTTGCAGTGCCAGCATCCCATTTGGGCAACAGTTCGAGTCCTGGCTGCTCCACTTCCCATCCAGCTCCCTGCTGATGAGTCTGGGAAAGCAGCAGAAGATGGCTCAAGTGCCTGGGCTCCTGGACCCACATGAGAGACCCAGAAGAAGCTCCTGGTTCCTGGCTTCAGCCTGGCCCAGCTCTGGCCATTTCAGCCATCTGGAAGGTGAAGCAGCAGATGGAAGACCTCTCTCTGTCTGTAACTGCCTCTCAAACAAACAAATAAATAAATAGAATATTAAAAAAAAAAACTCATGGAGTCTCTGTGTATTGTGTGTGGCTCCTTCTCTCTTGCTTCCTCTTGATCGTTTTCTCCTCTTGATCCCTGCTTCTCTCAAGCTCTGGGAACATTGGATCTTATTGCAAGGCTACTCCCACCCTGCTTGAACCACACCCCCAGCCCAAGACCCAGAGACTCCAAAGTAGAAAGCCTAAAGGCGAGGGGGAAGGGGACGGAAAGCATAGCACCATTTTCAGACCCACTGCCTGGTTTCCATGAACGATATCATATTTTATAATTTGATTTTACATTAAATGTCAGGGCTTAGGTCCATGTGTCTTCATATTCTGAAACACTTTGGGGGGGATTGGGGTGTTACTAGGGGGCCTCAAAATGACCTAGGGCCGCCTACATTCTGTATCACAACATCTGGGTTCAATACCCAGCTTCCTGCTATGGTGCACGCTGGGAGGCAGCAGGTGATGGCTCAAGTAGTTGGGTCCTTGCCATCCATGTGGGAGAGCTGGACTAAATTCCAGGCTCCCCAGTTCTGGCCTAGCCTCAACCACTTTGGAACTGAGTCAATGAATGGAGCCTCTCCCTGTCTCCATTTCTCTCCCACTCAAATAGAGAAAAAATAATGATCAAGTGGAATGAAAAGATAATGTGTGTGTTTCCAGGAAGTTTTTGAAGGCCCCTAATGTGTTGAAGTCCCGGCCATCTGAATTTTCAGTCAAGCCACTTTATCCAAAGGGTGAACTGGTAAACTGGCAAACACTAGCTCGTTTCTTGTCAGGCGTCCTGCACAGGTAGAAGTTGCAACTGCTTCCATAGGAGGAGCCTTTGTCAGAATAGCACCACTGGGCAGGAAATCCATGATGCAGCACAGCCCTACAGACCCAGGGCCAGCCACTGGAGGTGGGGATGCCGGTGACACCAGGAAACCTCAGGGGAAAGTCACTGAAAAACCTGGAGGTCTGGTCCAGACCTCTGATGTGTGAACACCCCCCGGGGGAGCGAGGCTGAACCAAGGTCCATGATGATAAATGGACAGCTGGGAGTCAGGGGAGCAGAGAGAGCGAGAGCAGGATAGGAATGTCTGCCAAAGCCAAAAGGCACAATGCAGAGACAGAGCCTGACACATCCACTGGGCACTGCAAAGGGCAGGCTGTGTGACGCCAGGGTCCTCGCTGGCAGTGCCAAGCATGCAGACTGCGCTGTGCGATTATCCAGACTTAACTGTTGTGGAGGGCAGGTGAGGAGGTTCCACTAGGCTGGGCTCCATCCTCCAAGTCACGGTCAACACTTACTCTTCCAGAACCTGTTGGGCTCCCAGTTTGTCCATCAGCACCCGGAACTGGGCTTCCTCATCCTCGTCCATGTCTCCCCGGTCCTCTGTTCCTCTGGACTGATATACCTGCTCCTTGGGGGACTGAGCCACCTGCTCGCTTGCGTCCTCCTGGCTTGGGTTATTCTGGCTGAAGAAGAAGTGACCTGAAGGGTGCAGGACACAAGGATCCGAATCAGACAGAACTCGCCCAGCAAGAGCTTAGCTTTCTCAGCTACCAGGAATCATCTGAAGTTCAAGTGACAGAAGAATGAAGGAAACCCCTGAGGGCAAAGATCTACGGACATCATCACTTCTGCCCAAGATGCGAGCACTGAGACATTCAGAAAACCTGACAGGCACAAGGGCTCCTTGGTGGTTCTTAATCTTTAAAAAACGGGGGTGAGGCACCTGTTCCTTTCCAAGGGCCACTTGGATATTTATAACATCCTTTGCAGGCCATACGAAACGTTCAGATTAAAAATTAGCCTGCTATAGATCCACTGACTTTCGAGTGCCACCTGTGGCTGCCTTGGCAGGGTGAGACCAAATGATTTCACGGAGCTTATACAGCCTGTAAGAAAAGCCTGGCTCCGAACACATTTCTGTGTTGATCTCTTCTTGGAACAAGGGCCCCTCTCCCCTGCCGTCCAGCAACGGTCTGCCTAAGAACCATCAGCATCGGCGTCACCCCCACCACTGGTCTCACCGGTGGCGCTCCACACTCACAAGTTACTTTTCCCACGCTCTCACTGCCTGGTACTGCCTGGGAGCAGTCTGGCTTTTCCTCCCAAGCCAGTTATAGGTCAGGAATGGCATCAGATGCCTCTAAGGAAATGGCACGGCCCCCTGCAGGAGGCAGACTGACGGTAACATCTGCCTGCTGCTGGATCTGATCCGACAGCGTATCTGGTTTTCTTATCTTGTTCACGCCTCTCAGTTCTTCCTGGGGATACCCCGAGAATCTCTGGGAGTCCCTCTGTAGCTGGAATCCCTCAACCTGGAAGACTCAGGTAGACTGAGTTTGGAACGAGCCAGCCAGTCATCCACTGTTTTTCCTATCAGGGCTGGAAAGGAGGGGCTGGGGCTCTCATCATGGTCCCATCTATGATATGAGCCTTCTGCCAAGGCTCCTCTCCGTTCCCACTGCCCCCCCCCCCCCGGTGGGAGGTGACTCGGCTGGGACAGGGAGGTGGGCATGGAGTGGGCAGTGGTGCACACAGGGGAGGCGGGCGTGTGAAAAGCGGCCTGAATAACCCAGGGCTGGCAACACCAGGCTCTGCATCCCTGAGAAGGAAGGAAAGCGTGTACAGTGTGGTTCCCAGTTTGGGAGGGGACAGGCAGACACCGTATACAGCTTTCGGTGGAGCCATGGCCCTAGGATCCCTGGCATCCCCCAGAACTTACTAAATCCGGTTGTGAACTCCTCTGGGGTCAGAAAGCCATTGCCATCAGTATCCAGGGCGTCAAATACATCCTCCAGGTCCTCCAGGCTCAGTGGCAACTCCTGATGGAGCCTCTGAAAGTGATCGAGACTGCACAGTTAACACTGAAGGCCACGGGCACCGATCAGATTCAGAGCCTTCTCCCAGGAAAGGTCTTGCATCTGGTCCCATCCCACAAGAGCCAGGAGCACACTTCTGCATCGAGACAGCTTTGCCAACCTTCTCCTCCATTGCCTGGGTATCTACTAACGTGCCAGTCAATTTGATAGGTGATGTATAAAATAATCTCTCTTGTTATCTATGTATCTATCACCTATCTGTCTGTCTGTATCCACCTGCATTTAATTCTCATGACAACCCTTTGATTTTACAGACCAACTCTGAGGTTCAATGACCCGCCCTCAGGTTGCACAGTCAGTAATGACTCAGCCAAGAGGCAATTCAGGACTGACCCCAGCGCTATGGAGGACTTCTCAACACCTGTGGAAGACAGAAGCTGTGCAGGACCTGCAGGACAATCCCCAGAAAGATGAATGTGAAGCATGTGATACAGAGAAGGCATCCAATCATGAGCAGGAGGCAAAGAGGGAGAGGGCGGGAGACAGCGTTCAGAGAGCTACAAATGCGCTGAGAGTGAATGGCGGGCTGAGAGCCAGATTTCACCTGCGGCTCTCTCTGGCTCAGCCCCCTTTCCTCTGCCATGCTGCTCCCTTAATAAGACATAGGTGTGTGTGGTGGGGTGGGCATTTGGCATAGCAGCTAAGATACTGCTTGGGTTGCCTGTATCTCCTACCAGCGTGCCTGGGATTGAGTCCTGGCTCTGCTCCTGATTCCAGCTTCCTGGCTAATGTGCCCCCTAGGAGGCAGCAGGTAACGTTTCGAGTAGTTGGCTCCTGCCATCTGCATGGGAGACTTGGATTGGGATCCTGGCTCCTGACTTTGGCCCCGGCTCAGGGTCTCTGCAGGAATTTGGGGGAGAGAACCAGCAGATGGGTACTCTTTCTGCCTCCTGAATACATAAAAATAAATGAATAAATTTTAAGAACATAACTCAGTGAAATTCAGAGAGAGAGACAGAGGCAGGTGTGTGTCACTCTCAGGAGGCTTCTCTGATGGAGATTCCTCATGCCACAGGGTCCTACACGTTAGTCCTTTAGCTCTGAGCTGACGCTGGATAAACCACCCCCCGCCCCCGTGAGTGACCCACGTCATCACCCCGTCCCCAGTCCGTGTCCACTCTTGCTCCCTGCTGACCGACAACCAAGTCCTCATAAGACGTCAACTGCCACTGGCTGGAAGCACCAAGCCCTCAAGAGTACTTGTGTCTGGGTGAGGCGGTGTGAGGAGGTCATGAGTCCATACGGAGCACGAGTGCTGGCCAGAGAGGGCCTCGCAAGGACGGGCGGGCAGGGGCCGCTGACGCCCGAGCGGCACAGGGGCTGCCCTTGCTGCTTCCCTCTGCCCTCGCACCTGTCGTGCAATGGCCCCAGGCCAAGGCTCATTTGTATCATTGAAGCCGCTGTCCTCTTAGACCCTAATAATCTACATCTCCAATCTAGGACCACCCCCACCCCCAGGGAGTTCATTATATCTCAGTCAACAGAACCCCTTCCTCTCGAGTACCCACCAGGCAGCTGCACAAAACTGCCCCTGTGTGCTCCTGACAGCTGAAGTCAACAGAGGGCTTTAGGGGGAGGAAGCTACACACTTCTGAGCAATTAAAAAAAAAAAAAAAGAGCTGGCAGACACGAAAGCCTGTAAGATAATTTCCAAGAACACTTGGCTCGATCTTACGGCCATCTAGCTGGTAAGCCACGAAGCTCAATTTGGCAGGTACCTGCACTAAGGGAGACAATGATGCATTACCAAGCAGGAAGACGGGTAGAAGCGGAAACCATTTAGAAGAACTGAATTAAATATGAATGTGCTTTTCACAAAGGGCAGGAGAGTGAGAACGTGTGCAAAGATTCTAGAAATGTATCTGCGGAGCATACAGCATGATCTCTGGCCTATCAGCAACCTGCAAACCAGCTGTCTTGAAAGCCACAGGGAGAGAAGAGGGGCTGAGGAAGGAGACAATTTTGCAAGCGGAGGTTTATTAGCTCTATTGGAAACAAAAGGCATCACACATCGGGGGTAGGATGACACCCGAGCGCCTGTCACGGCCAGAATCCAGTCCTTTCCTTGGGGTACCCTTCCTCCCTCCCTCCCCGCCCCCTCCCATCTGAGAGCTGCTGGATCTGCTCTGAAACGTGACGGCACGCGCCGCAGTGGAGCCAGACGTGAGCCAGAAGGGAACTCCAGAGGCCGGTGGCACCTCAACTTGCCCTTCACCCCAGTCGTGCAGTTCTTGTTAGCACGAACCCACCAAGGCTGTCTCATACCTCACCCTAGACCCCACCCATGAATCTAACAACTCGTCCAACCACAAAGCCCACCTCTTGTCTACATCTCTGCCTGTTGGCTCTCCCTGCTGTCCGTGAAGATGGGGAAAGCAACCCCACATCTTCCACGCAACTCCCCTTCTTGTCCCGGTAAATCAGTGCCAAGCGCAGCATGCGGCACCACACCGGATTCTTGCCTCTCTTTTTGTTGGCCCTACTTGAAAAGTCCTTTCATCTTAATAACCACAATTACCTCGTATTTATTTTTCTTCTAGGACCCGAGAGCCATGTAAAGCCGATTTATTCTGCTATGGTCCCCTGGGAGCCTGGTTCTGTCTACATCGTTAACGAAGTGAGATAAACGGGGTGGAAGGGAACACAGTTATTTCTTCCCCTGTGCAACAGGCCTGGGAGGCTCTGAGACTTGCCGGAAGCCTCAGTGAAGGCCAGAGCTGGCTGAAGAACCCGCTTCCCACTCAGGGCTTGGGCAGCAGTGCAATGGTGCCCGAGTGTATTCGTTCGAAAACTCCCCGACTCACAGTCTCCCTACCTACCCCGCCTTACCACCACCACACCAGCGTCAGAACCAAGCTCACAGAGCCTGCAGCAGCATTGCCAAGAACTAGCCTTTCAGACAGCCTGCCTCGCTCAGCGTTTCCACAACCCTGAAAGGACAGGCAGGGGAGAGAAAAGGAGTGGAGGGAAGTCTGCTTGCCCCGCTCATGCTGCCCACAGCCCAAAGGGCTCTTCAGAATACTACCGTCCGCAAACCACAATTCCTACTCCGCTCTCAGCTCCCGCACCCAGGGAAGGCCACTGCGGCCCCCAGGGTATGTCAGTTCACAGAGGCTCCCATGACCATTCTCTCTCATTCCAAGGTCCCCTATCTCAGTCTACACTTTACACTCTGAGAAGCCAGTGGTCATGGACATGGGAACTTCAGTACTCTGAGGACAGGCACATCACTCGTTGTAGTCATTCCGTGTCCCCAGGACCCAGTCGGAGGTTGGCAAACACGGAGCAGTCAGGCTATCTGCTGAATAACTGAATGAGTGCATGGTTCAGAGGGACAGCAGAGACCATGACCTAGCCACGGACGATGGCCAGCCCAACTGCTGATTCTCGGCAGCCTTATCTTCCCGCGCCTTCCAGGACCCAGAACAGAAGGCGATTAGTCCTGCAGCAGCCACACTGAGGGTTCAGGCCCAGAACCACGGAAAAATGATGTCTCTTCGCACGTTCCAGCCACACTTGTGTACCTCCCTGGGCACCGGCCCTGTAGCACACTTTCTGTAAGTAAAAACCAGAGGGGATCTACCTTTACAGCCAGAATCAAACTCTCCTGCCTCTTAGGACTCCTGCATTCTGCTCTGGCCTCTGTCCCAGCACTGGCCACTTAGCGATACCCTTGTATCATCGGGGTGAGAAGGTGAGGCTGAGAGGGTGCTGTGCCTTGATGGTCTTGGCTTGGGCTGACTGCTTGGTGTAGACCAGTGTTTCCCAAGTTCCGTGCTACGGACATCTTGTAATGGATAATTCTGTATTGGTAGGGGGCAGAGAGGCGTTTTGGAGAGGAAGGTGGTTTTCCTGTACATTACAGGGTATTTGGCAACATCTATACTGCGGCCAGGAGCCTGAAACTCTATCTGGTCTCTCATAGGGGTGCAGTGGCCCAAGTACCAGGGCCATCCTCCACTGTTTTCCCAGGCACATTAGCAGGGAGCTGGATCAGAAGCAGAGCAGCTGGGACTTGAGCCGGCGCCCCCATGGGATGCCAGCATCACAGGTGTTGGTTTAGCCTACAGCACCAGAGTGCCATCTCTGCCCTCGCACCTGCACTCTTTACCTACTTGATGCTAATAGCTCTCCCTTTCCAGTCACTCCCACCAAAACTGTCTCCAGACACAGCCAACTGTCCTCTAGGAAGCAAAGCTGCCTCCAGTCACGTAGCCTGGACACAAACAAGCCAGACAGGAGTGGAAGGTGTCTTTCTTCATCTCTAAGGCAGACAGATGACTCGAATGTAAAATCACAGTGTGCTGGCACAGCCGCTGGGAAGTGGTGTCATGTGTTCTCCAACAGTTAAACATGGGAAATACCCAGCAATTTCACTTCTGGGTATATACTCAAAAGAGTGGAAAGTAGACACTCATACAGATATTTGCACAGGCCTGCGCACAGAAGCCAAGGAGGTGGCAGCAACCTAGTGTCTGTCGGTGGATGAGTGGTTACACAACACGTGTTATATGCCTACAATGGAATATTAATATCTCAGCGCGCTGTGGCCGGTGCACCGGGCTGATCCGATGGCAGGAGCCAGGTGCTTATCCTGGTCTCCCATGCGGGTGCAGGGCCCAAGCACTTGGGCCATCCTCCACTGCACTCCCCGGCCACAGGAAGGAGCTTCCCACACGTGTTGCTGTAGGGATGAACCTTTGGGACACTATACTAGGTGAAATAAGCCTGTCACAAAAGGGCAAATACTGTTTGATTCCACCTTTATGAGGTGCCCAGAGCAGTCAAATTCATAGAATCAGAAAACAGAATGGTGGCTACAAGGGCCTGGGGGTGGAGTGGGGAGGGAAGAACAGGAAGCTGGTGTTTAATGGGTAAAGGGTGTCAGTTTTGCAAGATAAGTTCTGGAGATGGATGGTGGGGATGGGTGCCCACCAATGTCAATGCCACTGAATTGTGCACTCAAAAAGGACTACAATGGGGGCAGGCATTTGGTGCAGTGGTTAAGATACTGGCTGGGATCCCCTTGTCCCATGTTGGGGTGTCTGGATTCAAGTCCTGGCTCTGCTCCTGACCCCATCTTCTTGTTCATGTAACCTTGACAGGCAGCAGGGATGGCTCAAGTAAGTGGGTCCCTTCCCCCTTCATGGGAGACTCAGATGGAGTCTCAACTCCTGGCTTCAGTCTGGTCCAGCCCTGGCTCCTGGGGGCACTGGGGGATGAATCAGCAGATGGGAGATCTCTCTGTCAGTTTCTCTTTTCTTCTCTGTCTTTGCCTCCCCCTCACCCTCACACACACACACACACACACACACACAAAAGGTTTTAATGATTATGGTGGTAAACTGTATGCTTTTTGTATTTTACCACAACTGTAAAACACAGCAGTATGGAAGACACCAGGGACTGGGCTAAGACGGGGAATGTGCACGGTGCACTTGTGCAGGGATTGCCAGGGCCCAGGCTTGAGGCTAAGCGTTCTACATGCATAAGCTCCTTTAATTCTCGCCTAATGCTGGAAGGTAGCCATTAATAATTCACAGCTGAAGATCTAAACTCCAGAGGGGTTAAGAGATTTACACAAATTCACATTACTAGAAAGCTGCAGAATCAAGATTAAAACCCAACTAATTCACCACAGAAATCTCTTCAAGTTCTCTTGTTAACTTAAGTCAGGGCTTGGCTAACTTTAACTGCAAAGAGCAAGAGGGGTGTTTCTAGGCCTTGTGGGCCGTTCTGTCTTCGTCTCAGCAACTCAACTCTGTCGCTGCAGAGTGCAAGCAGCCCTGGCAGTACGGAAAGGAATGAGCAGAGATGGGTTTCAATAAAGCTTTATTGACGAGAACAGATGGTGGGTTGGCTCTGGTTCATTTGCCAGCTCCTAAATGATTCTTTTTTTTTTATTTTTTATTTTTTTGACAGGCAGAGTGGACACTGAGAGACAGAGAGAAAGGTCTTCCTTTGTCGTTGGTTCACCCTTCAATGGCCGCCGCGGCCAGCGCGCTGCGGCCGGCGCACTGCGCTGATCCGATGGCAGGAGCCAGGTACTTATCCTGGTCTCCCATGGGGTGCAGGGCCCAAGCACTTGGGCCATCCTCCACTGCACTCCCTGGCCACAGCAGAGAGCCGGCCTGGAAGAGGGGCAACCGGGACAGAATCCGGCACCCCGACCGGGACTAGAACCCGGTGTGCCGGCGCTGCAAGGCGGAGGATTAGCCTAGTGAGCC
Organism: Oryctolagus cuniculus; assembly: GCF_964237555.1. NCBI lineage: Eukaryota > Metazoa > Chordata > Mammalia > Lagomorpha > Leporidae > Oryctolagus > Oryctolagus cuniculus. The sequence continues at coordinate 105,704,655 of NC_091440.1, read as the reverse complement.
GCGGCGCTGGCCCCTAAATGATTCTTAACAGATTGGTGAAGCCAAGAACTCCAGGTAGCAGAGACAAAGGCCATGGATGCACAAGCCTCTGCTTGGAGCATCCTCATCCCCTTTCCCACCTGCCTGGGCCAGGTGCCGCGACGTGGCAGGAAGGCAGTGGGCCTCTCTGGGGTTTGATGCTTCTGATTACATCCCAGGTCAAAGCCAAGTGGCTTCCCTGCGAATTTATACTTTACAGTCGAAGTTCACGGTATCTCCTCCTCCCTGCACAAGAGTGGGCTTTGCTGGGGTTTACTGGGATGGAGGTAGCCTCAGGGCTGAGCTGCCCAGTGCATGCAGCTGTACCATCCCCCAAAGAATGTGAATTTCCATGTCTTTCTTTCTACAGGGGGCACTCAAAGGTGAAACAGGCCATTGAAGCCACCCACAACCCCCACTGCCATGGATCTGTGAGTGACAGGTATGAGGCTCACAGATGGGGCTGACGAAGGTTTCCTGCAAGCACGCCGGATATGGCCGTCCCTGGGGAGCGGGGCCTTGGGAATGAGTCTCAGCAGCAGTAACTTGCTGGGGAGTCCATGACTGAAAATGAGGGTGGGTTGGCTGGTGCCGCGGCTCACTAGGCTAATCCTCCGCCTTGTGGCGCCGGCACACTGGGTTCTAGTCCTGGTCGGGGCGCCGGATTCTGTCCCGGTTGCCCCTCTTCCAGGCCAGCTCTCTGCTGTGGCCAGGGAGTGCAGTGGAGGATGGCCCAAGTGCTTGGGCCCTGCACCCCATGGGAGACCAGGAGAAGCACCTGGCTCCTGGCTCCTGCCATCGGATCAGCGCGGTGCACCGGCCACAGCGTGCCGGCTGCGGCGGCCATTGGAGGGTGAACCAATGGCAAAGGAAGACCTTTCTCTCTGTCTCTCTCTCTCACTGTCCACTCTGCCTGTAAAAAAAAAAAAAAATGAGGGTGGGCTGAGCTGGGGTGGTTCTGGACCTTTCTCTTCTCACTTTGTGCAAGGATGGGGGGTGGGGAGGTGTAACAACTCTAGGAGAGCAGGCAAACAGCATCCCATGGGATTGGAGTACATGGCCCATGTTCAGCCCCCAGGCCTCCCAGCTCACACAGGTGAGCAAAGATGGGGCTAACACTAGTGAGGGCCTACATTTCATTGCCGACCTTAAGTGTGTTCTAGAAACTAGACTTACAGAAAGAAAACCTGACCGCGCGACAGGCATCTCCCTCTCCGAGAAGCGACTGAGAGAGAGGCTGGGAAGGAGAGCGCTCCTTCCCTGAGACCCTAGTAGGGGCTTGCGCTTTTATTTCCTGCCATTTGGATGAAGTCATGACTGCGGCATAAGAGACTTAAGGCACCAAGAAACATTTCTGATACTAGACCAGGACTGGGCCAGGGCTGCCCCTGGGCTAACTCCCATCATCACCTACTTCTTTATGGCCACTGAGCTAAGAATAGCTTTTATCTTTCTAAATCATCGAAAAAAATATCAAAAACAGAAACATATTTGGCAATATGTGAAAATTACATAAAATTCAAATGTTAACGTCCATCAATAAAGCTTTATTGGAACACAGTATTCTCGTTTGTTGACACATTACCGGTGGTGGGTCTTGTGCTACAGTGGCAGAGTTGTGCAGTGAACCCCAGAGTCTCAAAAATTTAGGCTGGGACCTTTACAGAACACTGGACAGCGGCGAGCACTGAAGCTCTGCACGCCAGCTCTCCCTCTCTGGGCGTGCCTCAAGCAGTGAAGTGTGATGGGGTTTGAGGGTGAAGACAGATGAGAAACGACCCCTAGAAACACCTTCCTCCCGGGTCACTGCACCTTACACTGCTGATTCCTGTGGCACACACAGCAGAAGAGATTTCCCTACAACCCAGAGCGTCTTTATGGAGCCACAGGTTTCAGAAGGTTCTTCTCTGTGCCTTCCTCAAGTCCCCTAGGTTACTACTGCCACTTTCTACGGCCCAGGGGAGTTTCCAAGCCAGCGAAACGAAACAGCTCAAGTCTGACAGCAAATAGAGGCCAGAGATAGAACAAACCCAGGAGGTCTGGCTCCCCCCGAGTCTGGGCTGGTGCTTCCTTCCAGGGCAGAACCGACGCTGTCTTTTCTGTTAAGGATGTCACCCCTGTTGGGGCAAGCTCCAACCCAAGACCAGGAGATCTAGGCCGTGTGGGCCTCCTCTTACCTGCATATCCCTCCTGGCGATGAAGCCCTTGCCCTCAGCATCGCACGTCTGGAAGAATTCCTGGGCCTTCCTCAGCATGGCCAGCTGGCCTGGCACCTGCTCCAGGGTCTCCTTCTGCTCCAGGTTGTCTGGGGGATCCACGCAGGCCTCGTTCCCCTTTGGCCCCTGGCCGGGGCTCTGGGGTCTGGAGACCGTCTTCCCATTGGCAGCAGCCATGCAGACTCGTTTATTTCTCCGCCTTTTCAGAAGCTGCACGTGGAAGAGAGGAGAGTGGGCGTGGTGAGAATGGAGTGAGGCCGAAAAAGGAGAGGGGACGAGGGTGCAGTGCACAGCCGCTCACGGGGGCATCCTGATAGCCCTTGGCAACCACCTTGTGATTAGCAGAAGCTTTGGACAAGAGAGAAATGTGCCAGGCTTGCTAACACATCAGCCAGCCCATTAAAGTGCAAAGAGATTGGAGAGAAAGCAATTTCCAGATTGAAGGGAGGTGAGGGAGGAAGGCTGATAATGATTTCTCCCAATATAAGCAACCAAACGACAACAAAACAGAGTCTGATGGGCCAGCTGCCATTCACTGAGTTGTCTACCTACAGGCAGGCGCCATGCCATGGTCTCTACATTCAGCTTCTTCCATGTAATTCTCACGTCTGTCTCAGGAGGATATCACTGTCCCTGTTTTAGAATAGTAGAATAGGTCCATTTTACCACTGAGAAAAGGCTGGGTGACTTGCCCACTGACGTTGGTTGAGTGGGATTCGTCCCCCCCAGAACTCATGCCTCTGTTTAAACTGGGATGTCTCAATGATCACGGTTGACGGATTAAGGGTGCAGATTTGGTCCAGCTGTGGTAGCCAGGAAGTGGGACCCAATGGGAGCTCTTTGGGTGGCTGGGGGCCCTGCCTCAGAAGATGGCTCTCCTAAGAGGCCGATTATCATTTCAGACCAGGTCTGGCTTTGGCGCCCTCTCTGCTTCTTGGCCCACCATGTGAAGGCTCCTGTGCCATGGCCAGCCTCCATCAGACACAAGACCATGGGGCCTCCAACTGTAGCTGTAACCTGAAATAAACCTCCTCTTCCCCAAAGAAGAAACTTCCCTGGGTTGTTTCAGCTACAGTAGTGAAAAGCAGACTAATACACCTGACGACACACAGCAAGTTGAGGGTGAAAGCTGAGATTTCATTCCAAGCTCTCCTAAATCGTACAGAGTTGATCCTAACCACACCCTGTCCTAATCCTGCAGCACCACACGCCCAGAGAGCAGTCCTTACTCGGAAGGTCACTCACGGTCAACAGCTTCTTGATGAGCTCTCACCCCACACTGTGGCTCCCCGCCAGGGCTGTGAGTGCTACAGCTCATGCCGGAGAAAGCCTGCTCCTTCCCCAAGGGGTCCATGTTGTCCTGGGCTTGCCAGGCCGCGACCATCTTCAGCCAACACGGAATCACAAACCATACACCTCATGCCCATTCTAAAAGCTCTTCAAGGAGTGTTTCCAGAGTGTCTTGCAGTGGAAGAAGGCAGGCAAGAGGTCTTCACAAAGTTCATGGAAAATGTGCATTGTGGGGAAAAAAAAAAAACCTACGTGTGGATCTCAGAACTGCTTTGCACCAAAGTAACTTGCCTTTTATTTCCATTTTCCATGAACTTTTTTTTTTTTTTTTTTTGACAGGCAGAGTGGACAGTGAGAGAGAGAGAGAAAGGTCTTCCTTTGCCCTTGGTTCACCCTCCAATGGCTGCCACGGCCGGCGCGCTGCCGCCGGCACACAGCGCTGATCCGAAGGCAGGAGCCAGGTGCTTCTCCTGGTCTCCCATGGGGTGCAGGGCCCAAGCACTTGGGCCATCCTCCACTGCACTACCTGGCCACAGCAGAGAGCTGGCCTGGAAGAGGGGCAACCAGGACAGAATCCGGTGCCCCGACCTGGACTAGAACCCGGTGTGCCAGCGCCGCAAGGTGGAGGATTAACCTAGTGAGCCACGGAGCCGGCATCTATGAACTCTTGGAGGTATGCTGGTCTAGAAACCGGACTTCTTGTCCAGACTCCACGTGACTTACATGGCCTCTCTTTCCTCACCTGTGCAGTGAGAAGACTGGACAGCCCCCTTTGTTTCTCAGGCCCCTTCCAGCTCTGACAGTCTGTGAGTCTGTGAAATTCCAAAGTCCTGAAATGTGGTTCATGATAGGAGAAAACTAGGCTAATCCTCTGCCTGCAGCACCAGCACACCGGGTTCTAGTCCCAGTCCGGGCGCCGGATTCTGTCCCGGTTGCCCCTCTTCCAGGCCAGCTCTCTGCTGTGGCCAAGGAAGGCAGTGGAGGATGGCCCGAGTGCTTGGGCCCTGCACCCCATGGGAGACCAGGAGGAAGCACCTGGCTTCTGGCTTCGGATTGGCACAGCGCACTGGCCATGGAAGCCATTTGAGGGGTGGACCAACAGAAAAGGAAGACCTTTCTCTCTGTCTCACTCTCTCTCTCACTGTCCACTCTGCCTGTCAAATATTAAAAAAAAAAAAAAAAGTTAAAAAAAAGAGTGCTCCTGAAATTTTCCTAAATGAAGACTTTCTGGATGTAGACTAAGTTCAAGTTTAAAACCTGTAATAGGCCGGCACTGCGGCTCAATAGGCTAATCCTCCGCCTTGTGGCGCCGGCACACCGGGTTCTAGTCCCGGTCGGGGAGCCAGATTCTGTCTCGGTTGCCCCTCTTCCAGTCCAGCTCTCTGCTGTGGCCCTGGAGTGCAGTGGAGGATGGCCCAAGTGCTTGGGCCCTGCACCCCATGGGAGACCAGGAGAAGCACCTGGCTCCTGCCATTGGATCAGTGTGGTGCGCCAGCCGCAGCGGCCATTGGAGGGTGAACTGACGGCAAAGGAAGACCTTTCTCTCTGTCTCTCTCTCACTGTCCACTCTGCTTGTCAAAAAAAAAAAAAAAAAAAAAATCCTGTGATAACATCTTAAGACACAGTGGTATCCAGTTGATTACGGTTATGCGTTTTGTGGAGGCCTGGGGAGTGTGATGTCCTGGATCACGTCCGGTACGTTTATGTGAATAAGAAAGGGAGAAAAATCAGTGTATCGCCAGGTGGGCTTCTCTGATTGCCAGGCCCTGGGCCTCTGGCTTAGATACCCTGTGACTCCTAAGTAATCTAACTTCAGCCAACATTTCTACGTACCACATCTGCCAAGAGCTGTGGGCCACAGCTGGAAGCCCTGTTGGCCTTCAAAATGAGCTCTGCCCGGTGGAGCCTTGACAAAGCAGAGCAGACGTCCCCCACCCCAGCTGGCAGGACAAGCAGTTCCCACCCGATCCCTCTGACCAGCCCCACACCTGGGAAATGTTCTTCGCTGGCATCCCTGTGTGATGTGAATTGACAATCACCTAATCCTCCGTGGATTGGGACTTCCTCCAGAGACAGCTGCCTCAGATGCAAGTCCCAAGCGGGCAAGGGAGTCTCTAGTCGGTTTTTATGTGCCCCGCCCAGCACACCTACATGCAGTTCTGGACTCCAGAAAGGCTTCTGAATGATGACGGTGGTGACAGATGAGCTCTGTGGTCTGCTGGGTCTCGGCCCCACACTAACCCCACCTGCTACTCAGAAAAGACCTATCACTCCCTGAGGGCATTCTCTCGTCAGTTGCTTGGCATATCTCATCCTCTTGGAACCTGACATGCCCCTTCAAGGTGGGTGAGAATAGGATTCCCATTATGTAGGTGACCAAACTGACTTTTTGAGATACTAACTTGGATGAAGGTCTTTTCTCACTGCTTCCCTATCATGGGTCCCAGTTGTGGCTTGCTCTTAACTGTCTATGCAGCCCCAAAGGATAATAAACTATGTTTCCTCCCAGAAGCACACTCATCGTTTTAACAGTCTCATCTTTAATTCACCCACTCACTCTCATTCACTGGTCATCACGGAGCAAGCGCTGAGAAATGCAAGCGTGGATAGCAGATAGTCCCTGCCTTTGTTGAATGAGTCTCTGATGGTGGGATTTCAGTCATAGCAATGGCAGTGGACAGCATTGTGGGCTGGGTCCTAAACAGACTACATAATAAACAATTACTACTGACTCGCTGTGTGAGCTTAGGTGAGCTCTTGAGCTACTCTGGGCTTGGAAATCAGCAGAGATTATCTCTCAGTTCCAAATGTGACTTTCCTGGCAGCCTCCCTTCCCTGGCTCTGCCGACCTGGTCACAAGTGATGCATGACTGACATGGAAATGCCAGTGAAACAGCTTTAAAGAAGCCAGCTGTGAGCAGGTGGGAGCCAGGTGCTGTGCCTAACAGACTTTAACCTCAGTTTCTAGCCTGGAATGTGATATACAGTAGGAACTCAATGACTGCTGAATGTAAGTCCAATCTTCTCTTACATTCTGCACAAGGAGTCCCAAAAACATTTGTCTTTCCTTCAGGGAGCTCTAGTTATGGGATCCTGATATCATTATGAGTAAGACCAGAATTCTGTTTCTGAAAAAGTTGGAGCAATAGGGACTGGATGTACCCTCGTGGCTAAAATAAGCAGAAATCTAGGTAGAATATATATTTTAAAGGTGGTTGTCAAGACACTGGACCTCAGGTCATAAAGGACAGTGATCCTGAAACAGGGCTAGGGCTATGGTGGGCCAGGTGAACCCCCTAAAGCACAAAATCAAAGAAGGGATTTACTGTCAGGCATTAAACATATCTTGCACAACTCTAAGAGCAAGACTTTTTCTAAGAGTTAGGTGCCCATACAAAATCTAAAGACATATTCACTCTTAAAGTTATTATTATTATTATTATTATTTTTGACAGGCTGAGTGGACAGTGAGAGAGAGAGACAGGGAGAAAGGTCTTCCTTTTTTCGTTGGTTCACCCTCCAGTGGCTGCTCCGGCCGCCGTGCTGCGATCCAAAGCCAGGAGCCAGGTGCTTCCTCCTGGTTTCCCATGCAGGTGCAGGGCCCAAGTGGGCTATCCTCCACTGCCTTCCTGGGCCACAGCAAAGAGCTGGACTGAAAGAGGGGCAACCGGGACAGATTCCGGCACCCCGACCGGGACTAGAACCCGGGGTGCAGGTGCCGCAGGTGGAGGATTAGCCTAGTGAGCCGCGGCGCTGGCCACTCTTAAAGTTTTACATAAGATAATGATTACCCTCCTACTGGCCTCACCCACCTCACTTGAGACCAAGCCCTATTCCTGAGAGCTAGAAAAAAATGTTAAAAATGAGTTTCACTTTTGCCAGACCTTATTGCCTAAAGAGTTTTTAGGTCATAGTCCAGGGATGGGAAACCTGTAATTGAAAGCTTGGTGGCCTACTTATGTTGAGGACACCCAACTAAATGCTGCCTACAAGAAATACACTTTAAACATAAGACAGGTTAAAAGTAAGAGGTCAGAAAATATAGACCATATTAACATTAGTAAAGAAAATGCTGCATATTGATATATATTATATTATAAAACAAAGAATATTAATAGGAATAAAGAAAGTCATTTCATGACAAATAAGTCAATTTGTCAATAGGATATAACAATCCTAAGCATTTATGAGCCTAATAACATAGCTTCAAAATTCATAAAGCAAAAACTGACAAAGCTACAATAAATACACAATCATACTAAAAAATGCCAATAACCTTGTTTCAATAATTAATAAAACAAATAGAAATCAACAGTATCAACCATCTTGACTTAATTAACATTTATAGAACACTCCACCCAATAATAGTGGAATATATTTTCTTTTGAAAAGTACACAAGGAGTATTTACTAAGATAGTCCAAATCTTGGGTCATGAAGGAAGTCTCAGTCAATGTAAAGGATTCAAGTTGGCTGGCGCTGCGGCTCACTAGGCTAATCCTCCGCCTTGCGGTGCTGGCACACTGGGTTCTAGTCCCGGTCGGGGCGCCGGATTCTGTCCCGGTTGCCCCTCTTCCAGGCCAGCTCTCTGCTGTGGCCCGGGAGTGCAGTGGAGGATGGCCCAGGTGCTTGGGCCCTGCACCCCATGGGAGACCAGGAGAAGTACCTGGCTCCTGCCTTTGGATCAGCGCGGTGCGCTAGCCGCAGCGCACGGGCCGCGGTGGCCACTGGGGGGTGAACCAACGACAAAGGAAGACCTTTCTCTCTCTCTTTCTCTCTCTCTCTCACTGTCCACTCTGCCTGTCAAAAAAAAAAGGGGGGGGGATTCAAGTTACACAAAGCATATACTCTGGCCACAGTAAAATCACATTAGAAACCAATAAGAGAAAAGCCTCTGGAAAATTCCCAAATCAGAAACAAAAGAAAACTTCTAAATAATCCCTGGGTCAAAGAAACTATGAACAGGGAAATTAGGAGAGGGCAATGAGGCTCCGTGGAGTAAGCTGCCACTTAGGAAACCCTCATCCCCATTGGAGTGCCTGTTTGAGTCCCAGTTACTGCACTTCTGATCCAGCTTCCTACTGATGCATTCGGGGAGCAGCAGATGGTGGTCCAAGTACTTGGGTGCCTGCCACCCATGTGGGAGATCTGGATGGAGTTCTGCCTCTTGGCTTCAGCCTGGTTCAGCCTTGGCTGTTGCAGGCATTGGGGAGTGAACTAGCAGAAAAAAGATCTCCCTGTGTATGTGTGGGTATCTCTCTCTGTGTTCTACCTTTCAAAAAATAAATAAATAAA